>NC_136073.1:556368752-556833038 GCF_964261635.1 Lissotriton helveticus
AGACAGCTGAACAGAAAAGACAATAACCAGAGACTGCTGAACAGCAAACACAAAGACCAGAGACAGTTGAACAGCAAACAAAAGGACTAGCAACCACAAGGACCAGAGACAGCTGAACAGCAAACACAAGGACCAGAGGCAGCTGAACAGCAAACACAATAACCAGAGACTGCTGAACAGCAAACACAAGGACCAGAGACAGCTGAACAGCAAACACAAGGACCAGAGACAGCTGAACAGCAAACACAAAGACCAGCAAACACAATGACCAGAGACAGATGAACAGCACACACAAGGACCTGAGACAGCTGAACAGCAAACACAAAGACCAGAGACAGCTGAACAGAAAACACAAAGACCAGCGAGCACAAGGACCAGAGACAGCTGAACAGCAAACACAAGGACCAAAGACAGCTGAACAGCAAACACAAAGACCAGAGACATCTGAACAGCAATACCAAGGACCAGAGACAGCTGAAAAACAAAGACCAGAGACAGCTGAACAGCAAGCACAAAGACCAGAGACAGCTGAACAGCAAACACAAGGACCAGAGACAGCTGAACAGCAAACACAAAGACCAGCAAGCACAAGAATCAGAGACAGCTGAACAGCAAACACAAAAACCAGCAAACACAAGGACCATAGACAGCTGAACAACAAACACAAAGACAAGAGACAGCTGAACAGCAAACACAAGGACCAAAGACAGCTGAACAGCCAACACAAAGATGAGAGACAGCAAACACAAAGACCAGACACAGCTGAACAGCAAACACAAAGACCAGAGACAGCTGAACAGCAAACACAAAGACCAGCGAGCACAAGGACCAGAGACAGCTGAACAGCAAACACAAGGGCCATAGACATTGAACAGCAAACACAAGATCCAGAGACAGCGGAACAGCAAACACGAAGACCAGAGACAGCTGAACAGCAAACACAAAGACCAGAGACAGCTGAACAACAAACACAATAACCAGAGACAGCTGAACAGCAAACACAAAGACCAGAGACAGCTGAACAGCAAACACAAAGACTAGCAAACACAATGACCAGAGACAGCTGAACAGCAAACACAAAGACCAGCGGGCACAAGGACCAGAGACAACTGAACAGCAAACACAATAACCAGAGACTGCTGAACAGCAAACACAAGGACCAGAGACAGATGAACAGCAAACACAAGGACCAGAGACAGCTGAACAGCAAACACAAAGACCAGCAAACACAATGACCAGAGACAGATGAACAGCACACACAAGGACCTGAGACAGCTGAACAGCAAACACAAAGACCATAGACAGCTGAACAGAAAACACAAAGACCAGCGAGCACAAGGACCAAAGACAGCTGAACAGCAAACACAAGGACTAAAGACAGCTGAACAGCAAACCCAAAGACCAGAGACATCTGAACAGCAATACCAAGGACCAGAGACAGCTGAAAAACAAAGACCAGAGACAGCTGAACAGCAAGCACAAAGACCAGAGAAAGCTGAACAGCAAACACAAAGACCAGTAAGCACACGAACCAGAGACAGCTGAACAGCAAACACAAAAACCAGCAAACACACGGACCATAGACAGCCGAACAACAAACACAAAGACAAGAGACAGCTGAACAGCAAACACAAGGACCAAAGACAGCTGAACAGCAAACACAAAGACGAGAGACAGTTGAACAGCAAACACAAAGACCAGAGACAGCTGAACAGCAAACACAAAGACCAGAGACAGCTGAACAGCAAACACAAAGACCAGCGAGCACAAGGACCAGAGACAGCTGAACAGCAAACACAAGGGCCATAGACATTGAACAGCAAACACAAGATCCAGAGACAGCGGAACAGCAAACACGAAGACCAGAGACAGCTGAACAGCAAACACAAAGACCAGAGACAGCTGAACAACAAACACAATAACCAGAGACAGCTGAACAGCAAACACAAAGACCAGAGACAGCTGAACAGCAAACACAAAGACTAGCAAACACAATGACCAGAGACAGCTGAACAGCAAACACAAAGACCAGCGGGCACAAGGACCAGAGACAACTGAACAGCAAACACAATAACCAGAGACTGCTGAACAGCAAACACAAGGACCAGAGACAGATGAACAGCAAACACAAGGACCAGAGACAGCTGAACAGCAAACACAAAGACCAGCAAACACAATGACCAGAGACAGATGAACAGCACACACAAGGACCTGAGACAGCTGAACAGCAAACACAAAGACCATAGACAGCTGAACAGAAAACACAAAGACCAGCGAGCACAAGGACCAAAGACAGCTGAACAGCAAACACAAGGACCAAAGACAGCTGAACAGCAAACCCAAAGACCAGAGACATCTGAACAGCAATACCAAGGACCAGAGACAGCTGAAAAACAAAGACCAGAGACAGCTGAACAGCAAGCACAAAGACCAGAGAAAGCTGAACAGCAAACACAAAGACCAGCAAGCACAAGAACCAGAGACAGCTGAACAGCAAACACAAAAACCAGCAAACACACGGACCATAGACAGCCGAACAACAAACACAAAGACAAGAGACAGCTGAACAGCAAACACAAGGACCAAAGACAGCTGAACAGCAAACACAAAGACGAGAGACAGTTGAACAGCAAACACAAAGACCAGAGACAGCTGAACAGCAAACACAAAGACCAGAGACAGCTGAACAGCAAACACAAAGACCAGCGAGCACAAGGACCAGAGACAGCTGAACAGCAAACACACGGGCCTGAGACACTGAACAGCAAACACAAGAGTAAGAGACAGCGGAACAGCAAACACGAAGACCAGAGACAGCTGAACAGCAAACACAAAGACCAGAGACAACTGAACAGCAAACACAATAACCAGAGACAGCTGAACAGCAAACACAAAGACCAGAGACAGCTGAACAGCAAACACAAAGACTAGCAAACACAATGACCAGAGACAGCTGAACAGCAAACACAAAGACCAGCAAGCACAATGACCAGAGACAGCTGAACAGCAAACACAAGGACCAGAGACAGCTGAACAGCAAAGACAATAACCAGAGACTGCTGAACAGCAAACACAAAGACCAGCAAACACAATGACCAGAGACAGCTAAACAGCAAACACAAAGACCAGCGAGCACAAGGACCAGAGACAAATGAACAGCAAACACAAGAGCCAGAGACATTGAACAGCAAACACAAGGACCACAGACAGCGGAACAGCAATCACGAAGACCAGTGAGCACAAGCACCAGAGACAACTGTACTTCCGTGGACAACCACATTTTCCAAGGGTGCTCCCTCCCCAATAGGACATCCTTTCCAAAAGGTCCTTAGAATCTTCAAATACTAGAGTAATTGGACTGAATGAGATTAGTGTGTTCAGTGTAGAGTATAAGGAAAGAGTCGGGATAGCCAGCGCCCAAAGATCTTTTGTTTATGTTACTTATGAACAGCATCTTACAGTACCACAACCCACAGCTCCAGTTAAATGTGCATCTGGATCACTTTGTACCTTCACAATGTACTGTCCAACGCCGTAACCCCGGTAACGCTTCCTGGTTGACAGCAAAGAAAGTTTGATCACCCTCTCCTTCGAATTCCTATGTGACGAAGAAAAAAAGTTTTAAACACAAATTGCTGTTATCAAAGGCGCATAAGTTATGTATAAGTAGAAGACATAGTGACTGGTTTAGAGTTCGGTTTTGATGAAAAATCCTTTCTGGACGACGCATGGAATCTATACAATAATCTACTAGTGGGATTTCCTCTACCATACGGATATTATGATAGAGGACATTCCCATCTGGATTCTGCACTTGATTCAGAAACAAGAGGATACTGTGAAGACACTAAATCATGCCCTTTATTACAAAGAGCACATTGACAAGAGCTAAATATATGTAGCAAATGTATGATAAAAATAAGAAATCATATAATGCGCAGTACTGCACTCGTCTTTGGTTGAACACTGGTCACTCAGCAGCCAACTCTCATGAAAGCCATGCACTGCTGGATCGTAATGATAGAGAACAGAAAAAGAACGTCAAATCTATAATTTCAGAATAAGGAAAATCTATAATTTCAGAATATGGAAAAAAGCATAGAGAGTGCGTTGCATTGGCACCTTAATTCTTTATTCTCAAGACTGCCAGTTCATCACGATACATCCAAGTGTCCAAGGAACAACAAAGGTAATGTTGAGTAAAATATAAAGTAATAGATGGAGTGTACACATTTATCTCAATCACTGGTAATTACTGAAGTCTCCTTCCCAGGCTATTCATTTTGCTCACTGTCCCACTACAGATAGGGATCAACCAAATACACATCAGGCATGGTCCCAACACAAGGGCACAGTCCACCCAGAACTTCTAGGCCATGTCCCCTCCGTACAAGGACACAAACAACTCTAGACCTATTTTGGCTTTAGAGGGCCTCATCTGATGTTTATGTAGTTCATACACAGGTATGTACGCCACTATCTGAAGGGCACTATTGGTATAGCACAAGTACCAACAAAAAATGTAGGGCCAAGAAATATCTGTTGTTTTAGAAGTACATTAACAAATAAGTCACTGGCATTTTCTCACAGAGGATATTCTTGTTAGAATCCTTGTTTCACCCTAAAGAGCTTTTGTAGGAGTTCTAAAAGGTGTTCTTTAAATTATCCCATTTGCCACAGCTGTTGCCATTGCAAATTGAAGTTCAGAGGGTGGAGAACTTAGACATTTATTCCAAGAAGTGATGAGGTTTAAAGTTAAACCCTACTTAATTTGTTTCAAATATTATGAAATAAATATTCAAATACCTCAAGTGCAGCTTCTATGTTGTTTAATAATTCCAATGTATTTATTAATTATATATTATCCTTCTTAGTTCATTTGTTTGGCCATTACATTTGGAACGTTTAATGTTAATGTTTCATCACTTAGGCTATTATCCAATGCATTTCCAAGCTCATAGATTCACCTGGGACGCCCTTGTGTTGTAAAGGCGCCATCCGGTGAATAATATCACAATAGGTCTCACAACACAAGAAGACATCATCAACAAAGGACCATTCTGAAATGCCTGTAGTTGGTATTGTTAGGATATAGAACCTTGGAAACAGAGCTGTGTGTTTTCTCTACAATAGATGGCTCCTTTAAAACTCTTACACTTGCATCTACATATTAATCAATACAAATAACTACATGTATCAATGTTATACTCACTTTTGCATTAGTACAACCACATGTATAAAGATGCCACATGTACCACACACTTTGCAAACTCTGAGTGTTGGATGGGAACATAACCAGGAAGATCCAAGAGAGGAAAAACGAGCAATAGACACAAATTGTGGATCAAAAGCACACGCTAGTGCACTGGAGGCCCAAAAACAAGCTGGATTATCTACCCTAATCATTGCTCTAAAAAGGAAGGTGCCCTTCAAGGGTGCTGCAGGTGTGATTGCAGTGAGCACAAGAGGCTGCAGTGTGCATGAAACTGGCTTGTGCATGTAGGGCCGCACTGCATGCATGAGGGTGTCCTGCCATGCGAGGCTGTCCTGCATCTATTGGGCTGTATTGTGAACACAGGACCAGCAGCAGCGGGCAATATAAAAATATAGGGGGTGATGGAGCAAGGTTTCATACGCAACGAAACTTGCTTGGATTCAACCCTCTCGAAATAACATGTTAACATGTTAACCAACATGTTTTATGAGTACTAACAATACACAACACGGCATTTCTGTATCTAGGGGAAGCCTGATTATGTGCTTTACTAACCAGTAACCCGAATGTCTTAATATGGCTGCCGAAAACGCGGGAACTCTTCTGCACATGCGTCTACTGCATCGACGTAGTATGACGTACTTTGCTTTTGGAGGGAATTCTTTGCAGCTGCGCAGTAGTACAAGAAATGGCCACTTTGAATCTCACATGCTAATGTATATGCTTCTGTGAAAACTAAACCTCGTGTGTTTTGCTAATGCAATAGATAAAATTAATTGATGGGATTAGAGTAGGAATAAGTGGTATAAGGTGCATTCATTTATTTTCGTATTCTAACGTGTCCTTCTTTGACTTTATTATTAGCTCGTAATTGGGCCTGAAGGGTGACTTATATTGCCACCTTGAAATCTGAATGCGCATGTACTGCAAGACCTCGAACTATGTCATTGAATGAGTGCCAAGTTTCATCTCACCAGCGATGCGCCAGAGAAACTCACCTTTTGACCCGGAAAAAGGAAGACGATTCGAATAAATTGTTATACATTGTATATTAAATAAGTGAATGTTGCTGGGAGGAATAAAAGCATTGGAAATAAAATTATGGGTGGGTACATAAACCTGTTTAAGTCAATGAAGATGATATCATACTAGTATGGTGTGATGACCTCTCCCTGTCCTACTGTCCAATCAAATGAAGGGAATACACGAATATTGAAACATTAGGGGTGGTACATACCCTGGAAATTGGTATAACTAAGGTAGGCTCAGTCAGTTAGATTGTCCAACTTGTCACAGATCTGTCACTGACCTAACGTATGCTGAAGGAGAATCGAGAGTAGAGGGCTGGTCGAGCACTCTAACAGAAAAATCAGGAATTTTCTGAGGGAGAAGAATCGATCTACCCAGTCGGGGTCCAAGAGTAACATCAGGGAGGGGTGTAACAATGGCGTTGCACTTAGAAGAGGCTACCTGTCCTGTCCTGCACCTGTCCTGACCTGTTGGCTCCTGTCTAGTCTGGGACCCTTTTCTTTCCAGCCCTTGGCCGGGGTTGGTCCTTGCACCATTCTAGGTAAATATAAATTTGTGTGGTATGTCCTAGTACTGTCTTCCCTTTCTCACCCTCCGCAGGTACCAATGCCTAGAATTTTAACTAAGTCTCCAAAGACTTTTGGTTTGATCATTATTCTTCTTTTTATTGAGAAATTGCTAATTAGTATGTGCTGGTATTTGACTCACAAAATATTGCATAGATAAAGGTTTTTAAAATTAACTTCCTGATCCTATTCCCTCATTAATTGTAGTGACAAGAAATTGGTAAGGTATGGTTTACAGGTATATGTGATTGTAAGGTAAATAATTCCTGATTGGCAGCAACAAGAAATAGAATACCGGCTTATAGTGTGTTTGTTTATAGGCCCACATGAGTATGTTGTGATATGAGTAAACTAAGCTGGTAATCCCGCGCCATCAGGGGGGCGCCATTCGCCCAGCTCACCTGCCCGATGCAGCATTCCAGACGATGGTGGTGAAGTGACGTCCACGAGCAGGAAAGGGAAGGACTTCCCTTCCTGCCCAGTGGAACGAGACTCCTGACCAATCCTGGAGCTGCTCTCAGCATGAGAGCAGCTCCTGATTGGTGGGAGTAGGCTAACCCAGCGCTCATTTTGAGGCTGGGGGCCTCTGCAAGCCATACCCCAGCTGTTTTACAGCCCATGGATTGCTGATGTACAGTGCGCATGTCAGGCTGCCCTTAGGTAGTCATCCGGCCAGCCTGACAGGCGCACTGAAAGGGGCAGCATGCAGGATTCATCCGAGCCCTCCTGCCCCACGCTCGCTGAGTACACGGCACAAGCTGGTGGCAAAATAAAATGGCAATAATATGCTATTTTATTTATTACTGTTTGCCTGCTGCGCTCGCAGCAGGCAGGGCAATGCTCCTCCGCCATTTAGGAGGAGGAGCCCATGCACAGGACCACAATATGCATATAGTTCTGCAGTGAGAATACAGGCACTGCAACACCTTTTTAGCTGATGTGTGCCCAATGAGCTGCACTAAGCTTATGGATATCCTCTGTTCATATGGAGCTACACTGCACAAATGGAACTGCACTGTGCACACGAGGTCACACTGAGCATTTAGGTCTTCACTGTGCATTGTAGGGTTGCATTGAACATATTTAGGCTACTCAAGCTATACTGAGCTGCACCTGAGCATTCACTTGCTCCCTACTCTCTCATGTCAATCCACTTGCTCTAATCATTGTCTCCATCTTGCTAAATCCAACTGCTCCTAGCATTAGCACTGTCTCCAAACACTCTGGCTCATGCCTGTCCAAATGCCACCACCAAACATCCCAACTAATACGCTGCTTCTCTCCAAAGGCGAAGTCCCACTGTCACAATACCTGGGTGCATGAACAAAGTACATGACAAACTACCTCTTGGTAAGAAAACCAGGATTTTTGTAGATGTCTCCCCACTTTTTGCCCCCATTTGGACTACTAGATTCTGATTTTCGACTCTGACAGCGCACTTAAGGCTGCTAACCAGGCTACTGCACCAATGCTCTCTCTCCCTAAATGTGACATTTGTAATTCTTTCTCCTACTTGGCCCCAACCCCCTGGAATAAACTGCCACTGTCTGTTCGAACTTGCCCTGATTACAGCAAATTTAGGTCAGCATAAAAACAGAAGTGTTTTAGATTTTGTGTTCAGCTTCTTTGGGTTGACATGTGCGATGAGATACCCCGGTTGGGCTGATTCGTGCACGTTATCATTTCATATATAATAATAATAATAATAATTGGTATCCCTAATTGACAGAGACCATACCCCCCTTGTAAGTTCCTGATAAGTGGAACTGCGGTAGCCAGTGCATGGGTGGTGATGGGGTACTCAGGGTTTGTAGCACTGGCTGTGCCACCCTGAGTGACTGAGGTAAACAAATGATAGCAGGCCTGCCATTGCAGACTGCAGGAACAGTGTTCACTGCTCTATTTCAACGTTGTCCTCACCATGTGTGACACAGTCGCAGCACTGCTCTTACGTATATGTTAGACACCCCCAGAGAAGGTCTCTTGTGCCCACGAGGCAGGGCACAGTATATTAAGAGTGTAGGCATGTAAGTGTAAGCGTATAAGTCTCTATAGTGGCTTTCCCATTAAAGTACCCTATAAGTGATAGCTGGTCCTTAGGATAACATAGGACTTGCACCCAGGCATACCCGGTTACTAGCTCCATTATGGTACCACCTAAATATGTTGAGTGTGGTGTCAAACAACATGCCTTCTCTCCCCTGATACAGATCTGATGCCAAGGGAAGGCTGGCATGCACCCAGGTGGCTACCTAGCGGTTGCCCACCTGGTTACCCTAGTTGACATGTGCTTTGGTTGACAAGCCTGGGTTTTCCCACCCCAGCTGCCACCAAGACATGTTTCTTATCTCCTGCCAGGCAGTGTGAGCACTTCCAGGAGTAAGAACAAAGGCTTGGACAGAAAGGAGGTCATACCTCCCTCCTCCCAAGTGGGCTAGTGAAGTGACACATCAGAGAGGTGAGCATCAAAGGCTGTACTGCCTCTGACATGCATCTGGGCTGTCCCATGAGGAGGACACAGCACTCCTCTTGCCACAGGCACGCTTGGGCCCTGGCAAGTTGGAAAATTAGGTATGCATGAGATGTAAACCTCCAGGAAGGATGGCTACACCTCAGGGTGAGCATCCTGATCTGTGCACCTAAAGATAATTTCTGCCATCTTTAGGAGGGAAGAAATAGTGGGCCCTGGTTAGAAAAGGTGGCCTACACCACCGGGTGTGGTCACCTTAGGAGTGGACTAGCTGCAGGGACTAGCTGCCAATTGCCTACTAGCTCCCACACCCCTAACTCCCCTACATCTAGGATTTAAGGGATCCCCTGACACCAGAACCGAAGATTTGAACCATATACTTCAAAGTAGGACCAAGAGGAGATCCGTGTCACCGGCAACAGGACCTTGCCCACCAGCACAAAGCAACAGAGGGGTATTGTGTCCCTGAGGCAACAGACTTGGAACTGAGTGAACGACCCTCGTCGATAGCTAAAACTCAACACTCCTGAAGTAAGGGACCCTTGTGGAAGCACTGTTAGACTCCCCTGGATTAGTGGAATTAGTCCCATGCAAAGTGCTGGTAAAACGACATTCTGCATCTAAAGAATCACTGACCATCGGGTCCTCTGAGGGATCACTAAAAAGTAAACAGTGCATTGCATTCTGGGAGCTGCAGTCTGGCTTTCTCTGAAGTTTCAAGCCACTACCACACTCCCCTGGACCGCAAGACACTAAAGTTACTTTTTGTTACTTTTACCGCCACCAAGACTTGTTGGCTACCAGTGGTGTAACTGACCCCTTAACTCAATGCTGCATTAAGAAAGCACTTCACAATCCCTGTGCCAAACTTCAGCAATAACCCCACTCTTGTGTATTTGCATTCCCTTTCTGGCAGTGTCGTCCTTATGGTAAAAGCAGTTTGGGTGCAACTCCTTAATAGAGACCCCTGACAGCCAAGACAACCACTACACCCAAACTCCACGGGCCAGGTGAAATTGAACTAACTGTTGGGCCCTGGTCCTGGGACCCCAAAGACATCTACCGTGTGAGGGTACAACTAGGGGTGGGCGGTGAACTGCACTCTGCCAGCAGAGTTTGCAGAGTTTTACCAAGTCTAGGTTTAGCTGGGAGCGTGGAGTTCCGCAAAAAACTGATTCTGCTACATGGCGGAGTTTGCCGCCACCACCCATGCCACAAGGGAGTTTTCTCGTAGTTCAGGGGTTTCAGACACCTGCACAATGCATGCTGAGACATGTAGTTCCACTTCTCCACTTGACGTCTGGGTCTCCCTGCTCTGTGTAGTTAGTGGGTGCTGCCTGTGATATGTGCTCAGTCTGCACGTACTGCATTTTGCATGTGTGGAGGACCGTGGCGCGACCACTATTGGGCTAGGAGGGCACCTTATCAGCTGCTGTGGCTTCAGACCCATCTGAATGCTATCTGGCCTTCCAGAGGCACCTTGCAGCTTGATGGGACTGGGTCTATTTTTTATTTCTCTGTGGGCACCGTGCCGCCCACTCTCTTGGCCCAGATGTGTTCTAACCTCGTTTTGTCCAGCAGCCTGGACTTCACGCCCTGCTACAATCAGTGACTAAAGTTAGCATTCTAGTTGTTTATTAGAACTCTTCGAGGAGGACACGCTGTTTTATTCTTCCGTTTCCTCTGTGTGTACGTCGTGCTCCGCTCTGCGCTCTCTGTCCATCTCTGCTTCTCTATGGTCTGGAGACTTTACTATGCGAAAAGAACCAGTGAGACCCCATCTGCTGCTGTAGCGGTGATGCCGCTCATGCCCTGCAGGGGTCGCTGTCTTTTTCTCACTCTTTAATGTCCTGCCTGGTGCTGCCCTACCTTTGCAGGCAAGTGCCACATCCCACAGAGGAGCCACAGAACAGCTTCGTCCTGCAAGTATCGTCAAGATCCCACCAGCCAAGGCACCATGGTAGACATGGAGCTTCATGAACAAACAAGCCAGAAGTGGCCATGGCGGTCTTGGCTCCCCTATTAGGTTGCCAATTAATACAACCCTTTTTCAATTCCGGACCCTAAAATTATTTCCCTTTCTTTTAGGATGACAGAAACACTCATTCTGTGGGGGCACTCAGTGAGTGCTGGGATGAGCGCACTCAGATTCATAAATTGAGGCCCTATGTTGCCAATGCAGAATACTGCGAGCAGCATGGATGTCAGTAAGGTTTTTTTCGCAATGGGATGGTTTTCAACCCCTTAAAAAGGCATCCTCTCAGATTCTGCACCTGTGTGTCATGCTAATTTTTAAAGTGCATGTACACCGAGCTCTATGGCGCTGAATCAAAAACACCACAAGATTTGCTAGAGATGCAGGGAGAGGGCCTAGGCGTTATGAGGAGCTGACATTATTGGTTAAATAGCCAGGCCTGTAGATGTTTCCTAAACAGGGTAGAATTGGTTTTACCTAGCAGGGTATACAGGAGAGAATTCCACAGTTACTTTGAACCCAACAAATGAAGATCTCATTCTAAAGGTCACTGTTCTTGGCTTACATTCATTGAAACGCCAAGCCAGGATATGATTAGGGAGAGTGGAACGCAGCGGAATTCCACTTAGTTTTTATGCAGCTATGCAGAATTCTACCTAGTGCAACTCCACAAACTCCACTCAACCCTAGGTACAATGTAACGCAACCCCTAAGTGACCGATTGTCACTAGCAGATTTTCCCTTTGACGGCAATGTTAAATGTCTGCACTATTGAATGCATTTATTTTCTAATGCTTTGAAAATCCATAACTCTGGCTATATGCAGTTTGCTTTGGTGTCTTAATTTAAATAAAAATATACTCTATGTTTTATTAATTGGTGTTGCATTTTTCTCGAGTCTTGTCAATTACCTATAAACCCTATTCCTCCAATAATGCCTGACTGCTCTTTGCCACACTACCAGGATTGAGCTAAGGATTGTTGTTGTGAATCCAAGGATCATCTTTGAGGCATTGTGGTAATATTGCATGGTAAGGGTACTCACCCATACCACATAATATTCCACGTTCCTACATTCCCTCAGCAAAACCACTCCTTCTTCCAGTACTGCAGCCATCCACTATCCACTGCATGTCTTTGTCTCTTCTTCCTCATGTGCCTAACCTCGCAATACAGGAGTCATCAAAGACTTCAAAACGTAATGCTCATAAGGTTACATGGATGGCAGTACCTTTGCACCTAAGACAATTTAGCTTACCTTGAGGACCTCAGTACACTTGCCAAAGCTCTCAGCAAAGTAGTACTGCTTTAGAATGCTTCTACATACTCTTACATGCCTTTGCGTACTGCCACCAAAAAATCTAAAATGCCAATGGTTAGGGAACAGTTATTAACAACTAGCACAAATAGAAAGGCAGCTTAGGCACTAGTAGGCCAACCGTGTTTCAAGATCACCTTACATGGAAGTAGTCGGAATTCTAATGGGTCTCTAAACTTTGTAAAAAGATATATATATATATATATATATATATATATATATATATATATATATATATATATATATATATATATATATATCCTGCTCCTTGCTTGTCCCGGTAAATGAGGGGCACTCTAACACACACCAGGCTTCAAGCACAAGCCTTTATTGATAGGTACAGAAACGCCTTGCTGCCAAATCCTTTCACAGTCAGGTTCACGCTGCCTGACGCGTTTCAAATAGTTTCTTCCTCAGAGGCTGCGTGGAAAATGAAGAGCACCTGCTGTTGGCGTTTGCTCCCTTATCTGCGTTGATGGCACGCAACCTGATGGGCTGCTCTGATTGAGTCTGCGCCGTGCATTTTGGGAAATGTAGTCACCATCAGCAATCCTTCCTGGTGCAGTAATGTTCTGTTGGCAAAAAAGACCCGTGGATGGGTCCTGGAAGCAGGCACTTCCTAAATCCAAGGTGTGTGCCCCACATGCGGGAACCGGCAAATGTCGACCCCCGTAGTCCCCACATTATCGGGGTGGTGCCTCCTCGACGGCCCGGAAGCCGTCTAAATATCCTGCTCCTTGCTTGTCCCGGTAAATGAGGGGCACTCTAACACAAACCAGGCTTCAAGCACAAGCCTTTATTGATAGGTACAGAAACGCCTTGCGCCAAATCCTTTCACAGTCAGGTTCATGTTGCCTGACGCGTTTCGAATAGTTTCTTCCACAGAGGCTGCGTGGAAAATGAAAATCACCTGCTGTTGGCGTTTGCTCCCTTATCTGCATTGAAGGCATGCCCCCTGATGGGCTGCTCTGATTGAGTCTGTGCCGTGCATTTTGGGAAATGTAGTCACCATCAGCAATCCTTCCTGGTGCAGTAATGTTCTGTTGGCAAAAAAGACCCGTGGATGGGTCCTGGAAGCAGGCACTTTCTAAATCCAAGGTGTGTGCCCCACATGCGGGAACCGGCAAATGTCGACCCCCGTAGTCCCCACATTATCGGGGTGGTGCCTCCTCTAAATATCCTGCTCCTTGCTTGTCCCGGTAAATGAGGGGCACTATAACACACACCAGGCTTCAAGCACAAGCCTTTATTGATAGGTACAGAAACGCCTTGCTGCCAAATCCTTTCACAGGATTTAGGAAGTGCCTGCCACTGACCATGTCATGAGTGATGTAACATGTGACGTCATCAGCAGTGCATTGCGGACGCGCGAGTTATAGTTGGCTGAACTAACTATAACGGGGGAATTTCAATGGTTTTGTATGAGTGAAATGTCCAACTAACTATAACGCCCCTGAAACCTATGGTTTTTTCAGTGAA
Source organism: Lissotriton helveticus (assembly GCF_964261635.1). Classification (NCBI taxonomy): domain Eukaryota; kingdom Metazoa; phylum Chordata; class Amphibia; order Caudata; family Salamandridae; genus Lissotriton; species Lissotriton helveticus. Next base: position 556,382,805 of record NC_136073.1, read on the forward strand.
TTTCTAAGGTTTTTTAATTGCTAATTCCTAAGTATAACGTGCCTGAAACCTATGGTTTTTTCAGTGAATTTCAAATGTTTTTTAAATGCTAATTTGTAACTATAACATGCCTTAAACCTATGCTTTTTTCAGTGAATTTCAAAGGTTTTTTAAATGCTAGTATCTAACTATGTCTACAGAGGTATGACATGTGAAGAAAGAAGAAACAAGCATTTACAATGCAATGGTCTCGGCATCATTAAAGGTAGAGCTATTGGCATTGCTCATGACTTTTTTTTTTTTAAATCATCAATAAATGGCATTGTCATTTACATTGCCAATAGCTTAATTGTTAAATAAATGGCATTGTCATTTACAATGCCAATAGCTACACCCTACACAGAGCCACCTTCACACAGACAGAGCCACCCACACAGAGCCACCTACCTGTCATTTACATTGTCAATAGCACAATCAGGGGGGCAGAGGCAAGAAAAATGGCACAATTAGAGGAGCAGAGGCAAGAAAAACTAGTGTAATCAGGGGGCAGAAGGCAATAAAAACGAGTGCAATCGGGGCAGAAGGCAAGAAAACGAGCACAATCAGGGGGGCAGAGGCAAGAAAAATGGCAATAATAAAGTATTTATCCTACCTGACACAAGCGCCGTTCACTTTATCAAAGATCGCCTGGGGCAATTCACTCACAGCTTATCTGGGCACTGTATTCACAGTATAGTTGAGTAATTCATACAGAGTCGTTCTAGGCACTACATGCACAGTATAGCGGAGTAATTCATACAGAGCGTATCTAGGCATTACATGCACAGTATAGCTGAGTAGTGCAGAGTGCCGTGCCGTCTCATTGGCACCCTACATTTATTTACAAAGTATCCTTCCCTGGAGGCTGTAAGTAACCCATCAGAGCACGTGCTACCTCGACTGTCCGAGATGGGACCTCTGGGAGAGGGACTGCGGTTCCCAGTAACACAACTCCTCGAAAGTCGGTGTGTTAAGAGTTAAAGATGCGCACCTTGTATTACCCTCAAATGCAATCAGCGTTGAATCGAACCCCTGGGGTTCCGGGCGGACGAGGGAGAGGAAGAAACTGCAGATTCCAGGAATGTTTGACTTTTCACTTTACCTGCCTAAAATCACAGAAGGGCGCGGGGCGGAGCCGGCATTCAAACCCAAACAATCGATATACTAAACGCCCTCCTTGGGAATAGGTTGTGACCTTTGGCCAGAAGTCTACCCCCGGTCTGCCTTTGTTCCTGAGGGGAAGGGTGGGGGTCCTTGGCCTGAAGCCCCCCACTCCCAGGTGCCTTTGTACTGGGGAGGGAGTATACTGCACAACTACGCCTCCTGTTTGTTTGAACCAATAAAGGCCAGTGTCCAAAGGGAAGTGGCTGGGAGGGGGTCATCTCGAGTCGGAATGCCCAGACAGGCTTGGAGTTGGACAGGGTTGGGGGGAGTGTTGCTGGAACAGCTGCCGGAGCGGGAGAGGGGCTGCCAGGAGCTGGTTGACTCGGGACAGGACAGCTGAACACGCTGCCCTCATACTCGGAGTGCGGCCGGAGGAGGGGGCTCCCGGGGTCAGGAGGTGCTGGACAGAGGGGCTGGGACAGGAGTTGGCAGACGGGTGGAGCTGAGGTCAGGAGTTAGGGAGCTGGGGTGAGGAGTCAGGAGTGAAGACACCGGTAGGCGTGCTCCAAACTCTCCAGGAAGGGAGGAGAGGGAAGGAGCAAAGGAGAAGTGGAGGGAGAAGACAGGAGAAGAAGAGAGAGTGAAATAGAAAAAGGAGGAAAGAGAGAGGAGGAAGGACAAAGGCAAAGAAAGGAGGAAAGGAGCAAAGGGGAAACGAAAGGGAAAGTGAGGGGAGGGAAGTAAGGGGGTGAGGAGCAGAGACGTGGGGGGGGTCGAGGTGAGGGGACTCCTGCAGTGAGGAAGTGTCATGGCCAGGCTTAGGAAAGGCTGAGTTGGGGGTTCAAGGGGTCACTTGCGGTGAGCGTGTGGGTACTAGGGGTGACCCGTGAAACTTAGGGGTACCAGGAGTGAACCTGGGGGCGCTAGTGGCGAGACTTGGAGCACTTAATCCGGAAGATTAGGGCTGATTCAGGAGTTCAGAGCGGGCCGATCTCATCAGCGGGAGGGGGGCGGGAACAAAGACACGGACAGCGGGAGGGGGCGGGAAAAAGACACGGCGGGCAGGACAGCGAGAGCGAGCCGATCTCATCAGCGGGAGGGGGCGGGAACAAAGACACGGACAGCGGGAGGGGGGCGGGAAAAAGACACGGCAGGAACGAGGACAGCGAGAGCAGCCTACCTCATCTTAACCAGCAGCAAAATGGCGGACTCAAGCTTCCGAAAATTTTGGATTCGGGGGCGTGTTTTGGCGTTCTGAGTGACGGATGACGTCACAGGTGGAAAGAACACCAAAAACACGCCCCCGAATCCGAAAGAGACGGGGCTTGTTTGGAGTGACGCCTGTCTCCTCCAATGGCTGGCCTCCGTTTAGGAAGCCAGCCAATGGAGGAGCGAGGAGGAGAGAGGTGGGTTCAAGCCCCCATCTCCAAATCATTAAATCTCCGACCGGAGACTGCGCAAGCGCAGCCTTTAGGTCCTCAACCTAAAAACACACAGGAAGAAGAAAAAGAAATGCAGAAAGAAGCAACAGAAGTCCTCAAAGACGAAGAAAAGTGCAGAAAGAGGCCTTCTTGCAAGATCATCCTGTACCCTCAAATTTTTCAGATGGGTACTGATGGTAACTGACTCTGACTAACCAGTCCTAGAGCCAGTGCTATGCTAAAAAACACTTAGAATACAGTTAAAACACCAACATACACTGGGGAACACTATGGGTTGGGCTACCCCTGTGATCAGCATGACCTCCTCTGCAAGCCCCTAGTATATGATAGGGCAGGGGGATTAAAACTACCTGTTAAAATGCGCCACAGGCGCGTTTGCACACTGGTGAAGGGAGGGGGGCCTGAGGTGACATGCGTGCAAACACGCCCTGTGGCACGTTTTAAGTTGGGGGGTTAAGTCCCCTTGAATCCTGAGGGTCCCTGGGGTCCAACTAGCCCACTAGGTACCTCCAGTAAGCGCCACAGAGCTGCGTTGCACGGAGGTGTAAAAAGGGGCACGGCCTGGACCACCTCTCTGCAACGCAACGCAGTAGTGGCAGTTACTGGAAGCACCTGGTGGGTTAGTTGGCCCCCAGGGGCCCTCAGAATTGTAGGGGAATTATTTCCCCAACTTAAAACGCGCCACAGGGCGTGTTTGCACATGTCACCTCCGGCCCCGTCCCCTCCCTTCCCCATGGTGTAAACACGCCCTGTGGACGTTTTTAAGTTGGGAGATTAAGTCCCCTTGAATCTTGAGGATCCCTAGGGTCAAATTAGCCCTCTAACCTCCAGTAAGCGCCATTGCAGAGAGGTGTAAAAAGGGGCACAGCATGCACCACCTCTCTGCAACGCAGCACAGTGGCGCTTACTGGAAGCACCTGGTGGGCTAGTTCGCCCCAGGGTCCCTCTGGATTGAAGGGGAATTATTTCCCCAACTTAAAACGTGCCACAGGGCGTGTTTGCACACGTCAGCTCAGGCCCCGTCCCCTTCCTTCACCACTGTGTAAACACGCCCTGTGGCCGTTCTAAGTTGAGAGATTAAGTCCCCTTTAATCCTAAGGGTCCCTAGGGTCAAACTAGCCCACTAGGTACCGCCAGTAAGCGCCACAGATTTGCGTTGCAGAGAGGTATAAAAAGGGTCGTGGCCTCTGAACACCTGTCTGCAACGCAGCTCCCTGGCGCATACTGGAGATACCTGTTGGTCTAGTTGCCCCTCAGGGACCCTCAGTATTAAAAGAGAATTCATTCCCCAACTTACAACTCGCCACAGGCGCGTTTGCACAATGGTGAAGGAACGGGGCATGGCCTTAGGTGACAAGTCTGCAAACACGCCCTGTGGCGCGTTTTAAATTGGAGAATTAATTCCTCCTCAATCCTGAGGGTCCCTGGGGGCCAACTAGGCCACCAGGTAAATCCAGTATGCACCAGAAAGCTGTGTTGCAGAGAGGTGTTCAGAGGCCATGCCCCTTTTTACAACACTCTGCAACGCAGCTCTGTGGCGTTTATTGGAGGTACCTGGTAGGCTAGTTGGCCCCCAGGGGACTTCAGGATTGAAGAGGAAATAATTCCCCAACTTAAAACGCGCCACAGGGCGTGTTTGCACACATGTCACCTCAGGCCCCCCCTCTCTTCACCACTGTGCAAACGCGCCTCGTGGCAGGTTTTAAGTTAGGGGATTAAGTCCCCTTGAATCCTGAGGGTACCTGGGGTGCAACTAGCCCACCAGCTACCTCCATTAAGCACTACAGAGCTGCGTTGCAGAGAGGTGTAAAAAGGGGTGTGGCCTCAGAACACCTCTCTGCAACGCAGCCCCCTGGCGTATACTGGAGGTTCCTGGTGGGCTAGTTGGCCCCAAGGGACCCCCAATATTCAATGGGAATTCGTTCCCCATCTGCAAACGTGCCAGGGGGCGCGTTTGCAGAGTGCTGAAAGGAGGGGGCAATGCCTCTGGCGCAATGCCGGTCTTTTATTTCATTTATTTCTTTAAGAAAGGGGGCTGTGTGGCCCCCCTTCTTTTTCAAATTTTTGGGCCCTGGGACCCCAACCCCCAGGGCCAGCCCCCTTATTTTTTTTTAAATAAAATTATTTGGAAGGGGGCTGCGTGGCCCCCCTCCTGAGGCCTTAATCAGCCCCGGGGACCCCATCCCCCGGGACATGGCCTTTTATTTAAAATGTCATTCTTTTGGAGGGGGCTGCGTTGGCCCCCTCCTCAGGCCACTTATGACCCTGGGGACCCCATCCCCTGGGGCCGGTCTTTTTTTTAAATTAATTTTTCTTTTTTCTTTTTAAATGTTGGGGAGGGGGGCCGCGTGGCCCCCCTCCCGGGCCACTTGTAGCCCGGAGACCCAATCCCCCGGGGCTGGCCCTCTCCGTTGGGGACCGTGGGGGGTCCCCAATCCCCCCACGGTCCCGCCGGCTCCCTGCGTCCCTCGGGAGACAGCATGGCTTTTCCACATGAGGAGCTGCTAAGAGGCAGCACCCCGTGTGGAAAATCAATTTGGTTTGCATTTTGAAAGAGAGAACAGGTTTTCCTGCTCCCTCTTTCAAAATCCAAACCAAGTTTGCTATGGCAGGGCGGGAGCAAACTACAGTGTCCCGTGGGTGGGCACCCCGGGACACTGCAGGAGCCAGCCCTAGGGGGTGGCGGTCCCCAGGGCCACGACAAGGCTCCAGGAGGGGGGCTGCGCGGCCCCCCTCCCACAATTTACAAAGCCCCGGGGGGTAGTGGTCCATGGGGCTGGAGGGTCCGTCACGGACCCCCCAATTTTAATATTTAGAGCCCCGGGGAGGTGGCGGTCCCCGGGGCGTGTGGGGAGGCTTGAGCCCCCCACACAGGGTTTTTCTTATTTTAACAAAAATCAAGCCCTGCAATCAGATGTCAACGCACAACTCAAAGCTGACAAGTGAAATACTGGTCTAGTGACATGTTATTCTTGGGACAGTTACTATGTAGAGATTGAGACAAGGGGAATCTAAATATATCGTAGATTTCCAGAGTAAGATCCCAGGGGGTCTTAATCAAGATGAAGAAATCGCACTTCACCTTAGAGAATAATGTGCAGTTCTTGATTAGTTCTTGTCCATTGTGGGCTGTGTACTACGTTCGGTGCATGTCGGTAATACTCTTATTAGCACGTGGTTCATTGTTAGTTTCCACCCCTGTGCCCTCCCTCCCTCTTTTCTGTCTTTCTACCCCCTTTTCTCCCCAGGCCTAACATACTTCCCCTCCATATGTGCAGTATCATAACAGAGACATAGGAGGCTCGTAAAACTGTTTTTAAGATTTTAATTTCACTACACTAATGTTATTGTTTCTGTTCTTCTTACACAGGCGTTAAGGAAGGGGCCCAACCATGCTATTCACCGTTCATGGGCATCCTACCCTTTTCACCATCACTTCACCAAGCACGTGACCACTGATGAGCTTTCTCAGCACTTTGGTATCACATTTTTTTAAACTCTACATCACGAGACGTGATGGTTTGGGCATTTGGAGTCGGCTTGTGCGTGTCATGTAATCATACCGTATGATTTTAGACCATTTGTGTACTCGTCATATCACAGTCCAGTGATTTGATATGTGACATGAGGTCCCAGCATGGTACGTTTTTTGGCTGATCTGATGTATTTTACATAGTAACTGTCCCTAGAATGACATGTCACCAGACCAGTATTTCACTTCTCAGCCTTTAGTTGGGAGATGACATCTGATTGTAGTATACCTTGTTCTAATTATGAAAACTGTATTTAGTCTTGAATCAGCACTTGCTGGGTGATCTGATGTATTTTACATAGTAACTGTCCCAAGAATAACATGTCACTAGACCAGTATTTCACTTGTCAGCTTTGAGTTGGGCGTTGACATCTGATTGGAGCATGCCTTGTTCTGACCATGAAAAAAAATGTATTTATTTTCATATCAGCACTAGCTGAAGTGACATGTAATATTCTACAACTGCGGCAGCATAATTTGCACAGACGCTGAATCTAACACATGTATTTGAGTTGTTTCTAATATACCAGTGGTAACATGTATTTATTGTTCTGGGGACGTCTTGCCGCAGTCAGACACATGTGCAGTAATGCGCCATTACATTTTCGTACACGGCAAATGTAAGGCCGACATTTTGCCACGTAATTGGATATTTTTCCACTGATTATAGCATTAGCAACATACATTGTAGAGCGTGGCAATATATCTAATTTTATATTTGGTTTTCACATAAGATTGCGAGTATTTTCAAGCAATAAGGAACACTATAAGATGGCCACCACTCCTGTCTGGGCCAGCGATGTATTGTAGCATTTTCTCCTTTGTTTGTGTTTACCACTGTGTAATTACTGAATGCTTTATTAGTTGTTTTTTGTACACACTTTCTTCGACGTGAGGAAGGCTTCGTGCCGAAACATGTTGTCGTAGAAATAAACACCCTTGGATATAATCTGGTAGCCGTCTGTGTTGCTGAGAGCGTGTGAGCATTTGGGATCTTTTGGAAAAGTTTAATTATCGGTGCGCTCCGCCGGTGTACACGCCAATTCCCGAGGGGACTCAGACTTTCAGAAGGAGCTTTCTGTTGGAATATATATATATATATATATATATATATATATCAAAACAAAACCCTTTCAGGCATAGAGTGACGCATAAATTATGCAAAAAAGAAGGAGAGAACTCTGGGTAGGTCTCAGTTTAGGTGGAAAGCAGCTCCTGTTAGAGCACTCTCAACACCAGCAACACTCTAGATCTGCTCACCTTAAATGTCTGTTTTTCTATCAAAGTTTTTAAGCATAGGATTAGACAGTGCTATCCATGCCGAGATAGAAAATGACAAAGTCTTTCGCCATTTAAACAGCAAAGTCTTTAAGCATAGGACTAGTACAGTGCAGTCCTTGCCGAGCTGTCAAATAACAAAAGCCATTTATCACTCCAGGCACAATATATATATATATATATATATATATATATATATATATATATATCACAAACACAACAGGGTCCTGCTGAGATCCTCTCTCCCAAGCCAGGTGGCGCAAAACTATCGGCGGACCACACAAAGCCGATTCAATATTCCATTTCAAGTCTGCTTCACAGCAAAAAGGTTGCGCACTCAGGATTCCGTAATACCAGATGATTTATTGTTTACAGTTTTACACGCTACGCGTTTCGACACTAAGAGTGTCTTGATCACACGTGTGATCAAGACACTCTTAGTGTCGAAACGCGTAGCGTGTAAAACTGTAAACAATAAATCATCTGGTATTACGGAATCCTGAGTGCGCAACCTTTTTGCTGTGAAGCAGACTTGAAATTGAATATATATATATATATATATATATATATATATATATATATATATATATGTATATATTACCTACTGGCGGTCGCCAGTAGGTATATATAGTTAGGATTTTTTCTCTATGGGTTTTTTGAAAATTCTATGTCTAATAACTTTGGCGTTTGTGGACGGAATCGGCTGAAATTTTCAGGAAAATGGCACATTTTGTTTCTGAGCAGCCCTTGAAAATTTGGGGGGGGTTCGTCCAGTGGGGGCCGAGAAAAAAGGGGGGTCCCAAAACGTGTTTTTAACATTGAGTTTTCCATAGGGCGGTTGGCCTCACTTTTAGCCCGAACGGCTGAATGGATTTGCACGAAACTTGGCAAAATTGTAGGGACTGGTAGCCCGATGTGCCTTTTGTAGGTCTCAATATATGTGCTCCAGTGGATTTTGAGAAATTAACGTTTAAAAAAAGATATATATCTGTAACAGCGGACCGGTTAGCGCTCTGGTTCGCGGACTTTTCGCGCAACGGAGCTTTGTGAAGCGAAGCTGATTGGTTCTCCGGCGTCTGTCAACATTCCAAACAGTCCGTAGCGGCCGCCATCTTGTCTCTCGGTAGGATCGAGAGACAAGAGGAGGTCAAAACAAAGGGGGAAATAACTATAAGGGGGCATAGTAGATCCTCGCTGACCCCCTAGGTTTGATGTGGAGGTTTTAAAAGGGCCCCGCGGGGCAAAAAAAAAACAAAATAATAATAATCGAACGGCTGAATGGATTTGCACGAAACTTGGCAAAATATTAGGGACTGGTAGCCCGATGTGCCTTTGCTAGGTCTCAATATATGTGCTCCAGTGGATTTTGAGAAATTAACGTTGAAAAAAAGATATATATCTGTAACAGCGCTCCGCTTCGCGTACTTTTCGCGTTACGGAGCTTTGCGAAGCTGATTGGTTCTCCGGCGTCTGTCAACATTCCAAACAGTCCGTAGCGGCCGCCATCTTGTCCCTCGGTAGGATTGAGAGACAAGAGGAGGCCAAAGCGAAGGGGGAAATGACCATAAGGGGGCATAGTAGATCCTTCCTGACCTCTTAGGTTTGATGTACCATTTTGCCAAGTTTGGTGTAATTCCGTTCAGCCATTCAGGCTGTAGACGTATGTAAATGTCCTATGGAAAATTGCATGGGGAAAACACATTTGAAAGTGTTGAAATTTAGAACCAATTAAAATGTTACTTTGGTTTTGTATTTGTGTGTGATGAAAGTTAATTGGTTATGTATATATGTCAAATGAGAGGAAACCACAGCCATTTTGTGATACTACTGTCTGAGGTACATTTGTGAGGAATTTTTGGTGGTGAATTTCTGGTGTTTGATTTACACAGTACTAACACTTCTGCTACTTTTAAAAAGGTGAGTTGTTAATTTGTAAGGGGAACTATGTTGTACACTTGAAGATAATTTGAAAAATGTTTTCTGTTATTTATTTGCAGTCCTTCTGTTATACTAAATACTTGATGAAGTTAGTTTTATATTATGTATTACTAAAAACGATAAATGAAAGTGATTATTTTTTTCTGCAATTTACAGCAAGCAATTTCAAAATAAAATGGCTCACAATGAAGAGACCGTGGCAATTTCTTTTGAATTGTCCACTACATTGATTGAAATTGAGAGCACCAATAATGAAATATTGTCACAAGGAGGACATGACTTGTATGATTCCATTAGATTGATTGAAATGGACAGCACCAAGAATGAAATATTGTCACAAGGAGATGACTTGAATGATTCCACTACATTGATTGAAATTGAGAGCACCAATAATGAAATATTGTCACAAGGAGGAGATGGCTTGTATGATTCCATTAGATTGATTGAAATGGACAGCACCAATAATGAAATATTGTCACAAGGAGGAGATGACTTGAATGATTCCACTACATTGATTGAAATTGAGAGCACCAATAATGAAATATTGTCACGAGGAGATGACTTGAATGATTCCACTACATTGATTGAAATGGACAGCACCAATAATGAAATATTGTCAGAAGGAGGAGATGACTTGAATGATTTTTTTGATCAATCTCTTGATGGCGAATTTATCGAGTGTTTGGAGACCATAGAGTTACAAGAATCATCATTGCAGACTTTTAATGAGGAGATTCCAGATGAGATGATTGAAGAGGAAATTACTGATGAGGACATGTTACTAGTTGTTTCAAATTTAGAAAATTCTGAAGAATAAATTTATATTTAGAAATCAAAAATTGTTTGAGACATTATTTATTTTTATTTTTAATTTATGAGGTTGTAGCGAAGTGATTGTAGTATAAAATGAGACTTATAGTATAGAGTGCAACATTTTTATGTTACATGGTAAGTTTACTCATATTTACTTCCCTTCTGCCACTATATTATCTCCAATGTGTATTTGACATGTCTTCTTCATCTCCGGCCTCCTTTCTCTCACTGTGTGTCTCCGATGCATCTTATCGCTGGTATTTTGTGTAATTACAGAAGAGAGTAAAATAAAATAGTTCGGAACGTGAAAAGGGGGCAAAGTAGAGTACTCCTCACCCCCTAGGCCTTTTTAGGCGGTCCTAAAAGGATCAGTTTCTGCTTTCCTGAGAGATTATGGTATGAGTTCCATATACCACAATAACTTGCATTACAACATGCAAGATATCTATCTCCTATTACCAACTTTTGGAGATATTCGCGCTAAGCGCGAATATCTCCAAAAAGTAACACCTGCCCTGAGCAGTTCTTAGCCATGTTATCCAATGGGAGGTGGATAACATGGCTAAGAGTATTAGCTCGGTAATGCATGAATATCGCTGAGTTTTTAGCGATATTCATGCATTGCGGCCGTTTATTATCGCATTTGCGATAAACCTTGATAATAGTAAGGTTTATCTTCGATAATTTCTGACGATGCTTAGTGGTAAAAAATTGGTTGGTAAGCATCGTTAGCGATAAATATCGCTTAACTTTGGTAATATGCCCCAACGTCTGTTAACGTTCGATTCGAAGGAAATGAGGAAGTGTTGAAAAACATTGTCTGCGCCATCTTGCCTTTTTTGAAATGCCACACTTTTGTCGTGCACGGCAGCCATTTTAGATGTCTTGACCAGACCCACTCTCTGCACGCTGTCGATTCGTAGCATGGCTCCTCACCCTCGTAAGCATCTCCCCCAGGCACTGGTCACCACCGCTCTCTGTCTTATGCATGGGCAATAAACCTTCCCCCATCTGCGCTGCTCTTCCCTGAGAATCACACTCTGTGCCCGCCCGACACCTCCCTTTCGCCCTATTCACTACCGCACCCTCTGACACTCCTCTTCCTCTGTGTCCGAATGTCCAGGCCGGTCCTAGGCTATCAGCTAGCCCTGCAGATGTAGTTTATGGCCCCAGCTGTAAAGAATCACCCCTCTTCAAAGGAGTTATAGTAGATCAAGGCCCACACCCGATGTGATCCGTCACAGCACACGCGTTCCTACTATCTGAAAACCATCCTGTATTGTGATTGGGGAGGGGACCGAGCCTGAAGCGGAAGATTCCAGGAATGACTCTTTGTACATCAAAGTTTTTACAATTATGTGTCACATTAAAAATATATAGCACTCCAACAAAGTAGTAGGAATATAAAACTTTAATAACATATAAATATATACAACAAAACAAAAACAGTAAAAACATTTAAACAACGAAGAGACCGTGGCAATTTCTTTTTAATTATCCAATAGATTTATTGAAATTGACAGCACCAATAATGAAATATTCTTGTCAGTAGCGGTCTGTTGTGCGAATAGTTCCAAGGCAGCAGAACGCGCTGAAATCTAGATGGCACGAAAGTGATGTCTAGTAAGTTGCCGCCCAGCAAAAAACGGCGTGGGGCGCCGCGGGGGTGAGTGAGTCCAGTAGGCACCACAGCTATTCTTACCGGCATTGCAGAATTACTGCTGGGGACAATGCCTGTGCTGTAGCAGGGTCACAGCAGAAACAAAAAGGATTCTGTTGAAGATGTTGTTGGTTTTCAATTTGAAAACAGTTCTGGTGTCAACTGCTATGCTAATGTAGTGGTTAATGTTTTGTTTTCTCTAGAAAATGTAAAAGAGGGGGAGGCAGTCCAAAGTTCCGTTAAAAGGGCAAAGGAAAGGATCGGTGGTTTGAACTATCAGTCAAAAAGGGGAGGGGGTGCAATAATTTTTCCTACCGGGTCACACTGTGCTTTCACCGGAAGTAAGGTCTGCAGGATTGTAGTAATTCAAAGTGAGGCTGGCGCCAGCATGGGAGCGCCGACGTCCCGCGGATACAGTTTCGTCACTCCACGGGCGATCATGGCAGTCATTCCCCATCGGGGGTCGGAGACTCCCGCGGCTCCTCTAGAATCTTCAAGGTCGTGGAGGACTACGGTGGTGGAGTCAACCAGTGACCGGGCCATTTCTTTATGTTGGGCCCGCTCTTGCCAGGTCGACCGCCATTTTGAGAGTTCGGCAGCTACCGGCGATCGCGGGGTCACATGAGCGGACGGGCTCCACCCTGCCGGGCGAGACGTTGCAGCATGGCCACAGTGGAAGAACCGTTATCTAGGTCGTTCCGAAACTGTGCAGCACTGTAGTTGTTAGGATGCCACCGCCTGGAGCGCTGAGGGTGCAGCTGGGAAGCCTCCACCTGGGGAGGCGGGAGAGGCCTGTTCGCACCGTCTCTCCCTCCCAGTGCACCCCACGGCGTCTCGCTTGAGATTTGTTATGGCCGGACCAGGCGATGAGGACGAGGGGGGGGTCGGAGGCATGTGCAAGACATCCCCCTCCAGTGTTGTCGCAGCCATTATAAAAGAAAGAAGTGTCCCGTCCGTCTTCGGGCCGGGCTTCCGGTGGATGTCGGCCGGACGCCCCTGGCTCTGGCCCCATGAACGGGTTTCTTGGTTTATCGGCTGCAGCCGGATCCCGTCGGCCTCGGCCCCCCGACCGTTGGTGGTCGGACCGGAAGAGCATGTGGCGGGACTACCTGCAACTCTCAAGGGCCACCGCGGCCGGACTGGGAGAGAGAGGGGAGGGTCGAGGAGACATTCCCCCCCCCCTGCAACTGTTCAGCGTTGTAAAGGCAATCCCCTGGCCGGGTCCCGCTGGTCTCGGCCTCTCCTCCGGCTACACCCTACGTTAGGATCTCCTGGCCGAGGCGTGGCAGCAGGACCTGCCTTATATGGGCTGCTCCCGGCTGGGCGTAGCCGGAACCCTGCCCCACCTTGGAAGTTTCCAGAGTGGGGGTGGATGTTCTACTGACTTGCATTTTCCCTAGTCTATCGATTTTTTTGGCGTGGCAGGCGGTGGGACAGCGAGGGGTGATTTGGTTTCTCTTACTGTTTTTCTGGTCTCTCACCACTGGCATAGTTTTAACGTTTTCTTGTTTCTAGGACATTAATAGGTTTTATCATTACGTTATGTTATCGTTTCTTTGTTCGTTGTTTAATAAAAGTTCATGTTCATCAGTGGCCTACTGATTTTCGTTTTCCTATTTTTTTCTTTCCAGGTTGTTTCATGGTAAAGTTTCTGTTAACAGGATACAGTGATCACTTCGTTATTATTGCATATGTCCTTTTCACTAGGGGTGCTCTCTGGTCGGGCCAGATGACGTATCTCTAGTAAATGGTCCGGGTGAAAAAGGTGCATCAATCAGTGGGGAGTAGATAGGCATGACAGATTACAACGGGGGAGAACGGTCCGCATTACGTACCCTTTCACTACTTGCAAAGATTTTCCTACGTTTATTTGCAAACAGGGAATACCTCCAAAAAGAACTAATTCCCAAACAGTCAATGTTCGGACAATCAATCAATCAATGAGGAATGAAATAGGTACGACGTGTTAAAGGCTTGCGTTACCTACCCTTCACTATCTGCAAAGGGAGATAGAATATTCCTATTCTTCCTCGTTTGCAGGTAGAGAAGATCGTTAAGAGAATTAACTTCGAACAATTCAATGCTCGATTGAAACAATCAACAAGGGGTACTGTGAACACAAATGAACGCCGCTTATATACATACGCATTGCTATTTTCAACAGGTTGTTCCTAATGTTTCTATTTTAGCGAGGTCAAAAGAGATCCCATTAGTGGCCTACTGATTTTGCTCGATTCCTTTTGTTTTTTTACACGATTTTTCGCTATCTGCAAAGACTAAACAGAGTATTGCGACTCTGTGCTTGTTTGTAAATAGAGAATGAACCAAAGAGAACAATCAATCAAATGGAGAGAGAAGCAGGCACGACGGATTACAAAGGGGGAAAGGGCTGCGTTAACTACCCTTCACTATCTGCAAAGAGAGAGTACTCCTAATAGAAATGAGGGGTGGGGGGCAGCAATCAAAGCAGATCAGTGTGCATAAACACGAAAAAAAAAATTCTTACCACGTACTTGACATTCGACAGCTTATGATATTTGCTATTAAAAAAACATTGAAATTCACTGAAAAAACCATAGGTTATAGACCATATATAGTTAGGAATTAGCATTTACAAAACCTTGAAAATTCACTGAAAAAACCATAGGTTATAGACCATATATAGTTAGGAATTAGCATTTAAAAAACCTTATTTTACTCACACAAAACCATTGAAATTCCATATATAGTTAGTTGCACTAACTATATATTGCGCACCCGCAATCCACTGCTGATGATGTCACATATTACATCATTCATGACATGGTCAGTGACATCACTGATGACATCACTGATGACATCTCAAATGACATCACTGATGACATCTCACTTGACATCAATGATCACATCACTGATGATATCATTCATGTGACAATACAATGCATCTCCTCACATTTTAATATAACCTCTGTTTCACCCAGTGTTAAAAACAGAGTATAATTTTTGAAACCATTGACACACCAATACTAGTTACTACATACGTACTCACTGATTCCTACGTCTACACACACATTCACTCATTCACCCATACAATCATTCATACATACAATCACTCATGTTTACAACACAATCATATGCACTCATACACCTATACAGACACTCACACTCTGCCACTCATCCATGGAGTTACTCACACACCTAGTCAGTCCTGTAAAGAATCAATCACACTTCCATTTTCTACTCTATACAGTTAAACATAGAGCACCTTACGTTTTCAACCATATACTAACACATACTTACTCTCTTATACAATCATTGATACAAGTACACATTGATCTGTACAGAGTCACACACCTCCCATCCAGCCACACACACACTCAGTCTCCCATGCAAATACTTGGGCAATCAATCAATAACCCATATAGTTACTCATATAGCTACTGATCAACACATGCAGCAGTTTACAGAACAACAGACATAATGATGCACAAATTAAGACAGTTTAGTCACTAACCCATGCACTCAGTGAGACACATTTAATCACTCACTCATACATTCAGTCATGCACCTACTAAATCCTTCGTCCAGACACTTATACATCCACTCATTCTTCAATATGTAAGACATATTTTAACTTTACAGAAACATAGTCACTGGATGTTGTCATCAGTGATGTCATTTGAGATGTCATCAGTGATGTCATCAGTGATGTCACTGACCATGTCATGAATGATGTAATATGTGACATCATCAGCAGTGGATTGCGGGTGCGCAATATATAGTTAGTGCAACTAACTATATATGGAATTTCAATGGTTTTGTGTGAGTAAAATAAGGTTTTTTAAATGCTAATTCCTAACTATATATGGTCTATAACCTATGGTTTTTTCAGTGAATATATATATATATATCGTCCTCCTCGATCATTCCTTGCCACTCCTGATCGAGAGTTGCGTTGTTGCTCGGACCCCTCGAATGGGTCCTATAAATCCTTTCACACAAATGACAACGCCGTGTGCGGTTTTAATTGGTTTAATTTTCTGCCGCTGCCATTTAAAAAAAAAATTGGGGGGCGGTTTTTAAGTTTTATTTTCTGCCGCTACCAAACGTATTTCGACTGTGACAACAGTCTTGTTCACTGGTAAAGAAGTTGTAAAAGTGGGCATTTCTTAAAGTGCATTACATGATATCACATGCCAACCACAATTGTGACTAATGTGAAAACAGACTCGTAGTTTTTTTAAGTACATTACATGGTGCCACATGACAACTACAAATGCGACTAAAGTGAAAACAGACTCGTAGTTCTACCATTTCACGGACATTTTGATTATTTCATATCATTACTCTTACAATTATTTAAAATTGATAATATTTTCTATTGCACATTTCAGTTTGTAAACAATAATAATGATGGTTACATTTATTGAAATGAAATGACGACATTACTTATACGTCCTGTCAGGAATACCTATGACACTGATTACCCTCTATGTATCATGCCTCAGTGGGCAATATATACAGACAGTTTTTCATCTATGCCATGACAGTATGTATGTTACCAATCCAGCTCAAGTAAGCCAATCACACAATTAGCGTCTAAAATTAACCAATTTTCATTGTTTCATACAACCATGATTGTACTGCCCACGTACCGCAGGCCACATGGGCACTGCAGCACATAGACAGCAAAATCTGTCCTACATGTAAACTTGCCCCTGATCTTACACATTTTATTGGCTAAGCTTAGCCTAGACTGTATTGTTATGTATTCACTTCATGCGTACACGCCTTACACTTCATGCACTTAATAAATCCTTGCTTCTTATTTAACCAAGTTGTTTTAGGTTGAGGTTTCCTTAAGTTGTTCCTGACTCATGCCTGCTTAAATGACCTTGCTTTTCGAAATGTAATCTGGGGTCTTCGACTGACATGTTTACCCAAAAGAGGATCATTCCTAATTACATGCCGGTGTCTATTTAGCACTCTCCTTAACTCATCATGTTGCTTGCTGAATGTTGTGATGAACCTTCATTGATTCTTATTTCCCTTGATAGTTTGTTTGCTAGTGTCAAAAAGTAATTCTTCACTCTTTTTCTTTGAGGCTTTACTTATACCACTATCAATCCAATCATCCTTGTACCCTCTACTCCTAAATCTCTTTTTTAGAATGCTCCGTTCTCTCTTTGTTTCTTCTGTCTCGCTACAGTTACGTCTCAATCTTAGGCTTTCTCCATACGGAATGCTTCGTTTTAGATTTACTGGATGAAAGTTCTGGGCGTATTTCCAGATGTTGGCTTTTTTATATAGCTTAGTTTCCACATTTCCATCATCAATGTATACCGTTACATCAAGAAAATGTACACTTGATCGACTGATTTCACTAGTGAAGCTTAGATTAAGATTGTTATTCTGTATCTTATTAATGAAACCCTTCACCTCCTCCTCAGTTCTACACTAAGAACAAGTTGTCTATAAAAGGACTCCAGTGCATTATGTGGTTGTCCCATTCATTGTGGGATTGCACCCGATTCACCTGCTCCTCCCACCAGCCCATATGCAAATTCGCATAGCTGGGGCAAAGCAGGTGCCCATTGCAGTACCACATACCTGGTGGAATAGCTGACCGTTAAACAAGAAGAAGTTGCTCTTCAAGCACTTCTCAATCATTCTGATAATCATTTGGGTAAGTGCCCTACTGCTCGCACTGTGTCTAATGCTTGTGTATAATGTTGACACATCTATGATTACCAACAAATATTCCTCCTCCCAGGGAAGATCATATATTCTCCTGAGGAAGTCCCCTGTATCCTGTATGTAGGAGGGAAGTGTTTTCACTAGGGGACTTAAAAAAGAATCAAAAAAATTTGATGCATGTTCCAAGGCACTCCCAACAGCCGAGATGATTGGCCGGTCCGGTGGGTTGCTCATACATTTATGCACCTTCGGAATTAGGTAAAATACCGGTGTAACTGGTTGTTCAATCTTTAAAAATGAATACTCATCATGACTTAGGAGGCTCTGATCGTACCATTGTTTGAGCTCAATATTGAACTCATTATAGCTTGACATTATACACTTCTCACCAATCTTCACCTAACAGTTCTTATTGTGCAGTAGCTATATGCCTCCACCAAATATTTTTGTCTGTCCCACATGACAATATTGACCCCTTTGTCCGCATTACGCACCATACAGTTGGCATTATCGGACAGTTTTATAATCAATGTATGATAAGTGTTCTGTTTTTCATTATTTATTTTATTACTGCTTTGGCAAGTTCGTATCTCCAATTTTCTTCAATTCATTGGTTACCAAATCATTATATACATCAGTTACATCTCTTGCAGGCATTGGGGTAAATCGAGAGCTTGGTCTTAAACTTGTCGGTGCATCCTGAAATGCAGCAGAAAATAAAACTTAAAAAACGCACACAGCGTCACCATTTCTGTGATAGGATATATATATATATACAGCAGTGTTGGGACACCACATGGTGTTCGGGAACCTAATCACTGCATGTAGGTCCCTCAGCAGTTTATGCAAAACTCGGAGTGGACAGGGATTGGGACCTGCGCCTTCTGCAACCAAGGTGAATGGGCGCTCCAACGAACTCCAATGGGAGTGGACTGCCATGTATTTAATCTAGCCCCCAGGTGAGATTTCAGCGCGGAAGTGAAACCGGTAATGATGAAAGGCGAATGCCTAAAACGCGTCTGCCCAGCGTTTCACTGCTGTAATTATTCATGCTGTGCGCTGATGGAACTGGCAAATTAAAGTCTCTTTACCTTCACCGAGCAATTTTTATGCCTGAATATGAAATGCTTTACTCGTGTGATACATGAAAAACTACAAACATGGCGATCAGCAGAATGATGTGTTTATGGTCCCTCATTTGTTTCTATAACACTTTGTTGACGATGCCTCCTTAAAATGGCCGCTTCCGCTGTGCTTCAGTAATACGGAAGAAGGCATAGCGCCGAAACGCATTTGTTGCTGATCGAAAAATAAATAATCGAGTTTAAAAACCCCCCGCGAGTGCGAAGTTTCTTCCTTTTAGATCCGAGAAACTAGAGCCACGATGTATATATATAATATATATATAATATATATAATCTGTGACTGTGGGGGGCGCCTCAGCCTCAGGGGTCGGGCCGGTAGGCGACGTCACTGCCTCATATATTACATCCAGAAAATCGCTCCGTCTTCACAGAGTGATAAACAGGCCATACAGTTAGAAGGTAAGTAAATCAGATTTTATTCAGTTCAGTTCTTTTGGATGTATTGGGAAAAGGGGGTGCCCTCTGGTTGCACTTGATGTAGGATAGAAGATTTGGCATTGTGGCGCCACTGCGGTAAAGGGAGGCTTTGCCACTGAACCTGCGGGAGGCCTGCAGGCTGAACATTGCTTGAATACTGGGACTGAAGCCATGGTTTGCAAGGGACATGTACCCTTGCACTTCAGAAGTAAGTAAAAATTAAACTAGGTGTTCCCAGAGATAACAAAAATGAATAATACAAAAGAACGAGGTGAAGTGCTTCCGAAGGAATTGTGAAATACTTGTCACCCAGCCCTACATGAAATTATTTCTCTTTGAGGCATGGAAGGGGGAGAATGTTTCTCATTTTACTCTGAAAGACACTTGATTAAATCTTTTAAATATTATAGGACGCATTGAATTTTGACAAGACTTTTGCAAAGCATCTTGGACAATGTAGTTCAATTACAACTTTCATACTGGGATCAAGAGAGATGAACTCGAGCACTGCTTTTTAAAAACGCAATTGCAATGGATCATAGGAGAATAGTGATTCTTAAAAGAGTTGCTTGATCTTGAACTTTGAAAACTGACAAAAGACGAGAAATAAAGTAATGGATGTTATTTAAAAACAGTGTTTTGCACTTAAGTCCTATTTTGCTGTTAATGACTCTAGCAATTTAAAAAGCTCGGCACAACTAATCCTCTATTTTGCATATAATTATGCCCCTGTGGGGGTCGAAAACATGCAATGCCACGTTGTCAGGACTGCCTGCTACGAATAAAATCAGTTTCACTTACCTTCTAACTGAATGGGCCTGTTTATCACTCTGTGAAGACAGAGTGATTTTCTGGATGGAATATATATATATATATAGTCCCACAAGGACTCCCAAGGCCAAAAATGTTTTTTTTTAAAAACCCGGTATGTTTATTTAAAAATTACCCCCCAGGGGGACCAAACTGTGGGGGCATAGTGATAAAGAAGTGTGGGGGGTGCCCAATCCCCCCCACACTGCCCCGGGGACCGCCGCCCTCCGGGGCAAAGCAACGCAGCCCCCTGGCGCATACTGGAGGCTCCTGGTGGGCTAGTTGCCTCCCAGGGAATTAGTTCCCCCTCTGCAAACGCGCCCGTGGGCTGCGCTGCAGAGAGGTGTAAAAAAGGGTGTGGCCTCATTACACCTCTCTGCAATGCAGCCCCCTGGGAAATACTTGAGGTTCCTGGTGGGCTAGTTGGCACCCAGGGACCCCCAGTATGCAAGGGGAATTAGTTCCTCCTCTGCAAATGTGCCAGGGGGCTGCGTTGGTCACTTTTGTGACACAGTGGCGGTGCAAAAGATGCACCATGGTGCGTGTTATTTACAACGTGACGCATCTGGGAGATGCGTCACGTTGTAAAGCCCTGTGCCTTAAGGAGGCGTTATGGTGTGGGGGGGGATGTTCCTGCGCAGGAATGCCTGCTAAAAATGGCTAAGTGAAATCTACAAGATTTCCCTCAATCACTTTTAGGCCAATGCTATGTCAAAACCCTGCGCCTGATTGAAGCAGGCGTAAGGCTTGACGCAGCATTAGTTGAATGGGCCCCCGAGGAGCATTGCTGGAGCTGCATCGCGCATGCGACGCAACTCTAGCAATGCGACAGCTTTACGGCACAGATGCGTCACGCATCTGTGCCGTTTTTGTCCCATGGTGTGCCACATTATAAATGTGGAACATCAGTGGTGGCGCTTGGGTGGTTTTGCTTGTCGTAGGTTACTTGGCGCATCGCTGCTGATTTGCAGAGATGCACCATGTAACGTACATCTGCCTCATTGTTTCAGTCACTCTTTTACTTCACTTTCTTCAGTCACTATACTTCCTTTACCTCACTCATTTTTGAAATATGAGTTAGTTCTGAAAAGAACTTTTTTTTTTTGGTTTTGTTATTTTGTATTTTTTTTTTTTTGTTAACAAAGTTTTATACTTTTTTGGGGTTTTTTGAAACGCAAACTGAAATCCTGAACTTCAAAAGTGTTCAACAGGAACAACAAAAAACTGAAATTTAAAAAAATTATCGCCTTCTTGTGCACACATGCTCCATGATGCCCTTTTCAACAAGCACAAGGCTTTGTTCAGAGAATACAAGAATTTCGTTGCACTTGTTGCACCTCATGTGCACCTTCTTTAAATATGGCCTCAGGTCCAGTTCGGCAGTTGAAGGAGATGGAGGTGTTGCCGATGAAGTGCTGGCCACAGCTGGTGGCATTTGTGTGGCCAGGGCTCTAGTGGATGCCTTCGCAAACTGCGCAGGGTTCACTTGCCTCACATGTCTCATCATCGTGTGAATTGAAAATGAATATTTTTTCGAAGGGTTTCCCCTAGAAAGGACAGTGTCACAAATGGTGCACGTGACTTTAGGTGCATTCACCTTCTTTAGTCCTTCAGGATATCGAAAAAATTGCCAAATAAAAGATTCCTTCACTCGCCGTTGAGGAAGTCGATACTGTTCATCAGAATCAGATGATGATGATTCCTGTCTGGCTGCCATTTCAGTTATTTCTCAGAGAAGCTGGAGAGGGTCCTTCTTCCACGAGATTGAAACAGATAAAGAGGGAAATGGGTGGGGTTTTTGAAGATTCTAGAACTGAAACTACTATGAACCAATGAAAAGTGTTGTTTTTGAGTCACATGACTTGACGTGCGCGCTCGGGTGCGCACACCCGGTCGCGCACGTCACTTTAAAATGGCGGTCTGCCCAATTTTCATAAAAGTTTCAAAACGTAAAAAGGAGGCAAGGTAGAGACACCCTGACCTCCTAGACCTTCTCAAGGGGTTCCAGAAGAATCTCGACGGGTTGAAAAATAGCGGGGTGCGCGCACCCGGTCGCGCACCCCGTCTCAAAATGGTGTTTAACTCGATTTACATAAAAGTTTCAAAACGTGAGAAGGAGGCTTGGTAAACACTCCCTGACCCCCTAGGTATTCTCAGGGGGTCCATTAAGGACCCCCAAGGCCCAAAAAATCCTTTATTTTTTTACAAAAAAGTTGGGGGGTGCGCGCACCCGGTCGCGCACGTCGGAATAAAATGGCGTTTTACCCGATTTACATAAAAGTTTCAAAACGTGAAAAGGAGGAAAGATAGACAGTCCCTGACCCCCTAGAGTTTCTCAGGGGGTCCCAAAACAACTCCGACGGGCAAAAAACCCTTTTTTTTTTAAATAAAAAAAATTTGCCGGGTGCGCGCACCTCACAATTGAATAAAAAAAAAAGTCAAGTCATGTGACTCAAAAACAACATTTTTCATTGGTTCATAGTAGTTTCAGATCTAGAATCTTCAAAACCCCACCCATTTCCCTCACTATTTGCTTTATTCTCCTGGAAGAAGGACCCTTTTTGGAGCTGGAAGCAGAAAAAAGAACAGGATGGCAGAAAGACAAGAAACATCATCTTCTTCATCTGACTCCCACATGGAATATAGCCAGCCAGCTAAGAAAGGGAAATCTTCTTTTATTTGGAAGTTTTGTACTTTTCCTGAGCATCAAAAAAAGGTAAATGCCCCTAAAGTAACGTGTACCCTTTGTGGTACTGTTCTTTCAAGGGGAAACCCTCTTAAAAAATACTCTTTTTCTATCCATACCATGGTAAGACATGTAAAAAATGTGCACCCTGTGCAATATGCCCAAGCAGCCACAAGAGCTCTGGCCCAGCAGATTCCACCAGCTGTGGCCAGCACATCTACAGCTCCACCTCCATCGCCAGCAACAGCAGAAATGGACGTTAGGCCATATTTGGCACATGTGCATATGCGGTGCAACAAATGTTTTGATATTATTGTTTATGGAGAACAGAGCCTGAATCTAATTGAACGCATGATTCAGAATCATAAATGCTCTGAAAGGAGATAATTTTTTTTCTATTTTTCATTTATTTTGTTCCGGTTGAACAGTTTCCTTGTTGCAGTTCCTGAATTTTCTTCAAAAAAAAAAAGAAAAATCTCAACATTAAAAAAAGGAAAAAAAAATATAAAACAACAAAAGAAAAAAAAACAGTTCTTTTCAGAACTCATTCAATTCTCTAAAAAGAGTTATATTCTTAAACACTGTGTCGTTCATTTTTTTTAATGAAAGCGTAGTGCATAAATGAGTGATTGAAAAGACTGAGGGAAGGAAGGGACTGAGGGAAAGAGTGAGAAAAGGGGAGTATGGTGAGTGACAAAAGAGGAGTTGAAGAGTAACTGAAAGAAGGGGACTAAGGGTAGGGGAGTGAGTTAAGGGGACTGAAAAACTAAAGGAAGGGCAATAAAGAAAGGAGAAAAAAAACTACTTTCAGTGTTTTGATGTTGTATTTAAATTCATAATAAAAAAAAAGAATTTTACACATATTTTATTTAGGGGTTAGCATTTAAAAAACCTTGCAAATTCACAAAAAAAACCATAGGTTTTACACAGGTTATAGTTAGGAATTAGCATTTAAAAAACCTTGCAAATTCACTGAAAAAACAATAGGTTTTACACACGTTATAGTTAGGAATTAGCATTTAAAAAACCTAGCAAATTCATTGAAAAAACCATAGGTTTTATATCAGTTATAGTTAGCTGGACAATTTACTCATACAAAACCATTGAAATTCCCACGTTATAGTTAGTTGTACTCACTATAACTGGCGCACCCGCAAAGCACTGCTAATGACATCACATATTACATCACTCATGACATAGTCAGTGACATCACTCATGACATCACTGATGACATCTCAACTGACATCACTGATGACATCATCCAGTGAATGTGTATCTTTCTGATAAAAAATATATATATTTTATATATGTGTACCTAAACATCGATGGAAAAACAAACGATTAAATTAGAGTTTAAATGGATGGGGTTTTTTAATTGATTGTATAACTAATTTATTAAGTGTATGTTACTAAATATATGTATTACCAATTATTGTTTAAAATTGTAAATATCTGTATCACTGTCTCCCTTTATCTATAGACGGATGCTTAGGTTGGTGAGTAGCTACATGATTGTCTATACGGGTTATTAGTTAGTTTTTTGAGTATTAGTATGAGTGTCTGTTAAGTTTGGTGGGAGGTATTACTTTGTGCATATATGAATGAATGAGTGCCTTACTGTTTGCATATGTTTTGAAGACAGCATGTGTGCACGACTGTATGGATGGATGAGTGTGTGTATAGGTGTATTAGTGAGTGAATGACTGTCAGAATCATTTCTTTATGAGTAACTACATATGTTTTAAATTACTATAAGTAAGAATTGATGCATATAGGTAAGTATGTGTGAGAGTGAGAAATTGTAAGAGTTTCTGTATAAATACTTTTTTGTTCCTATAAGAGATAGTTTTAGTAAAAAAGTATGTTTATGTTTCTGTAGAAGTAAGAGTAGTGGTGTATGTATAGCTGTATAAGCAAGTGTATGGTTCTTTTATAATTTATTTGCTTGTGTGAGTAACTCTAAGGATGAGTGTCGTTTTGTACCAAAATGTATAGATGAATGAGTATTTATGATGATTGAGTATGTGTATGAGTAACTATATAGATATGTTGGTGAATGAGCGAATGTGTATGTAGATTTTGCAATTTCTGAATAGATTGTTGTAAGTGGAATTAGTTTCTCCATTGTTTTGTAATTATTTGATTCTATTTTTCAATGTGTGTATCAAAATTTATATTACACTGAGAGAGAGTCTGCCATTTTTTCACAAGGATGATGTCATCAGTGATGTCATTTGAGATGTCATGAGTGATGTCATGAGTGATGTCACTGACTATGTCATGAGTGATGTAATATGTGACGTCATTAGCAGTGCTTTGCGGGCGCGCCAGTTATAGTGAGTACAACTAACTATAACGTGGAAATTTCAATGGTTTTGTATGAGTAAATTGTCCAGCTAACTATAACTGATATAAAACCTATGGTTTTTTCAATGAATTTGCTAGGTTTTTTAAATGCTAATTCCTAACTATAACGTGTGTAAAACCTATGGTTTTTTCAGTGAATATATATATATATATATATATACATATATATATATATATATATATGTATATATATATATATATATATATATCATCATCATCCTCATCAAAGCTTTATTTAGATCAAAATATATCTTAAAAGCATTTTACAAATTATGTAAAAGAAGCACAATTTATGAAGATTACACGTGGAAGTCAAATTAGAAAATCTTAGAAACATCTCTGAAGGGATGCAGATTACTTTACAAGTCAGTAGAATACCTATTATAAATTTTGGACGATTAGTAAACTACGTGTCACAACCTGAGAAATTCATTTAACATACTCATTCCATCAATAAATAACTTTTTAATATAGCCTTATAGCCCGCAGTAGCGGGCTATACCGGCTATTAAAGGCCCGCTGAATCTTTAAAGGCCCGAGCCGAAGGCGAGGGACTTTAACGAAACAGCGGGACTTTAATAGCCGGTATAGCCCTGCTACGAAGGGCTATAAGGCTATTAGAACATTCTGCCACTAGAGGGCAGAATGTTCTAACAAATTAAACAAAGGGTTCTCGAAGCTCGAGGGGATATAAATCCCCTCGAACTTCGAGAAGCCTTTGTAGAACATTGGAATGTTGCTCTGCGGGCCTTTACCGGTCCGTAGAAGCAGGGAGCACTCCATTGTCTGCAATGGAGCTCCCAACATTCCAATGTTCTAATAAGAGATAAAAAGATTTTTTAAAAACACAAGGGGAAGTTAAAAATTAATTAAACTATCTTAGCTTTGATACAAAATATAAACTAATTTAAAAATGAGTCTTCAGGCTGGTCATAACGCTTTTGATCTTATCACCCAAGCCCAGCTAAGGAATTTGGCCACACCGCAAGCAAAAGTTGTATTGGTGTCTGCTTGCAAAATTCTAAGTGCTTCACTGTGATTCCTGGTTCCTAGCTGCCAACAAATGGGTTTTAGCCACCTAGTTCTTGGTTTAGTATAAGCTGGACATGCAAACAGGAGATGTGGGACGCTTTCAACTACTCCTTCACAATGTGGACAGGTTGGGGGTGTTTGATGGGGAGGCTTCCAATTAATTGTGTGTTCACGAACGGGAAGCGTGCCCAATCTAAACTGAATAAAAAGGGCCCTATCCCTGGGTTTCTGAATAAAGTCTAGATAGGGCTCCAAACGGGACACCTGCTTGTGCTGACGAAAATCGTCGGTCAGTCTACCTGGGTGTAACACCTGAGGGTCTCGGGGTCGCTACAAACACAACAAAACAGGACACGACACGGATCAAAGGTTGGGTGATTTATTTGTATAGTACCACAAATATACAATGAAGTATGGATAGTTACTGTTCACCACCAGCCAGTCTGCGTAGCACCGTCCTCTGCAATTACGCCGATCCCGGCGTATGCCAACAGAGGACCGTAACACAGTAGCCGACAATGCCACCCGGTGTGTTTTAAGGGGAACGAGGAAACAGCCGTTTCTCACCGTTTGTAGCAGGGAGACACCCAGCCGGGGTCTCTACCTGAAGGGAGCAGCCGCTCGACCTTATGCGACAGAGGAGACAGGGAGACACCCAGCCGGGGTCTCTACCTGAAGGGAGCAGCCGCTCGACCTCTTCCGCTCTACAACGGGACGCGGCTTCACCTCCTGGTGATGCGTCACCGTTGTCCCAATAACTGTAGAAGCGGGAGACGAGAGCAGCCGCTCAATCGTCTTCTGAACTCCTCAGCCGGTACGCGGCAAACACCTCCTGGTGTGCGTATCAGCTGGAGTCTTAGCAGATATGTGGCAGGCTGGGATCAGCGGCCCACACCAGCATATGCCCCAATGAAGGATTCCCGACTCCTCCGAGTCAGCTATGACGATGGTCTCACCGGCCCTTTCAAAGTACTTGCTATCGACTCGTCCGAGTCTGAAGCCGCCAGGAAGCCTCCTGGCTGATCACCCAAAAGATAAGGACGGAACAACAAAGAACGGTCCGGGGAGAACTCACTCGACCCACCTCCGTCTTTGTCCTGGAGTTTTAGCAGGGATGTCTTCTCTGAGCGGACGCACTGGAAATGCTGGGTGAACGGCCGTGTGGATATCAGAATATCCGACACCGTTCCTTCTCCGAGTACCGCCTATATAGGCGTCTTGTAATTACGTTATGCAACCACTGCTCTGAGTTGCATAACGCTCCTCCCGCTTTGCCTTCTGGGATTTGGAGTCCGGAGGAGTCGCGGATGACAATGTCTCCGAGGGTACGGGAAATTCCTGACACTGGGCTGGGATTTCTATTTTCCTGGCTATCGACCCATGCCCAGTAGGCTCCCTTTATGTCTGCTTGGTCAACGGAGTCCCTGAATCCCAAGCCGCTTTGAATCCCAATGCTAAAAGAAACTTTTTTATATTTGTTAGCCAACTAATCCGATGGGATCCCTCAAGGTTCATCACTTCTCTTAGGCCGTCGGCATATTTAGATAACTCGGGTGTGCGCCAAAGTCGAGCCCAATAGAGAAGAGGACGTAGTGTAACAAGATCCTTGATTGAGCGGCGTCCCAAGGCGCTCAGTAGTGGCTTAGTGGGTGTTCCCTGCGGGAGTGAGACCAGTTCTCTAAAGAATTTATTTTCCACTTTTACAATGACATCGACTTTGTCAAAGCCCCAAAGTTCAGCACCATACAGTGCTGAACCTACGGCCCTGGCAGCAGAGATCTCAAGGGCAGGAGCAATTGGCCTGGATTTTGAAGCACGATGTTCCCTTCCTATCACACCCACAACTCGCTTGTGGTTCAGAGCCATTTTGTCATTATGTGGTCGCCAGCTTAAATTATCTGAAATTCTGATTCCCAGGTAATCAAATGTTTTGACGCACTCTAGAGATGTACCATCAAGTGTAAGGGTGGACTTAGCCGACCTACTAGGATTAAAATAAAGGAGCTTTGTCTTAGAGGTATTAATTACTAAGCCCCTCAAATGACAAAAAAGGTAAAACCTGTTTAACAATTTCTGCAGTCCGACAGGGGTTTTAGATATTAATAAAGTGTCGTCCGCAAAGAGTAAGGCAGGCACTTTATCACCCGCCAAAACTGGGGCATCAGCATTTATTTCCAATAGAAAGGAAACCACCCCATTCACAAATATATATGTTATTCATAAAAATAAAGTGATCACTCAAGGGATGTATCTGTCTAGGAGTTGTTTTTAATCCATTTACGTGTTTCGACTGCCACGCAGTCTTGGTCACAAGGTGTGTGTGTGTGTGTGTGTGTGCGTACGTGTGTGTGCGTGTGTGTATATATATATATATATATATATATATATATATATATATATATATATATATATATATATATATATATATATAACCTCAGAAAGCTCACTATCGGACACGGAAAGAGTGACTCTCCCAAAAACGACTTTTTTAGACGAGTAGCGGCTCATGAAGGAGAGCCGGCAAACAACAAGATCAATGTCCAGAATGAATCAAGTGGAGGACTCCCCGAAACCAAGGGGAAAGGGGCGAGGAAGAGGAAGGGGTAAAAGAGGAAGAGGAAGAAAAGAATCGGATAAAGAAGAAAGAAAAGAGAGAAATATGGAGTATGTAGGAAAACGGCAAACACGCTCCAAGAAGAACCAGAATTGGATGATGAAATGGTAAATCAAACTATTGTAAATTTAACCACCAAGACAATCAGCAACAAAGACAAAAGAACACTTTGTCTAGGACTCTCATTTTGCCCCTCAGCACCCATGAACTATGTGGACAGTAAAATTGATGTGTTTAAATTCTGTAGGAAGTTAAAACTTAAAAAATGGCACAAACTGAAACCAGTAAGGAGTAGGGAACCGCACTATACAGAACGATCAACACAAGAAGAAGGTCTAGGCATAGGGGACATTGACACCATGATTGTCCTGCACGAACTACAGAATAATCCAGATGAGTCACACATTAGCAGGGATGCTCTACTTATCTTAGACGAATTAGAGATAAGGCACGACAAGACAGCTAGTAGCAATTTTAAACCACAATTCACCTTTGTTCCGAAAATGGCCCATGACAATATAGACACCTTCCAGGATCTAGTGAGCAATGAACTCTTAAATTTCAGACAAAAGAACTGGCCCAAGAAAATGAGAAATTGTAAACATAACCTGACAGCCACACAGAAAAGAGCCATGGAAGACCTACCCACTAATGACAGTATAGTGGTGAGACCTGCCGATAAGGGTAGGAACATTGTCATTCTACCTAGGGAAATGTACATTGAGGAAGCACTGCATCAGTTAAATGATGGCAACACATACACTGACTCCACCAGGGTGGAATTCAACAGCAGCATCACGACCATCTGGGAGAAACTACATGAATGGAAGGATAAGGGACTACTACAATGAGAGGAATCTAGTTTTTTGAAGAAAGACTACCCCATTTTACCTGTCATGTACCTCCTCCCAAAAATCCACAAAGACAGGAACAACCCCCCAGGCAGGCCCAGTATTTCATCCAGGGGTAGCTCCCTGGAAAATATCTCAAGATATGTGGACCATTTCCTAAGAGATTTCGTGTCCACTTTACCCTCCTGCGTGAGGGATACCAAAGATTTTTTGGGTAAGATTGCTAGTCTAGTATGGAAAGAGGATTACATCCTCATAACTTTGGATGTCAACACACTCTATACAGTAATAGACCACGAACAGGGAATTTCAGCATGTGCGAGATTCCTTAAGCGTAGGGACGTCAGACACCTGGAGCACACCAACATGATCTTAGATATGATCAGTTTCTGCCTAATGAATAATTTTTTCATGTTCAATGGGGAAATCTAGAAGCAGAAACATGGCACTGCGTTGGGTACATGTTGCGCGCCAAGTTTTGCAAACCTGTTCATGGGGGGCATGGGAGGAGGACACCTAAACCAACACCCAGTACCAAGATGATTTCACAAAGGTGAAACTGTGGCTCAGGTACATAGACTATATCTTCATGGTATTGCAAGGGAAGAAAAGGGAGGCTTTGCTTTTCATTGAGGGCCTCAATCGTAACAATAGAAATCTCACTCTGACCAGCTCCATAAGTAGGGAAAAGGTTGAGTATCTAGATACACGTGTGATAATCAGAAACAACACAATACACACAGTTCTATACCACAAAAGCACGGCAGGTAACACCCTACTCCATGCTCTGAGCA
The DNA here is from genome assembly GCF_964261635.1 of Lissotriton helveticus. Lineage (NCBI taxonomy): Eukaryota > Metazoa > Chordata > Amphibia > Caudata > Salamandridae > Lissotriton > Lissotriton helveticus. The sequence continues at coordinate 556,412,982 of NC_136073.1, forward strand.
GCCACCCGACAATCTCAAATGGAGTATACCATATGGGGAGCTGCTCAGAGCTAAGAGAAATTGCAGTTTGATATCGGACTACAACAAGGAGGAATCAGTTATGATCGACAGATTCAGGGCAAGAGGTTACCCCGCCTGGGTCCTGAAAAAAGCAGTGGAAAGGGTTAAGGAGATCGACAGGACAAACACCCTGAGTACAACTGAAAAGATGGCCACGGGCAGTGAGAATGAGAACACAACACATATGATTATGACCTACAATGGAAATTCTTAAGAGATCTGCAAGGTTGTCAATCGGCACTGGGGGATCTTGAAAAGCGACCCTATCATAGGTAGGAACCTACCCGATAGACCAAGCATCACATACAGAAGGGGCCGCAACCTTAAAGACCTACTGGTACACAGTGACTTGGCACCAAACACTGACAGGAGAGGAATTGACCTACAGGGCTGCTTTCCATTCAGCCATTGTAAAGCTTGTGAGAGCAGCAAAATGGTCAAAGAATTCTGGAATGCCTGCACGAACACCATGGTCAGCATACCACAGTTTTTAACTTGCACCAGCACTTTTGTAATCTATGTACTGGAGTACCCGTGCAAACTGAGTTATGTGGGGAGAACAACACACATGGTTAAAAAGCGTGTCCTAGAGCACATGAGGGCGATCGCTAACAAAGACAAACAGTATCTGATTGCTCGTCACTTCTCCAGCCACCATTACTCAGACTACACCAAACTGTCTTACTATACCATAGAACAGGTTTTACCAAAAGCGAGGGGAGGCAATTGAGTGTTGATACTTAGACAGCGAGAATCTAGACATATTGTGGGCATGTGTACCTGTTTCCCAAATGCACACAATTTGGATGATCAGAAGGCGATACACTTACAAGTTGAATGATGTTTTTATTTTGCTTAATGAACTTTCTTACAGATTTTAACTTGCATTTTCGGTCTGTCTAACATGTAAATATGTATTTCTTCCCTACAGGAGGATAGGAAGGGAATACGTCTCAAGCCGGTGGCAACGGGATCCCTACCCTTTTCTTCAGATCATCCTTCAGTCACACTCCAAGCTACAGATAAGATTTTAACTTGCACCTTTTGATCGATTTTGGAGACACTAGGGGTATGACACAGGGGGGTGAACACATCAGCAGGCACTAACATACGACATGGGCACCACCGACACAACATGTCCCTTCTGATTACCACATCTGGAGCTAGAGAGCAAGATAATACCCACTAACAAGGGTCTAATACTGTTACAGTCTTCTCTACAGTCTTCTTCACCCCCAGATACAGGATCCGCTAGGTTTTGGGGCTCGACACCCACTAACAAGGGTCATAGAGACACACAAGCCTTTTGTTCAGGAGGGTAGGTCCAAATCTGAATTTTAACAGGATTTGCATTTGCCTATGACCACCTCTGGACCACATATTATGTCAGTGATTTTACATCGCAAGAAATCACCAGCGCTCACACAATACGCAGGCCTACCACTACCACAATCCTGTACGCGCTTTAATCAGTAGAGCGGCACGACACTGGATGCAGGCATAACTGCAAGCTGGGCAATCTAGGACTAAGTTTACCCAGCATACAGATGGATAACACATCGAGTACAGATACACGAGGCAGTTTGAAGTATGCATCAAACTTTTGCCGCCAGCCCTTTGCTCATGAGCAGGTGGCTTTTTTGTCTATCTCAGACCCCTGCACCTTAACTGATGGATTTTCCTACCTATCTTGTTTTTGTCCTGCCCCAGGAGCATAGATTTTTTAACATTATTTTGAATAGCTGATTTGTATTCTTCTATTGCAAATATGAGGAGACAATTTTATTTTTTCTCTTTATTACTTATGGGAATGTATGGTTTTCTTTGCTCTCTTTCTTGTCCCCCACATGCACCCTTTATTTTTTTATTTATTAATTTATTTAGGCCTGGCATTAAGCCAAGAATTTCTGATTTTACTAAAATTATATATCTATTATACTTACTTATAGGGGCTTCAGAGTCATAACAAACTCCCCCGCAGCCCTTGCGGTACACGTGTGGTTGGACTAGGCTTACCCGTTCTGGAGGGGGCCCCTGAGCCCCTACTGATTCGAATGTGAGGGGCCCCTTTAGCATATCTTGCAGTATGGCCCCCTCATGTTTTATTATGCCACTGAGGAGCTTTAGGCCAGCACTTTTCATCCATTGGTCAATTGTTGTGCCATTCCATTTTTATTCCACCCACTACAGCATACAGGAAGAAGCAGAGGATCACCCTCTTTAAACATTGGATAACTTCACTGTGAGTGGTGGCATTCTGCACTTTCACAAAAAGCACATCGTCACACTACAATGTCGGTCGGAAAGGCTCAAAACGGCATTCGGTTCACCCGAATCCGTGTCAGGAGCCTTGTTTCCGATCGACTCAGGAACATTTTCAACCGACCAATTACGATGGTTGGAAACAGTTCGGACTGTCCGACTCGGTTCCTACTTGAGGCCGAACAGCATTCGGGGACACTGAGTTGATCGGAGCCAACTCGTGCATCTCTATGGACAACGTTTCCAACCGAGCGATCACAATGTCGGATTCAACAGCCTTTCTGAATCGGTCTGTCCGACATGGATCCGCTGTCGGAATCTGAATTAGGGGGCCCATAGCAGGCCCCCCTTGAACCGAAGGCCTTCTGTTGGGGCCCGTGCGGGTACCCATGGGTCACCTCTTTCCAACCATGCATGGTGTGGCAGACACCGAGGGATGCAAGCCACAGGGTGTACGGTTTTCTGCACCCACCCCGTTGTTCAATGGGAGCCTGTGTTGTTGGTCAAAACACAGGCTCCCATTGAAGTCAACGGGAGTCCGAACGAACGGTGTTCGGACACATCGTAATCGGTCGGTCGGACTCCCCGAATCCGATTCGGTCGGAAACCATTCCGAGACCAAGTCGGTTGGAATGCTTTCCGACCGACATCGTAATGAGGCCCAAAAAAGTTCCTTTCAGTGCTAGGTTTTACTATGACAATGCGTGCTTTTTAATTCTCAAAATATGTTTCCTTTTAGCATTTTTTTAAAATTCATATTACAGAGGTCTCAGGAACTCCCCCAACAGTACCGTTTACAAAAACCTTGACAAAACAAATCTAGAATTGACAACGCCAAAAGGCTGGCAGCCAACACCTCACCTATTGGCTTTGCCAAAATGTATTTTTCTTTGCGTGGGCCTGGCAGCTGCACACAGTTACCTCTGACAAAAGCCCAATTGAGTTGTTTCTCGCATCTAAAAAAAAAAGTCGGCTCACAGGTGTGGTGACTACCGTTCCATATATCCGTTTAAAGAAAAATAGTACTCCTCGGTAATTTGCATTTCTAAACGTGTGCTTTTCGTAGGCTGGCTAAATTTCGGCGCACTGATAGGAGTAAAGAGGACAGACATGAGTACCACCTGTGTGACATTATTTACAACATATGCTGGCTGGTATTAGGAATATTAGGAAAAGAGGCCCTGGAGAGCTTGTTGATCTACAGCAAAATCAGACGACCATCATTTCTATGGCAACAGCAGATGTGAATCCGGAAAGCTGTCTAAACAGAACGATGCTTGCATATCTTTAATGGCATGCTTCATGCCACAAGCACTGATTTCATAAGCATAAAATCAAAAACAAACAGTAAAGACACCTAGCACTTTGCAGGGTGGGTCTGTCGCGAGGTCACCTTCCTTTATTACCGTACCGTCACATTCACTCACCTGCCCCTTAAACTGAACGTTATCCACATTATCATTACCCATACAGTGAGTATAAGGGCCACTTTTATAGAAAAGGCAGGCCACAATTCATAAGTAAGAAATATATTTGCTTGATGGCTGTCCACTAAAGCAGAACATAATATTTGGACCATTTGGGCAAACAAAACAGCAAAAACCAAGTGAATTTTTTTTACATTCCTTTACCTTCAGAGATGTACTTCAGAAATGTACTAAGTTTGTAAGATTTTCTGTTGCGCATTTCCTGTAATTCTTAGGAATCCTCCACTTGATACTCTTAGGTCGCGAAGTTCTCCCTCACGCCCCTTTAACCCTTTTAAGTTTTTGCAACAAAAACATGATTGCCAACACCCATCCCCCTCAGAGTAGCAAGAGAAGTGTTTTTGATGTTAACTCGTATGAAAAGGGCACACCCATTTTGGGCATCAACGCGGGGGGAATTATTACCAGTTTGCATGTAAAGGTCGGCCAGGGCATGATGGACGTAAGAAAGCAAGAAATTCCATGCACATTAGGTAGAAAAATAACTGACATCCATCCACTCAAGACCTTGTTGCGTAATAATACCACCACAGTCCAGGCAGGCCTAATACTGAGTTTGGTGTGATTTTTTTTTACATCACCCTTGAATACTGTCTGTAACTTTGAAATATAACTGGACTCCATAGATTCAGTTTACTGATCATGCCAATATGTAAAGTGACGGTTTTTTCTGCGTCACATTAGATCCACCGAATTCATAAACCCCGGGCTAAGCCATGAATGATATTATAGATTATTACAAGAGACTTGAACAGACTTTTATTTTTGATGGGCAGTAAATGCAGACGCGACAGAATGGGAGAATTCGCTCCCCCGTCAGTGAGTCCCAGTAACAAGAACCATACTGTACCAATTAAAGCCTTCGCAGAAACTTCTGGAACTCGCAGGTAACTTGAGTTACCACAATCGTGCCTGGAGCGCGCTAAAGCAACTACCACTGAATGTAGTTAGTTTGAGGCCGCCCTTAACTTTGGAAGTGGTAGGATATAAATGCACTCCTCAAGTTGGACCGAGCAAGTGAGCGAAGCAAGGAACCAGTGTTCTTCTAGAAGTTTCAGAGAAGTTCTCATTCAGAACATTTTGGGGGGGGAAAGGACCTAAATGGGTTCCTTCCCAGCAGAATTTCCACATAAAGTGGCTGAAAATACAGAGATTTCGAAGGGGCACTAAGAAATATTCCAATACTGCATGGTGAGCTAGAAAGCCACAATGAAGCTTTGAACAATGGTGGAAAACAGCATATTTCCAGCACTACCTCTCAGAATATTTGCAAAAGTGCTATTGTTAATAGAGTCAGTTAAAACGTAAACAGCATTTTTTTTGTCTTCTACATTCCACTTACATTGTTTCATCCTTGTGCTTCGAAATAGTTTCCCATTAAATAACGAATATGAGTATACCTCAAGTATAAGAAAATTAACATATGTACATATTTCCCAATCACAGCTCATTAGACAAAAGAACTAGACACATTTTACTGACTCAAACAGCATTGTATAGTTTTTTTTTCCGGGAGACCCTTAAAGCATGGCTACTCGCAAACATTTTCACAGGGGCCAAAAAGTAGGCTTGTGATGTGACTGTGGGCCACATTGATGCTAGCAGGGTGGTAGTCGGGTGGGGGATTTCGGGGTGGTGGGGGGAGTATGGTGCTTGTTGGGGAAAAGAAGCATATACATCTGATGGAGCAAGGATTCGCATATTACGCGACTTGCTTGAATTCATGAACCTCGAATAATATGTAACAAAGTAATCCAACCTGTTTGTCTTATTAATTTCCCTTTTATTTTACATTGGGAACGCCCTAGAGACGCTTGCCTATGTGTTTACTAACTCAATAACTCTTGTCCCTACAAATGGCCGCTGCTTGGCGGGTTTTCTTCTGCGCATGCGTTAGTCACACTCACGAGACGTGACGTATTTGCAGTTCTGGTGGGAACTTTTGTGCTTGCGCAATTGCAACTAATATGGATGCTTGGTATCCTCACATGGTGAAGCTTGCACTGATGTTTTCGTGTTGTAGTTTATTTGCGCTAAACTTAATGCAAATAGTTTATATTAAGTAAGGGGTATAGAGTAGCAATTCATGGTATACAGTGTATTAATTTATTTCTGTGTTTTTAATTTGTTTTCTCTTACTTTTCATGTACCGCGTTCTTGAGGGTCTGCGAGGCACTCGTGAATCCATATTGAGTTATCCTACTGCGCATGACCGTCTTCTGCCGGTGGCATTGAAACCTAGCCAACCAGAGGTCTCAGCCAAGATGTGCCTGGGAAGATGCACCCTCACCTAGCAGAAGAAGTTAAACTGTATTGCAAATGCTACATTTGTATTCTATTTCATTGTATTCTGTAGAGTATCTCATGGGAACCCCAAATTCAAATAGGCGGTTCCAGAGTATGTAAATGTGAGCTTGTAGAAATGAAATGTGATTGGTGTGTTGACCTATCCTACTTGAGGACCAATCGAAATTGGGGATTCTGACACTTGCAACATTTGGGGGGATTGGTACACTGACCCAAAAACAGTATAACTAGCCTAGGTTTAGCTAGAGAAATTGTCCGACTTGTCTGAATAGCTGACCTGTCACTGACCCAACGCACTCATTAGGTGACTTGATACAGAGGGCTGCGGAGCACTCTGTCCGATAATTCCATAGACTCAAGGGTTTTGTTAAAGAAACCTTAAGTGCTGGCGGAGCACTTTGCTGGGGAGTTCGATAACCCAATCGGGGTTCTGGCCGATAACTGCAGAGAGGGTGGAGCGCAGGCGTTTCTTCCAAACTGCGGGTGCTGGTCTTATCCTGGTGGTCCTGTCCTGATCCTAATCTGGGTTTCCTGTCCTGTCCTGGGGTGTCCATTCTGCACCTGCTGTCCTGCTGATGACGAGTTTCCTTTGGGGTCCCTCCTGTTCTTAACTGACCTGTGGCCAGGGTTGGTCTTCACACCATTCTAGGTAAATATAGTGCTGAAACTCTATACTGCACCTTTCTATTTTTCTGTCTTTTTGCTTCAATAAAGACATATCTTTGCATATTTTGATTTTCCATGCTTTTTCGCAAACCCACTGAATGAAAGCTCATGCGATATTTGACGTTATTCTAGCATGTTCCATTTTTCTTACCCATCCTTAGTAAATTCTTTTTCAAGTTTATGATACATAGATGTTCTTTGTTTTTACCTATCTTTTAGTTAATTCAAGTAATTGCACCAGTTTATTAGTATGGTCTATTTTGCATTTTATCTATAGTTCCTCTTTATGGGGAAATATTTCACTGTGATATTCTAGTATGCTCTTTATTCTTCCCCGTCTTTTAGTCTCTCCAAACTAAGTTTAAATTCTGAAACTGCTGCCTAGCATGCTCCCTGTTCTTACCTCCCTTTAGATTCATAAATGATCAGCTTGATATATTTCCTTTATGGATACGTGCTCTTTGTAATTCTGGTTATCGATTGCTTGCTCATTGTAAATCTCATATTTTCTGAGCTTGATGAATTCTAGATAAAGGTTTTCAAAACTTCCTGAGTTTGTGATTATTATAGTACAAATAGAATAATATAAAGTATAAGTATTTTGGTATTTGCCTTTTCTTCACAGCTAGCTCCCTGATTCATCGTGGTCATTAGGTACCCGTGACGGTGGATTGGTAAGCCGGGTACAATAGAAATATATAGGAAGGAACTGGGTTACTGGTAGTAGAGTGTATGGTCACCCGATTAATGAAAATGGTGAATTGAAATATATGGGCCCGATACGTGTATGGTAAATCTGGTTGGTTGGGTGACCTGCGCGCTCTATCAGTAATTTTCTGGTAGCCAGAGGATGGTTAGGGACTAGTTGAAGAAATGGTTAGGGACTAGTTAAAGTTGGGTAGGACTAGTTAAGATAGGTAGGTAGGTCGGATGCTGCTAAAAAGTTATTGCTGCTAATTGTGAAAATGTTGCTGCTAAAAAACGTTCGAACGTATTTACAAATGTGCTATTGCTTAGAAAATTATGAAATGTTTTAAATTGTTTTTCTTACTGTTATATTGATAAATGTACTAACCCACTCGTTGATAAATTGTTACATGTTTTTCTGGAATCCCCGGGGAATTGAATAGCGAGTGGTGAAGAGAATCCACTTCGCTTTGAGGTCATTGGCTAGAGGAAAATTGGTGCAGGTTAGGTAGAACTGGAAGCACTAATTAGGGTTTTCTGAATGTATGTTTGAATAAATGATAGCAACGAGTTCGCTAATGAAACTTCAGTTGTGATATAACCTAGTAAGGGTCACACGAGAAAGGAGTAGTAGGTTCATCGGAGCTTGAGTGACACCAAAGGGGTTCGCTAGTGAAACTTTAGACTCGGTATATATCCCGAAAAGAAGTGGATGGGTCGAAGAAGTAACAGGTTCCCTAATGCTTGAGTGAAGGGTAGGCAGAAGAGATCTACTCTTAGTATTTGAAAAGTAGACAGAAGGAGTTTACTTGCAGTGAAACAAATCCTTCCTGTCTAGACACTCGAGTACAGTGGCGAATGTGTTCACGTTGTTAAATAACTAAAGCACTTGCACTTTAAGAAGGAAATAAAGTTTCCGTTACCTTGTGAGGGAGGGAGTCAGTTGCGGAGCTGCTCTGACGTCACTCTATGCCGCGCTGGTATTGGTCGAAACAGCGGGTGTGTAGCGGAGCTAGTATTGTAAAGGAGGGGTGAGTGCCGAAGCGTGAGAACCTGTCTCGCGAAAAGGCCGCGCACCCATTGGTCGAAATTTTTTGAAAGCGTGCATTTGATTGGTTGCACGAAAATAAAAGCCGCATTTGGATTGGGAGTGATTTTGTAAACAAAGTCGCTTGTAGAAAGTTATATGTGGCATACGTATAGGCCAGTGACTAGACCCGATCCAAGACACTTAGGGTTTGAAAACGATCAGTGGAAGGGTCATAACACTAGCATTATGTACGGAAATAAGAGAAAATTGTCCCTTGTAAATAAAGTGAAGAATTATTTCAAAAGGGACAAACCTATCAAAACTAGAGAAGGTGTTGTCATACCGCCACCTAATACCCCCGCATCTTTCATGATGTTTGATAAAGGGTACCACTCATGTGTGTGGTTGGAAAATTGGGCAGAGTACACAAAGGATGACGGAATTTTGGCTTTTCCGTTAGAAGGTACATTTAATGGAAGAATCCTTTTTAATTTAAGAACGCGAATGAATGATTTACATCCCAGACCTAGATTAACGCAGTACGAGGCATTAGAGGAATGGGAGATCGAGGCTTTTGAGAGAGATAAGCCCCGAATGGATAAAGGGTTAACAAAATTTTATCCGAAATTAAAGCAAGAGACCCGAGATAAAAAGATGAAACAGTGGAGACAGAATATGATTGTAGAAGGACTGTATCCAATGATGGCAATGGGTGGTCCCGCGGGAGAGAAAAAGACAGAAAAGACCAAGCATTGATTGTCCAGTGGGGATTCAGATGATGATTTGTTGGATGACATGTTTATGAAAAATCCGCCTCCTTATAATGAAGGACCCAGATCTTCCAGTGTAGAGGATACTTCCCAACGACCCCCGTGTCAGGAAGGGAATAGATCTGTAAACGCAAGAGACGGTTGTCAAATACCTCCTTATAATGAAGGCCTAGGACCCATAGGTGCCAGAGACACCTGTCTAAGACCTCCATTTAGTGGAGAATCAAGATATTCAGGTGAAAGAGACTTTTGTCCAAGACCTCTTTATGAGGAAGGACCAAGATCTGTAAACACAGGAAGCCTGTTCCCAAAACCTAATTATGGTGAAGGACCAAGTATGACGCATCCAACTGCCCCAACATTGAGTCCGGAAATAGTACCTGAAATAAGCCTGGAGAGAATGCTGCAGGAAAGAGAGCAAGAGGCTCTAGCCAAACAAAGAACCGAAATAATTCAGAAACTCTCCCAGTTAAATACAAGTCCTGAAGTCTTGACCATCCCAGTAACTATTGAACCAGTTGTTCCTTTGTATGGGGATAGACAAGGGAGTCCAAAGGCCCCGATCATTACCGCAACTATAGTGCAGCCAAGAAAAGAGCCCTTAATAGTAGATGATCAGACGAGTGAATGTGAATCTGAAGCTTCTTTAATGGATTTGCCGATTAGGAACTCAGGAAGGAGTTTGCAGAAGAGACATAATCCTTTCAATACGAGAGAGATTCAAATGGAGTCGACTTCAGGTACCAAGAGTGTCACATTGGTGACTCCTGAAGAGATTGAGAGATAGAGTCAAGAACTAGAGAAACAAACTCCTCAGACCAAACCATTAGATATTTACAAATTAAGAATTGAAATGGAAGAACTGACGGCCGGAAATGTGGGGTTAGAAGATTAAATACCTATTCCGAGGAAGAGCTGCTGTTTATCTGCAAGAGTCTTACCCGTAATACCAGAGTGCTCCATGAGAAATTAACAGACACTGCAGCTAGTATGGGAATAGATATTTCAAAATCAAAGCCATTACAAAAACCCTATAGAGCTGACTTCTCAGACAAAGATTTGGAAAATATGAATGTGTCAGGGAAAAAGGTGCAGATCAAAGAATTGCTGACCGTGTTGCAAAAATGGGGAGATGTAGAAAAGTGGAAAGCCAGGTGGGAAAAGAAGAAGGAAGAAGTTAGATCAAAACAAACGACTTCTGAGTTTGCTTTAAGGGAAGCTGACAAGCCAGAACAGTTATACCCCATGCGAGAAGTGCCAGGTGGGAAGTATGTGCACGTTCCATGGTCCCGACAGGATATTGTGTCCTTTACAAATGATTTCCCTAAATTGCGAGAGAAGCCTGTAGATTGGTACCGACAGGTTGAGAGGTTCGAAAAAGTACAAAAATGCCTGTGGAAAGATCTGGATGGGTTCTTCGACATAGTTGTTCCCGTAGATTTGTGGACAGAATGTAAAATCGCCATTGGTTGGCCTAGTGAGGAAAACGCGAGAGATCCTATTTCAGGAGCTCCTTCTGATGAGGTAATGAAAAAATACGATCAGGTAATATTACACCTGAAAGGAAAGGTGCCCGCGAAAGAAACTGATTGGACCAGAATTGATAGAACTACACAGGAAAGAGATGAGACTGTGCATTCCTTATATGAAAGATTGCTACAGGTGTTTAAAACATATAGTGGCATAGATAACATTGAGATGAAGGATATGACCCACTTCATTTACAGGTTTGTAAACGGTTTAAGACCTGAAATTTGTCAATGGATCAAAGACAATAAAGTTTGTTGGCAGTCTAAGAAAATAGATGAAGTCTTGCGATACGCAAAGTATTGCGAAGACGAGATGGCTGATAAGCGAAAAGCTTTGAAGGAAAAGGTCATGTGGGCACAAGTAAAACTAGCGGAACAGCAGGAAAAGCAATTGGGTAAAATGAATAAGAATTTCCAAAATCAAGGTTCTGGGGGTGGAGGGAAGCCCAGAGTGAAAATGAGTCGAGAAGAAGCCAAAAAGAAATTCCCCTGTCACCAGTGCGGAGAAATAGGGCACTGGAGAGACGAGTGTCCATACGCACAGAATAATAACCCTCAAACCCCTGATTTAAATCCACAGACGCCGAATGAAAAACCAAGAGAGACCCAGCAACAGGTAAAGGCGAGTCAGTTGCCTCACGCACCTAAACCGAATTATAAGGGAAAGACACCGCAAGGTGAAGACATAGAAATTTGGGGAGGAAGGGAAGATAGAAATGCAGCAACTTCGCAATTTCTGTTGAATGACACTTTCCTCTGCGATGAACCTTACTGACGGGGCCTGAGGGGGGAGGACGAGGAGTGCGTACTTGGCGCCTCCTTGCCGGTAGACCAGTCAGGGCCATACATTGAAGGAAAGGTTGAAGGCAATGATGTCACCTTTCTGTTGGACACTGGTGCTACCCTTTCTACTGTGAGAACAGCAGACGTTCCAAACCTACCCCTCTCGGAAGAAGCAATCCAAGTAGTGGGTGTATCTAATCAATTGATTAGTACCCCAGTTACTGAACCCATGGAGATTACCATAGGGAATTTTAAAGAAATGCATAGATTTGTTGTCTGTGATACCAGTCCTGTAAACTTATTAGGACGTGATTTGTTGTGTAAAATGAACTGCACTATCTTTTGCACACCAAAAGGCGTTGAAATTCAAACCCCAGACGAAGATGGAATATACAAATTAATGTTAATCAGACCTGACTCAGAAATTAAACGACTGACTATACAAGACTTACCTGAAGAACTCCAACAGACCGTGAAACCAGAAGTATGGGACTTTACTGGATAGGATGTAGGGCTAATGGCAAATGTTGATCCAATTAAGATAGCCATGAAAGAAAATGCAGTTTACCCCAATACCAAGCCTTACAAAATGAGTGCAGAAGTGAGAGCAGGAGTTGCCATTGAAATAAAAAGATTGCTAGAAGCGAACATCATACAAGAAGTGATGAGTAGCCCATGTAACTCACCCATAATTGGAATCTAGAAACCTAGTGGTAAGTACAGAGTAGTGCTGGACCTGAGAAAGGTAAACAAAATTGTTGTTCCATGCTGTCCTATTGTTCCGAACCCAGCAGTGATTCTTTATCAGATTCCCTGGGATGCTGAGTGGTTCACCGTGATTGACCTATGTCACGCATTCTTTTCGATCCCATTGCATCCAGATAGCAAATTTCTTTTCTCATTTGCCTTCGACAGTCACATGTTCGTTTGGAATCGCGTTCCTCAGGGGTACACAGAAAGCCCCTCAATCTTTAATCAGATTCTGAAAAAGTGCCTTGAATCCCTAGTCTTACCTGGAAATTCAGTTTTGGTGCAATATATAGACAACCTCTTGGTGGCGTCTAAAAATCAGAAAGACTGTGTTGTTGACACTATTGCCTTGCTGAACCATTTAGGTGAAGGAGGACACAAAGTATCACCTGACAAACTACAGTTCTTTACCAAATCAGTAAAATATCTGGGGCACCAGATAGAGAAAGGTATCAGGAAAGTTACTTCAGAAAGAATTAGGATAATTCGAAACATGCAGTTACCCAATACTCAGAAAGAAGTCAGAATGTTCCTTGGAGTCGTAGGTTATTGCAGGCAATGGATTGTAGGATTTGCAGTCCTAGCAAAACCATTAATCAAAATGACAAAGAAAGGAGCAAGAGACCCAGTGGAATGGGATGAAGAGAGCTTGACAGCCTTTACAAAATTACGAGAATGTCTGTGTACAGCACCTGCATTGGGAATGCCGGATTATTCAAAGGAGTTTGCACTGTTTTGTGATACACGAGATAATTGTGCACTGTCTGTCCTAACCCAAGAGCATGGTCTGACTAGACGTCCAGTAGCATATTTTTCTGCCACTTTGGATCCAGTAGCTGCTGGATTACCTGGATGTCTGAAAGCAGTAGCCGCAACTTGCATGAGTCTAGAACAGAGTGAATCCATCGTTATGGGACATCCTGTAACTGTGTATGTTCCACATGCAGTTGTAATTTTACAGACCAGAACTAAAACTCAGTATCTTACCCCTAGTCGGCTGACTAAATATGAAAGAATTCTTGTAGGTGCTGCGAATGTGGTCATTACTAGGTGTAACATCTTAAATCCAGCTACCCTATTACCAGACTCAATAATTGCAGAAGCAGAGGGAGAGGTCGAGCATGACTGCATTGACCTGACTGAGTTCAGTACTAAACCACGCCCAGATATCAAAGAAATGCCCCTGCCTGTAGAAGATTATGAGTTGTTTGTGGATGGCTCATGTCTGAGACATGAATATGCAGGCCTAAGTGCTACTTATGCTGTAGTCACGGTATCACGCACTATAGAAGCATCTTGTCTATTTGGAGTAAAGTCTGCACAAGTAGCCGAATTGGTTGCATTGGCAAAAGCCTGTAAAATTGGGAAAAATAAAAGAGTAACCGTATATACTGACAGTCAGTACGGTTATGGAGTTGTGCATGACTTCGGCCAATTGTGGCTGCAAAGGGAGTTTCTGACATCTTCAGGTACTCCTATCAGAAATGGGAAGGTTGTACAAGAATTGCTGGATGCAATCCAGTTACCAAAAGAATTGGCAGTGGTTAAGTGTGCTGCTCACAAATCTGGAAATGACCATGTGACAGTAGGAAATAATTATGCTGACCAAGTAGCCCAACATTGTGCCAGACACTGAATGTCTGTCAATATCAAATTGGGGGGATACGGAAACAGCTGCCAACTTATGGTGTTTGAGGATGTGCCTACATGGGATGAACTGAAAGATTGGCAGCATGCTGCGACACCAAAGGAAAAGGGAAAATGGAGAAAGCTTGGTTGTTACCAAAGAAGCGAGGATGGTGTCATTGTTGGCCCTGATGGTATGCCTGTGTCGCCTAATCGCTTGCTTGCTTCTATGGCCAGACTCATACACGGAGATGCACACATTGGTAGGGACGCCATGGTTCGTGTTTTCCAACAGACATGGTACAGCTCGAAGTTCAGGAAAGTAGCAGAGTCTCTCTGCCAGAGGTGCTTGACATGTCAACAGTTCAACGCTGGGAAGAGAACAGTAGTTGAAATGGGTAAAATTGGAAAGTCGGGAGGTCCTTTTGTGAGATTGCAGATTGATTTCATTCAATTGCCCCTTTGTAAAGGAATGAGATATGTCCTTGTCATTGTCTGCCTATTTTCAAAATGGGTAGAAGCTTACCCAGCCAAAAAGAATGATGCCATCACAGTAGCCAAGTTGTTACTACGAGAGCTAATACCTAGGTACGGGGTTCCAGTCACCATTGAATCAGATAGAGGTGGGCATTTCCAGAATGAAATAATTGATCAGCTCTGTAAAGCCTTCAAGATTACACAAAAGCTGCACTGTGCATATCGTCCAGAGGCTTCTGGAGTGGTGGAACAAGTAAATGGCACTATCAAGTCGAGACTAGGAAAGATGTGTGAGTCTACTAACATGAATTGGATAGAGGTTTTACCTCTTGTTCTGATGGGAATCCGAAGTATTCCAGACCGAAATACAGGCCTGAGTCCCCATGAGATCCTGATGGGAAGAGTGATGAGACAAGCATGGGTACCAGGACACAAACTGATAAGCATTTTTGATGATTTGGTACTTGAGTACTGCAAGCAACTGGGTGACCAAGTGCGTTCTATCTCTCGCCAGATTGGGGAAGACGCCGTCGCCAGTCCAGCAACTCCAGTCCATAAATTGGTTCCAGGCGATTGGGTGGTACTCAAGAAGTACACCCGTTCGAATTGCCTTGCACCGAAGTGGGGAAAGCCAAGACAGGTGATCCTCGTGACCACGACAGCGGTGAAGTGTGCCGGCGTCCTGAAGTGGATCCATGCCAGCCACACCAAGAAGGTGATCGAAGACAAGAAAACTGACGCTGAAGGTTGTCCAGCTGAGGGGTCTCCAGAAGTTGGTCCTGAAGTAGCTGATGATGAACAACCGAGCACCAGTCGAGATGAGTGGATACCCATAATCGACCTGACTGATGACCCAATCAGAACAAGAGGTCAGACCTACGCAGACAGAGAGTGGAATAGTGAGGATGAGACAGGAATAGAAGAAGACAATCAGATTATCGAAATCCATGTAAAATCTGAAGAAGAAGAAGATCAGATAAGGACAGAACAGGTGATTGACACACCTCGAAGAACACCTGAAATTGAAAAGGGACAGACAGAGAAAAGGGCAAAAGTTCAAGCGGAAGAAAATCAAAGGTTCGAAGTGCTTGAACAGGATCAGATAGAATTAGACTAATGTGTTCAGGATTCCGAAATTGAAACGCTCAAAAGTCAAACTCAGTCTACACCTGAACAAGGCCAGCTTAGGGACCAGGCAGAAGAAACAGATATAAGACCTGGGACTAGTCAGACAGGAAGGGAAGAAGCGGAAGCAGAAGTGCCACAACTGAACGAAAATAAGAGAGCATTAGACGAAATACAGAACCAAGGTACATTAAGAGACTGAGACTGAGACTGAAAACAGTAGAAGAAAAACTTGAGTAAAGGAAACAAGCTTTAAGTAAAACAGAGCCAACTGGAGAAAACACTAAGCGAAGAAGTGCCTGAGTAAAAAGAAAGAACGAAAAGTACCAGGATCCTGAATGGACTTTCCTGGTGTTGGAGGAATTTGAGGATCTTGATATAACTGACGAAAGTGACGAAGAACAGACTACTGATCAGTCTGCCGAAGAAGACGAACCAACCTGAAATTGCTCAGTGTAAGCTACCTGTGCAAAGTTACAAAGAGGGGTTGAGAGAAGCTTCTTTTGAGCGGAAATGTCTGATTCAAATGTGAATGGAAGACCTAGACGTAATTGCTGTAAAACATGCTGTAAAGTATGTATATGTAGTGTAGCCCTAGTGTTAATATTATGGATAGGACTAACAATTACTATTCCTTATATGATGAGCAAAAGTACTATTACTGACACCACATAGACTGTGACGAAAAATGCAAGAGAAACGACATCACAAAACGTAGAAGGACATGAGAAAGCACTTAGCATTAGACAAACTAAACCGGACTTAGAAGCATCAGATGAGGAAGGACTGCATTATCATGGAGTAAAGAACCAGACTCATTTAAATGTATTCCCTAACCTTTTAGTGCATTATGTAGAGACCATGGAAATAGAGGACTGTTATGTTTGCATGAAGCTACCTACTTCTGTAGCTGAGGGAGTGACATACCATCACTTGCCATTAACATACGGAATTTCCTGAAGTATTTTAGCTAGCCTATTCTACTAAAGAGGACCATTACAGTATTACTACTCTAACTCGGACGTGATATTTTCTGAACTTCCTATACGTGGAAATCTGAATCCTGTACATACAAAAAGTGACGTGACACGTTATATGGGAGAATACTTCCTGACTATAGGTACTATAGATTTAGGTGAAGCACATAGAGATAACTTGACCTGTTCATTACATGAACAAGAGAAAATGTTTCTAAACATGGCAGAGAAAAGAAGAGAAAGTTTCCAAAGAAAGGCGAATGATAAAAGGCAGAAAACACCTAAGTGGGCTGAAAACATGGGAAGCACCTCAAATGGTGGGGTTAGTCCTGCTTTGTTGCGGGATTTCGAGAGAAAAGGGAAGCTTTGTCTTCACCGAGAAAAGACTAGTTATTATAATAACATTTTCATTGGTTCCAGTCAATGTGAACACAATTACAAGGTAATTGGAGGTTGGGGTTTAAAAAATGGGTCAGAACCTGTGTTTCCCGGAATTTATTACATATGTGGAAACAAGGCTTATTTCAAATTGCCGGATCACTGGTATGGAAGCTGCTATTTTGGCATTGTTTTCCCGAAAATATACCATGTGAATGAAATTGCTGGAAGCAGTGAAAACACTAACAGTTTAGTACGTAGTAGAAGAGAAAGTGTAGGTGAAATAATGGGTAGTATTTTTAGTGCATTGATACCTGCAGTGGGAGTGGTTCTGAACACACACAGAATTTGCAAATTGTCTACAGTAGTGGATCGGTTAGCTACTGACACTGCTAGTGGATTTCTGATGGTCAATACCGAAATGGTTGCGATCAGATCCATGGTTTTACAAAACCGACATGCCCTTGACACTCTATTGGCGAAAGAGGGCGGAGTCTGTCGAATGTTGAAAGCGCAACATTGTTGCACTTACATACCAGATAAAAGTGTGCAGATCAAAAGGTATGTAAGGAACATTACAAATTTGGAAAAGGAACTCAAACCACTGGAGGTTGATAGTGCCTGGAAGAGACTCACTGATGGTCTCTCCTCTGTAGGTCATTGGTTTTCTAATTTAGGTAAAGGTTTGTTGTACAAGGTACTGATGCCAATTGCAGTAGTAGGTTTTATCATATTCCTTATATTTGTCTGTTGCAAATGTCGCAAACACCAAAAGAAGTATACTGTGAATAAAAGAGGTGTGAAACGGAGTGTGGATGAACTTGAATTAGAGGAACTGAATAATCAGATTTATAAAAGGGTGAAGAATTCTCACCCTAACAAAGAAGTTAAAGAAAAGTTGAATCGAATGTTAGAAGAAATTGAAATGAACAAAGTGTGAGAAAAGTTGGCATCTGATTCCATTGGTTTTGTGATGATAGTAAATATCATCAAAGAGGGGATTGATGGAGCAAGGATTTGCATATTACGCGTCTTGCTTGAATTCATGAACCTCGAATAATATGTAACAAAGTAATCCAACCTGTTTGTCTTATTAATTTCCCTTTTATTTTACATTGGGAACGCCCTAGAGACGCTTGCCTGTGTGTTTACTAACTCAATAACTCTTGTCCCTAAAAATGGCCGCTGCTTGGCGGGTTTTCTTCTGCGCATGCGTTAGTCACACTCACGTGACGTGACGTATTTGCAGTTCTGGTGGGAACTTTTGCGCTTGCGCAATTGCAACTAATATGGATGCTTGGTATCCTCACATGGTGAAGCTTGCACTGATGTTTTCGTGTTGTAGTTTATTTGCACTAAACTTAATGCAAATAGTTTATATTAAGTAAGGGGTATAGAGTAGCAATTCATGGTATACAGTGTATTCATTTATTTCTGTGCTTTTAATTTGTTTTCGCTTACTTTTCATGTACCGCGTTCTTGAGGGTCTGCGAGACACTCGTGAATCCATATTGAGTTATCCTACTGCGCATGACCGTCTTCTGCCGGTGGCATTGAAACCTAGCCAACCAGAGGTCTCAGCCAAGATGTGCCTCAGAAGATGCACCCTCACCTAGCAGAAGAAGTTAAACTGTATTGCAAATGCTACATTTGTATTCTATTTCATTGTATTCTGTAGAGTATCTCATGGGAACCCCAAATTCAAATAGGCGGTTCCAGAGTATGTAAATGTGAGCTTGTAGAAATGAAATGTGATTGGTGTGTTGACCTATCCTACTTGAGGACCAATCGAAATTGGGGATTCTGACACTTGCAACATTTGGGGGGTGGTACACTGACCCAAAAACAGTATAACTAGCCTAGGTTTAGCTAGAGAAATTGTCTGACTTGTCTGAATAGTTGACCTGTCACTGACCCAACGCACTTAATAGGTGACTTGATACAGAGGGCTGCGGAGCACTCTGTCCGATAATTCCATAGACTCAAGGGTTTTGTTAAAGAAACCTTAAGTGCTGGCGGAGCACTTTGCTGGGGAGTTCGATAACCCAATCGGGGTTCTGGCCGATGACTGCAGAGAGGGTGGAGCGCAGGCGTTTCTTCCAAACTGCGGGTGCTGGTCTTATCCTGGTGGTCCTGTCCTGATCCTAATCTGGGTTTCCTGTCCTGTCCTGGGGTGTCCATTCTGCACCTGCTGTCCTGCTGATGACGGGTTTCCTTTGGGGTCCCTCCTGTTCTTAACTGACCTGTGGCCAGGGTTGGTCTTCACACCATTCTAGGTAAATATAGTGCTGAAACTCTATACTGCACCTTTCTATTTTTCTGTCTTTTTGCTACAATAAAGACATATCTTTGCATATTTTGATTTTCCATGCTTTTTCGCAAACCCACTGAATGAAAGCTCATGCGATATTTGACGTTATTCTAGCATGTTCCATTTTTCTTACCCTTCCTTAGTAAATTCCTTTTCAAGTTTATGATACATAGATGTTCTTTGTTTTTACCTATCTTTTAGTTAATTCAAGTAATTGCACCAGTTTATTAGTATGGTCTATTTTGCATTTTATCTATAGTTCCTCTTTATGGGGAAATATTTCACTGTGATATTCTATTATGCTCTTTATTCTTCCCCGTCTTTTAGTCTCTCCAAACTAAGTTTAAATTCTGAAACTGCTGCCTAGCATGTTCCCTGTTCTTACCTCCCTTTAGATTCATAAATGATCAGCTTGATATATTTCCTTTATGGATACGTGCTCTTTGTAATTCTAGTTATCGATTGCTTGCTCATTGTAAATCTCATATTTTCTGAGCTTGATGAATTCTAGATAAAGGTTTTCAAAACTTCCTGAGTTTGTGATTATTATAGTACAAATAGAATAATATAAAGTATAAGTATTTTGGTATTTGCCTTTTCTTCACAGCTAGCTCCCTGATTCATCATGGTCATTAGGTACCCGTGACGGTGGATTGGTAAGTCTGGTACAATAGAAATATATAGGAAGGAACTGGGTTACTGGTAGTAGAGTGTATGGTCACCCGATTAATAAAAATGGTGAATTGAAATATATGGGCCCGATACGTGTATGGTAAATCTGGTTGGTTGGGTGACCTGCGCGCTCTATCACATCTAGTGTCCGAATTGCACAATGTGAAACGAGAAAACATGGGATTACCACTTTAACAAATTGTGTGATCCTAGTCAATTGTTTTATTTCACTTTTTTTTTTAACAATTTTTTATTATTTTCATAAACAATCAGTTACAAAATACCATTCCTTCCACATACGGCTACCACTGCCCGCCTCCCAACCCTTACATCCATGATTTATTTCACCCTCAGTATGCATAACATCATCTGTAGTGTACTTTGTAATCCCCTACTCATCACTCTTGAAAACCCCAATCCGCTCCCTCCCACTTCCCTCCCCCCGGTGTGTTGCGCTGTACTCATTCCGTTCAAGCTATATGTGGAGTCCAGGTAATTTATCACCTAATCAAGGTAGCTTGGCTAATCCCCTCAGGGCTGACCAATCAGTGAAGAGTGCTGAAGGGAGGATTTCGACTTGCAGAAATAAAAGTCTTATAACTTCTTTTCTGTACAAGGTATGATAAGTTTAACAAGGCCAAGTTGCAGGATTTAGCAATACCACCAGTCTTCGAATTATATTTTCCACACTCTCTTAGCAATAGTTATGCATTAATAACATATTGCCATGTTAGCCTGTGAGGTCAACTATCTTCAAGGTGAAAAAAAGAAGTGTGCCATTTCTTCCTCATGAGGGTTTATAAAAACCTATTTTTAAAGCCCTTGTTCATAATTACAGGACCCCCCACCCCTGGAACACCACATTTTTTTCACAGGGGAAAAATAAAATGGGCAGCTTTCACTCACCAGGGTTAATAAAACCTCTTGGGGGGGGGCAGCTTATAGTTACATGACCCCCACCCCTGGAACACCTAGAGGAGACCTTGGCGGTACCCACAATGTAAAAATAAGGTAGATTATCACTTTTAAAGTGCCCATACCACTAAAGTTGAGTTTGCAGTGAATTGTACTTTTAAAAGCAATGCTGCAGCATAGTGCTTTTAAAATGACCTCAGGCTCTCAGCAGTGCACACATGCAAGTACAATAAAGGTTGCTGGCCTTAAAACTGCTATGCCCTATTATAAACTAGTGGCTTATAGGTAGTTTCAATCCCCGGCCTATTATCTACTAGGAACTTATAGGGTAGGTCATGCCAATTATAAGTGTACCTCAATGTATGTGTTTGTGTTTAACATGGCTCTGGGTCTGACTAGCAGAGCCCAGGACAGTCAGAGTCAGCTACCATCAGTTCCGTTCAGCACCAAAAAATTGTGGTGAACAGGTAAAAAAAAGTGACTTTCTAACAAAAACTCTAGACAGGAGTGGTGTTGGTGGAGAGACGTAAAGGAGGTCTGAGCTCCATTGAAGAGGAAACGCGTCTCTGAGCGAGAGCTGCCTTTAAAACTCCTGCACGCAAAACTGCTGACATTGCGTGTTCTCGATGGAGGTGAACAGATTCAACTAAGGCACTCCCAATTCATGGAAGAGACCTTGCACCACCTCAGGATGGAGACACCATTGGTGATTCGCTAGGCATCGACAGCTGAGTTTGCGCATCCCAGCATTCAGAGAGCCCACCAGGTGTTGAACCACCAGGGTATGCTCTGGCATTCCAGCCATGTCCAGAGGCGCAGAGCCCCTTGACAAAAGGTCCACAACCCCACCCTGCCCTGTTTTTGCAATACCACATGGCGGTGGTGTTGTCCATGAACACCTGAACCAGCATTCCCTTAATTGAAGGAAGAATGGCCTTCAATGCCGTACAGATTGCTCAGAGCTCCAAGAGTTTGATGTGGATTCTGGATTCAGCTGGAGACCAGAGCCCTCTGATCTCCACCTCTCCCAGATGGCCGCCCCAGCTCAGAAGTGATGAATCTGTCACCACAGTCAATTCTAGGTGGGGAAGGCAGAGGGGTCTGCTATGCCAATAGCAGTTTGTTAACCACCACTGCAGGCCTTTTGACGTACCCTCTAATATCTGGACAATGTCAGAGAGATTCCCCATCTGCTGTGCCCACTGGAACTTCAGGTTCTACTGCCAAGCCCTCATATACCAGCGGCCATGTGTCACAAGAAGGATGCAGGATGCCATGAGACCCAACAGCTCTGAGTCAGTGTCACTGAACTCCAAGATAGAGGCTGAAACATCAGCCTCTATCCTAGACGCACCGCTCGGGAGGATAAGCCAGAAACTGCACTGTGTCCAGAACAGCTCCGATGAAACAGAGTGTCTGAGTGGGAGTTAGGTGTGACTTCGGCACGTTGATAGTGAACCTGAGAGAGTGCAGATGGTTCACTGTTGTCTGGAGGTGGGAGATGATCGCTTGGGGCAAGCCCGCCTCTAATATCCAATCATCGAGGTAGGGAAAGACTGGAAGCCTTGACCTCCGAAGATGAGCTGCAACCAACCCTTTCACTTTCGTGAACACCTGAGCGGCACTGGTAAGGCCAAAGGGGAGCATGGCAAACTGAAAATACTGTTGGCCACCCGTGAACCGCAGGTACCACCTGAGGGCTGGCAGGATGGGGATGAGAAAATAAGCGTCCTGCAAGTCCAGCAATACCATCCAGCCTCCTGGGTCCAGGGCAGACAGAAATTGTGTAAGCTTGAGCATTTTGAATTTCTCCTTTTTCATGAAGAGACTGAGAAGGCAGAGGTCTAAAATAAGATGAAGTCCTCTGTCCTTCGTGGGCACCAGCACATAGTGGGCATAGCAACCATGACCTACTTACGATGCCGGCACCTTCTCTATAGCTCCCTTGGCCAAGAGATCTAACACCACCTGACAAAGCTAGGAGAGGTGGTCCTCCATCAGCTTGTCATAAGTAGGTGGTATGGGTGTGGGGGTCAACAAGTGGAGGAAGTAGGCCTTTGGACGAGCTTCAAAACTCAATGGTTGGATGATACTGACTTCCGGTGGTGCAGGTGATTGCATATCCCGCCCCCCATTGGATGCCCTTTTTGATTGGAGGGCATACTAAAGGGGTTTGGAGGCTGCAGCTGCTGGTCAAGGGTGAAGGACTGGCACAACCTCTGGCTGCCTGTTCCACATGGTCTGTGGGAACCGCATCCTTAGCTACTCAAAAAATACTGTAAGGATTGCTGGCTGGGTAAAGACGTGTTTGAAAGCCCCACCCTTAGCCACAAAAGAGGTGAAGGCAGACTGTGGTTGGCATGGGGCCATGGAAAGGCCCAAGGATCTGGCTGAAGATCTGCTATCATTAAAGCACTTGAGCACAAAGTGTGCCTTCTCTCCGAACAACGGACAGCCATCAAAGGGCATGTCCATGAGCAAGGCTTGGACATCCCCTGAAAAGCCAGTGGTTCTCAGCCAGGCATGGCGCCTAAGGGCCACCAACAGTAAAATTGCGCTGCCCAGTGAGTCGGTCATATCTAGTCCACATGGGATGGTGAACTTGGCTGCATCCCTCCCATCAACACCTGCTTGAGAAAGTATGGCTCACTCCCCATCCAAAACCATGGGTAGCACTTGCACAACTGAGTCCTAGATGGTATGGGTGCACCAGCTCAAGAGGCATGCTGTGTTCACCCACTGCAGTGCCAGGCTGGTGGAAGAGCACATCCTCTTCTCAATGGTATCTGGGCTTTTGGTTTCCCCGTCCAGTGGAGTGGTAGGGAATGCGCCAGGGTTAACTTTGGCGATAGAGGCCTGGACCACCAAGCTCTTAGGAGTGGGGCACTGGGTGAGGAAACTGGGGCCCTCTGGGGCGGGGTGATGGTGGCAGGCAATTGTCCTATGCACAGGAGCTCCTGTGCAGGGCTTGGGCCAGGCCCCAAGTAGGACATCTTTAAGGGCTGATTTGAATGGGAGTAATGGTCCGGAAGGGGTAACTCCCTGCTTAAGCACTTCGTCAAGACGTTCGTCTTGGCTGCCACCAAGGGTAGCATAAGGTCTAGGACCTCAGCTGCCCCTGCACCACCACTGCAAAAGAGGCACTCTCCTCTCTAGGCACCGTAGTGGGAGAGACCAGGCTAGTGTCTGGGGAGAAGTCCAGACCACTGGCATTGCCAGATCCTCATACCCGCTGTCCTTAGGCCGCTAACCAATATTCATAAGGGTCAGCACACCCCTTCCATTTGTCTCCCAATCAAGGCCTATGTTATGAATAAGGGACGAGCTTCGGGGAGTCTGCCCCCCCCCTCCGGCCGAGGTGGAGCCAGCGTCGGATGGTGTCTGTTCGACCTTTTTTCAAAGTTGTGGGCGGTGCCACCATGGGTATAAGTGGTGCCAGAGCTGGGGAAAGTCGAGGTGGTACGACCAGTGCCGCTCCGGATCCATCCACAGATCCAAGGGGCCTGACTGGCGTTGGGGTGAACCTGCTAATGGTAGACCAGTAGGGACCCCTCCCAAGCCCGCAGCATTCAAAGGCGCTCCAGTGGAGACAGGCCACCCAAATGTGAGGTGCATGGCCTCATAAAACTCATGTAACTGGGCAAGGGTTGTTCCAGCTCGTATAAACACTGGGAGGCACGGAGAAGGCTCCACCACAGAGCTAGGCCTCGAGTGCAGATGCTCCTTCGTCTCTTCGGATGACTTCGACGGACAGGGCAAAGTCGAAGATCTTTTGACTTCTTGCCCTACTTGTGTCTGTGGGGCTTACTGACTTCTCCAACGACCTCAGCAATGTGTGCTTGGGTGGCTCCACTACTGATCCCAGAACCTTCCTCTCGACCGAGATTGTGAGCGTTGCGGTGTCCAGCAGTGAAGAGCTTGAGGTACTGCTCTTTAAAGGCCATGGGGTGCATGGTGCAGCAATCAACGCAGGTCTTGGCGTCGCGGTCGCATTTTAAACACCAGAGGCATAACAAATAGGAGTCTGCCACCGACATTTGTTGGTGACAGGCACCATACGGATTGAAACCAACTTTTCTAACTGACATCCTTGATGCACCAGGAGACAAGTCCCGGAAAAGTGTTGACAAAAAGTCAAAAAAAGGTCAGTCAAAAATGACAGAGGGTAGCTAATCCTGGATATGTGCTCACTGGCGCGTAAAGAAAAGAACTGATGTCAGTTCACCTGGAAGGCGCCAATATAAGTGCCACACACATCACTTCCGGCATGGACGATGCTGACGACACCACGCGGAGGTGAACAATGCCAGCTACTGGCACATAGAGGTACTGCTCAGCAAACATTTGTGGCTTCGGCCTGATGCCTGGGGATTATTCTAAGGTAAGGAATCTGCGGCTAGAAGTCTCTATCAGTTATATTGGCTTAAATGTGTAACAACTGGGTTTAGGAATAATAATTTGGTTTGCAATCACAATGCATGTGTTTGTCTAAAAATATACTGGCTTCTAAACATTACTTACTGATTTGTTCAGGTATACATTTTTGGTATGCCCATTACATACTATTAGTTTTTTTTTCAATCACACTGCCTAATGAACAGCAAACACCTTGGTATGAAAACTTTTACATTGCAGCCTGTTCTTAATGCATTGGCTTGCTTGCCTTACACTAGAGTTTGACTTGGAAAACTTGATGGGCGGAGACAACGTCAGGGATTCCAAGGTCGCTTGAAGCTCAGTTCTTGGAGAAGCCACTTCCTGTGACGCAGTGAAGCCCTTGCTGGTAGCCTCTAGAGGGAAATGCCTTAGAACTTATACTCAACTGTTCACATCCTCAAGGTTATCTTTTTAAAAGTAATGTTTTATACTTTATACTGTTTTGGTTTGTCCTTGACCAAAACATCAATATTTTTAATATATGGGTCAATGGATGAACTCACCCAACTTTGTCTAATCTGACATCACCATTGAAACCTTAATGAAGATCAACAGCTTACTGGGTGCAAATGAGCTACCAGTTCGCTGAAATTTCACTATATTGAAAATAGTTAAAAAGTTATATACGATTATTTCAGTAGAGAAGAGAAAACAATTATTTTTCTCAAATTCGCTTTATGGAGTACAGAATAACACTTTTTGGTTACTACAGAACTTTGACATAAAGACCAACGCATAGATTTGCACCCAGACCAACACCTCATCCTATTCAACATGACAATAAGGGTATTGCCAATCCCATTAATTACCAATATTGCGGAGGCTCTTTGTGAATCCGGCCTGAGTGAAGTCACACAGTTAAATGGAATTAAATAGTAGTTGCCTACTAAAAGAGTTGTGCAGTAACTACTGAGTCTTGGCCCAGGGTGTTGTGGGCCAGGGCTTTATTCCCACTAGTCTTGGAATAAGTGCATGTATTACCTGAGACACAAGCATCATTCTGGCTGTCTTGGGGAACTTGTGTAAATTGGGTTTACCTAATCTGCCGTTAATACCAGTCTTCAAACAACATCTCAGTTCTGAATATGTGTATATCTCTGTGGCATGTAGTGCTTCAAAAGCCTGCTAATTGTAATATTACACATTTTATTGATGGATGTAAATCACATACAACTTGCTGAGTTATGAATATGTCAAAACTTAATATGAAATGTTAGAAAAAGGAAAGAAATTTTGCTGGCCATCGTTCAGTTTAAAAATGTGATACAAAGCAGTATCAATAAGTAAAGGCACAAGGAGGCAAGTAAAGCAAGTGTCTAAAATGGTTAGCCAGCTATCGGGTCCCTCTCCCAATGATGATGGTAAACGACCACGAAAGAGCCAAGCACCCCATGAATTCTGGAGAATGGATAAAACACAATGGGTGGGGAGGACCAAGGTTGGATTGTGTCAGGAAGTAATGAAGGCTCTTTCCAAACAGTGCCTAATTTGAACTGGTGGTTTCCGGTGCTTGGCAACAGCACTTAATTGTCAACATTGGCACTTGTTACAATCTGCCACAAGATGGCGCTGTCTGGCTAATTTAGAGATGAGCACAACAGCTGTTAATTATTAATTAAATATACATTAAAAATGACTAATACCTGCCGCCCAAGCTAATAGGTTTGGGGGCTTGAAAAAGTCCGAAAGTTCACACTTGTAGGAGTGCGATGGTTAGTAGTGGTGTTGTTACTATCATTGGCGGCATGGCAGGGGCAATGTGTGGTGCAAGCTGCAGTGGCCTCCTGACGAGAGCCCTGACACTTTTTTTTTTTTACAAATAAAGCACTGTCTCCAATGATTCCAGTGTCAAGGAGAACACTAGGCTGGAGCCAAGGCTGGGATGCTTTTACAGTTTAAAAACATAAGAGTTGAAATGGTGATTAAAAGACTCAAACAATGAGAAGAAGGAGATAGGGTGGACATTCGGCTGGATTTTCACCAGGGTTTGTTTTCACTTGATAGAAGCTACCCAAAAATTGAGTTAGGGTGATTTTTCTTTTATTTTTATTTTTTTGATAAGAGTAGCCAAGTAAAAATATCCTCCTTCGCATTCTACCAGAGGTAACGATTGTGTGATATGCAAGCAGTTACAATCAAACTAACAGACTTACATGTCCTCTGCTCCAATTAACTCGTATTTCCCTATACTAATCGCGCAATAACCACTCCACGCTGTCATTTTAGCGTAAAAGGCCATTTATTAGGACAGGGTTGACAACCAATTCCACTTAACACAAATAAACAGTTAACAATCCCCAACCTCATCTCTTCCAACCATCATCCACTCTCGTACTCCAATTACTCAACTCCCAATTCACACCACGACCTCCTCAATCATTCACTTCTACACTTCTCATTCAACCTCCTCCAGCATCTCCAGCCATCGCACTCCTGCCTGCCACACCACCATCTTGCACCTGTATCCCCCTCCCCGGAAGGGTGATTATGCCCGTCATGGACTCCCCACCCCTCCCAAGTACTGTCAAAACACCCCCTTCAACCCGTCCTAAACTGGCACGCTTATGACCAAACGAAAAACGCCCCCTTCCCTACTCCTAAAACTGTAGGGAGGGAGGGTGGTCAAACTTTCCTGACCTAAACCCTAAGGCACTGGGAACAGGAAGAGGAAGGACTTCCTCTTCTGTCCCATTTTAACCCCTTGCTTGCGGCTGTGATTCTGCGCCTGTGCGGCAAAATCGCAAGTGGGCGGGTTTATGACAGCCCCCAGCCATCATCAGCACACGAGGGCCGTAGTGCATGACGGCTGGGGGCCGTCATCAGTATGCAAGGGGTTAAACTCTAGCCCTAACCCCCACCCCCTAACCCACCCCCTGGATGTATGATGTTACAACGCATGCTTTTACCACGCATGCCGTTACAACGCAGTTTTTACAACGCATACCATTACAACGCATAGCGCTTTGGGGTGCTGGATAGTGAATAGTTTAATTTACTATTCCAACTCCAGTCCCCGTGAACACTAGGGAAGGTGTTGGATAGTAAATTAAATCTATTCCCTATCCTAGAGCGCCCCCAGCGCAATGCGTTGTAATGGTTTTCGTTGTAAAATCTGCGTTGTAATAGCACTGCGGGGTAAAAGTTGCGTTTGTAAAGGATGTTTCCCCCACCCCCTACACTACCTCACACCCTGTCCTTGCTATCGCGCGAACACCCCAGGGGAAGACTGGTCTGCCAACCTCACTTCCCCTGGGGGCCGCATACTGTACTCATATTTCCATTTACTAATTCACCACTAACCCTTTTGGGTTCCAGAGTAGCGGGCTACTACTAGCTAAAAAAAAAGCGCTTCAACACCTCGTCATGGGGAGTAAGCGCTATATAAATACAATTACAATTAGCGGCAGACTACCCAGGTGTCCCCACTGTTGTTAAACGCTGCACCCCATAAGCACAGACAGAGATCCCACCCTGAGCCCCGTTTAGCCAGCATGAACACGACGAACCCTGAACATTATTCGTGACTTCTTTTTTTCTTCAGCACCATGGGTATTTGAGGGGAAATTACATTTCTGATCCTCAAAAGTGATTTCTATTTATTACACACCGCATTAAACGTGACGGAAGAGACAGATTTTTTTGTGTTTTCTTTTTCAGGTTGAGCCGAACTGTCACTCAGGTTGCCATGGAAACGGCTGTGGGGGCCTCGCGCCTGAATGTAATCCATGCGCTGCTTTAATTGAGGCAGTTGCTACGAAGCTCACTGGGCCACCTGCAGCTCGCGGAGCTGCAGACACTTGCCACCTGGCACACGGTTTCTGCTTATTAATGTTAAGGAGCAAGACATGGATTCGAATGGAGCCCGGACCTGTGGTGTAGGTCCCTCCGCCGCTTAAGTAGTCCCAGTTGGCATGTTTCAGTGCCCTGCATTTAAATGTTACTGTTACATAAAGCCAAGTGATGCATTATCTTCTTACAAAAGGACGCACTCAAGCTCTTGAAGTTAAAGGAGATATCAAATGCCCACGTAAAGACACAACACTTCTTATTTTGCATGCAAGTAAATGTGACATTTGCAGTTCAACGTTTATTTTATAGTAAAAAGCAGAAAACAATCCTCACCGCCTTGGATGACGTAGTGGATGGCAGCAGATGGAGGGATTCAACAATTAGTGTCGTAAATATACATCAAGGCCTGGTTTTTAATGCCCACGGCATTGGCAGGCCTACGTGCACTCAGTGGGTGCCTAGGAAGCTAGATTTGTCAGGCACAAGTCTGGTTGGTCACTGGCAGGCTCCAAGAATCACATACTGAAGCCAAACTGGCATGCATGGTGGCCTTCTCTAGTATTCTTCCTGACCCTTCCAAGATGGCCTCCAAACTATATGGGACCAGGGTTTCCTCCCAACTCATCGGCTTCTTTTCTAGCAAACCTCTTCTGGGACCTATAAGACAGTCTGTGGACTTTGTCTATATTTTTCTGAACTCTTCCCACCTGCTTTTTTGAATCGCTGGGTTCTTCGCTAGTGATTCGGTCCTTCAAGTCCCAGTTTGGTTCTGCAGTGCTGCATGGTCCAAATCATCTGTTTCTAGTTTCTACACATTTTAGAAATGTATGATTCAGCATTGTCCCCCTTAGTGCATCTACCTTCTTGGTTGTGCTTGCAGGTTGTAGAACGCATTTGCACATTTTACAGTGTAGTGGCAGGGTTTGCGGCCACTCCTCTGACTCAGAATCGCTACAAAACCATATTACTTATCCCGCATGGCCGCTCTGAGCCTTCTTGTGTGTTGCGCTTTCCTCAGCATTGGAAATGCCACGGTAGATCTTCATCTTTTACCCTGGAGTACATAGGGGTTTAGGTCGAAAACAAGTGAGTGATGGCACTGGAGTTGCATTACTGAGCCCTGCTTTTTTGGGCATCTGCACCACTGCAGAATGAGCTACACCAAGCGATTAGTATTGGGTTTTCCAACGTATTGTGATCACCATCTTTTACAGCTCCTCAAACATTATAGTAGCTATTCTTTGCTGGGTCAATCAGAGAGTTATGAGATGGAAACTTTATTTGAAGGTGGATAAACCTCACTAGAGTCCATCTTATTGCTTCGAGAGTTCCATCTTAATTGCCTTCTTTACCCCTTGCATTTACAATAACTGGTATGCTTCTTTTATTCTACGTTTTTACTTACTGCTCCTCGCTGTTCCTTTTGGTATTGCTTTCAGAGGGGTTTTCAAGAACCGTGATTTCATCATTTAGGTGCTTGACTGCTTCCGAAGGTGGATTTATCAATTTTTCTGGACTCACTCTTGCTGATATAATTTGACATCTTTTCTCTGCTTACCCTGCCTGCCAATCGTGTGCTTGATGGACAGCCAGGGTGGTGTTTGAGGAAGTCTTCCCCCAAAAGTGTTCCAGCTTGCACCAGCTAAAGAAATGGCTGACCACTGTTTAATATTCAGTCCTACAAGTCGGCGGAGTGACTGAGATCTAGTTGCTAGCATCATTCGTGTGATTCACTGCCATAGAAACTTTCCGATCACCAAGATTCAGCTCCCAGTAGGTTTCTGATGCCTTCAGGATCTTTCCTTCTGGCGCAGGCGCTTTATAGCTTTGTTCTATACACAGGCCTTTCTTGCTGAAACAGGCCTAATAATTGGGCCAGAAAGCGCAGTTTTCATAGGAGGTTGCTTTTCCGTAAAAAAAAAGGCCAAAAATGAGATAAAACTGTGACCCCGACGCAATCCCTTGAGAATGAGACATTACCTATCCTAAATCACAGGGCAGCAAGACAATTGTGAGAGCAGAGGATGAAGCTATGGAATAAGATTAAAAGGTAACTAATTTTAAGGGCAGCTAGCTCGTAGGCAAGAGCCTTTGCTCGAATGGCAACATTGCAAGCCTCTCGTGGCAAAGACTATAAATGGGGGAAGGATGGAGACATAAAGGAAATGGGAATGTGATGTTAAGAAGTTGAAGGAGTTAAAATATGCAAATGATAGAAAACAACACAGAATTAATTGAGTGACACAACGGATGTAGAAGCATAATATGTAATCTGTATAAGACATTTTGATTGTTCTTTCTTACCCTAGCAGCACTGACCTACAAGTTGTCATGGAGAGCACAGATCTCTGTAAACTGTGTCTGGAGTATGTCATAATATTGTGCACAAAAAACATAGCCAGTGTTGGGACGTAAATGTCCTCTGCATGGTAATGGACGAGCACCAATGCCATCAGTGCTCTAAGTATCTGGATGTCTGGATCCCTAATGCTGATTTTTGTTGGCATAGGCAAACACAGATCATGTCATGGAGTGTGTGCCATGACATAGGACTGTGGGTCTGGTGGCGCACTGGACAAATGCATCCACTGCAGGGGCCTGTGTTCGACCTCATGGTCACAGGTTCTAATCCTGGCCGGTCCACTCAGCCTTTCATCCATATGAGGTCGATAAAATGAGTACCAATGAGTTGGGTAACAATATACATCTGTTATTCAGCGCCTTGAGACTTTCGTGTGATATGTGCGCTATACAAAAGTACATGTTATGTTATGTTAGTCAGGATGCCTACTAAACACAGATAATGCCCAGTCTAGGTGATGTTTATTTTGCGTTTACTAGCTGAAACCACAGGCCTTTTAACACAAGAACAAGACAGGGCTCCTCCTGTTCTCTTAGTCCAGGTATTCTTCTCCCTCTTCTTTGGGTGCTTGTGGGCTTTTTCCCGGACGTCCCAACTACTGATCCGCCCTAGGGTCCCCTGTTGAGGTGCAGCGTGATCCTCCGAACCAAAAACAGGAGACAGGGTAAGTCAGTCAAGCTCCTACCGGTGCCCTAATCACCTTGCCGTCACCACACTCATGGGTTCTGTGCACTGCTTAGTGCTCTTCATCTCCCACGTGACCATGCAGCAAAGACCGCCTCCCCTCCCACCATCTCCTTAGTGAAAAATAACAACGTAAGAGCACTAGCCTGTGGCCACGGCCATCCAGAGTGGTGGCAGGGGTCGTCACAGCGTCCACCTCCTAACTGGGACCGTTGGATTTAGCGTGGTGCTAGTAGGCTGTCCTCTTGTGGCGTCCAATCTCTGCCCTCCTGCGCTGCCTTCCTCTGCTTCATCCTGCTTTCCTCCAGAGAGTCCTACTTCCTTGAGGTACAGCTCCGTCGGGCTCCTTGCCATTCCCAGGTCGTCCGCTCCTTCCCAAGCCTTGTGGATGTCTCTGACGATGCCTGTATCACCATTGTTGCCCTCCATGGGAATGCCGGTTGATGCCGATATGATGTGTGCCATAAACACTAGTAGAATGCCATCTGCTTCCTTTGTACAGACGGCCACAGCCATCTTGGAATTCCCATGTACGATGAGTGCGGGATTACAGACTGTCTCTTTGATTGTAGTCTTGTTGGACCTGGAGGGGCGCCAAAATGTCTATGCTCATAGTGGTGGGTGGCTACTTCCTTCACCAGGAGTTAAGCAGCACAAGGCGCGTGGTAGAAGCATACCTTGTAGTAATCAGTAGGAGTGAACAAGTCCTTTTTAACCTGTGTCACTGGAGGGCGACCTACAGGCTCACTCAGTTAAAGCTCAGCTGCTGTTTGCTTAACTCATCTTTGACCTATATCGGTTTGGTGTGTAGTGCTGCACAGCGAATGAGTGGTGTATCTGCGCTGAGTGTATGTGTGTCTGGGAAGGATGCAATCCAGGGATAAGGCAGTATTGAGCAGTGCGTGCTCAGTACTGTATCGTGTGATCTAGTGGCATGGTTGAAGTCCATGCATAGTTGTTTCATGTTTTGGTTAGGGAGATGCCTTGCACCCAGATCTGTATATGTACAGCTAAAGGCCCTGCACAGCTGGTTGTATGGCACAGGTTCGGGTCACAGGGTGTCACCCTAGGCATCAAACTGCGCAACAGCCTACTGCACACAGCCATTTGAGGGGCTCAAGCCTGGGTGCTGCCTACGGTCCAAGGTTACACCCTGACCCTGATACCACGGCACCCACTCAAAGACAGTGCACAGTAGCTTTTTGCTTTCGCCACTGGTGAAGATATATCATTGCAAAAGCAAAACAATTACTAACAAACTTTGTAAAAAGAATTTCTGATTATTCACTCAGAAAATACCTGTTACTTGTTGTAAATGAAACTCTCCTCTAAAGCTCTAGTTTAAGGGACATTATGAGTATGGTGAAAAACCTAAAAAAAAAACTGAAATGCACCATCCGTGGGGATCTAAACACCCATAATTCTCCCAATGTACTGTTACTGC
The DNA here is from genome assembly GCF_964261635.1 of Lissotriton helveticus. Lineage (NCBI taxonomy): Eukaryota > Metazoa > Chordata > Amphibia > Caudata > Salamandridae > Lissotriton > Lissotriton helveticus. The sequence continues at coordinate 556,446,510 of NC_136073.1, forward strand.
CTTCACTATGATAAGGGCACCTTCATGTTCCATAATTCCGAGACTTCAAATAATAAGTTTGTGACCTAATGTAACCTTGAGGACTTCAACATATAGATCAAGGACTTCCTATGTTAATGTCATTAAACTGACATGTGCATTACATTTTACATACAATACAGTATTGGAGCTTACTTCGGTATTTCAAAATCACAGAAATTCACTCGCAAAACTCACATGAAGAAGTGTAATGCTTTAATCAAAAATCAAAAAACCTTTGAAATGTGATACTTTGGTGCACTCTAATGACGAGCTGCCCTACGCCATTAAGTCTTCAGAGTTGAACTCTGATGCAAAAGAACATGGATGGAATAGTGTTATATTGGAGATGGTGACTATCGCTGTCCAATTGCGAAAACTTAAATTTTTTGTTTTAATTTTAAAATTCCTTAATATAGGCTTGTCAGTGAGAACATTGCAGGCATAAATCTATGAGGCAAGTATGGTCCTGAAATTTAGTGAAAAGCAAAGAGTGTTTCAGGCTGTTACGCGCTTTAACCGTATTTGAGAGAATTGCCCTTTAAACATTTGTGATGATTGATCACGGTGCACCTGTAGGGTGGAAGGGTAGGAAGCAAAAACGGAATCCTAAATAAAAACTCTCATTGAAACTTTTCTTTTCTGCTTTCCTAAAAACCTCTAGATAAATTTGCTGCACAAAATGTGGCCCAGAACTGAGCTTGAGTCTTATTTGTTTGGTTTAATCAGTCCTGCCTGTGTAGTTTGTGAAATTAAAAAAGAAATCAAAAATTCAAAAAATTATATTCTGAGAAATTAAAAAAAAAAATTTTTTATCTAAAAGCTGTTTTTCCATTTCTGCACTTTGCGAACTCTCAAAATCTCTTCAATCTGAATGATTCAGCAGTCTAAGGGGCCGATTTATATGTTGGCGGGCTGTATACTCCATCGCAAAGGCAACGGAGTATACACACTGCCAACATAATGGTCCGCCTGCCCAGCTTAATTGCAGTTGGACCACAGGTTTGACTACGTGTTGTTGGAATAGGTAAATACGATGTTAATGAATACCATGATATAGGCAGGCTGACAATGGCAATACCAATAAAGCGATGTCAATGTATGCCATAATCTATGCCTGTAGAACAGCGACAATACCGGCAGTAGCAATGTCAATGTATGCCACAATCTATGCACACATGACAATATTGTTGCCAGTACAAGCAATGTCAATGTACGCCATGATTTAGGAATGCATAACTACGTCAATATCAGTAAAGACAATATTTATGTACGCTGTGACAACTGTACACACAATGTTGAGAATGTCTATAAAAATGATACCAGTGACTGTCATATTATTTTTAGGAGTTTCAGTAAACTTGCCTCATTGCTATCGCATTAAATCTCCACATCAACCAGAGTCAGAGATACGTGGTCAGGCAGGTCACGTGACCCACACCCATACCTATTGAATACCAGGTCACAGGTGAGGTCTCTCTTAATCCAAAGACAAATGTGCGCCAATGAAAAACCCTGATCAATCCCACAGATAGATAGTTGCAGCACAAACAGGTCTGAGGCAAATGGGCACAATAAAACACGTTTGGCCAAAGGCTTGTGTTCCCCAAAAATTCCCCAAAACTAGAAATCACATGTAAATAGAAACACTCAGCCAATCAGAACACGACATGCACATCACATGGAGTGATCACACGCCCCTAATGCCGCACATCTGGATACATACGCACTGGCCCACATTAACTCTCCCCAAGGTCAAGCGTCATCTGTGTTCTTATCTGATGTCCAAGATTGTTATCGTACGACTGAGATGCTTTTCAGGAATGCAGTCCCTCACAAAATGTATATAATACCAGACAAAATTGTATACCAAGAGACTTTCCTCAGATGCATTCCATCGAGACTCTCCCAGCCGCTATGTTTAATGAAACCAAATTGTTCTTGTTTTGCCAAGCACTTATTGTCTTTTCATTTCTTTGAGGTAAATTTATATCCGAGCAACACTGTCAGCGCCATAGTCAAACCTCTACGATAGAGTAAAGGAAGTCTGAGAAATGGCTACATGTCCGCTCACCCACGCTCGATGGGAGAACACGTAACCATTTTTATTTATTGATGTTACCGCAGGCAAACCCTGATGGTGAGGGACAGTAAAATGTTTTGGTATTTTCTGTTTCAAAATAAAATAAAATGTTTGGTCAAGGCTTGTGTCATTCTGATGTAAACCTGCACCAAACAGCAATTTGCATTGACAGGAACCGCTGTGACGGCTGTTCCTGCCAATGCTTTATAAATGACTGTCAGCTTTGCGGTCATTTATACATTTGACGAACAGTCCCTCCACCAGAGGAACGGAGTAATTTACTCTGTCTCCCTGGATGAACAACAGGACGTCCAACATTATATAAGTTTGCACCCACGTGTTTTGCTGAAGCAGCAATGTTGCAGAGTGCATGGCTACAAAAAGTCAAATCTGTTTGCAAACCCATCCTCCAGAAAGAAAACAGGGACATGGGGGTCAAAGGAAGCATTCTTCAACCCAAGGCGCAAGGGTACACACTAGAAAAGCATGTAATCCCTGCTCTATCGGAAAAAAAGGTATTTGAGACATTGAGTATGCAAACCCAAATAACAACATCACAAACTTTGTTTTCGTGTTAAAAATATATGTACAGTGTTCTGAGACCTTGGGCAATGGGGATGGGTGGTGTGCAGTCTATTTAACACAACCAAAGTCCCTGTCTTTCTAGTTCAGGCGACGGGGTCATTATAAAGACAGCTCTCATAAAACCATGGATGTCAGGGTCAGACTGGCCTACAGGGCAATCAGGTAGTACCTAACAGGTTGGTCTGACAGGTTAGTGTGTGGGCCGTTTTTAGGTTGAGCCTTAGCACAGCGTGCATGCGCTGCTCTAAGGAGAGGGCCTCTTTGAGCTGGCCAGCACTTCGTGCACGAGAGAGCAAGCTCGTGATTGAAGTCCTGACATTCCATTGGCCTTTGCTTGCGTCTTAGTAAAAAGACAGCACGCAATTGGCCAAAGGCGTATTTTTGTCCCAACTTTTTGTCCCAATGTTGAGGCCCACAGCCTAATGCTTGCGGTTACCCGCACAGGCGGCATTTGCTTTGAATTATCGTGCCCAGACACGGGCCCTCTTTTGTTCCCCTCTCACGCGCGCACACCACTCGCGGGCTTGTTTTTTTATTTGACAGAGGCCAAGGCATGCAGCACTCCCTACCCCCCTCCTTCCTGCCCGCTTAAAAACCCCCACTGGTGCCTGTTCAACAACATGGGTGCCTATATAAACACGGGTGCCTGCTTTCATAAACAATACGAAGCGCACATTAACTCAAGGGCACGGGTCACCTTCCATTAGCTCCTGCGTTCGGCTGTCACATTCCTCACATGCTGGCGGCTGTGTCTTGCTTGCTGTGTGTTTGCCCCTTCTCTGCAGTACTCGGCCATCGACGCGTGGATGACATGGGGCGGAAGAAGAAGAAGCAGCTCAAGCCTTAGTGCTGGTATTGGGCAGGGACTTTACTTGTGTGTGAGGGGCAGCGGTGCGGAAAGGAGGCACAGTGTTTGATGAGGGAAGTTTTCTTTGTTTTAAGGATAAGAAGGATCACCGCGTTTAGCAGACTGCTCACTGTAAGCTGGGTGTATTTACTGGTAGACGCGAGTACGGAGCTTGGAGTATGACTGTTTGGGATCTTCGTGATTGCAGGAACATTGTGGGTGTTAAGGAGGTGAGTGCTTAAGGTGTGACCTGGTGAACGGAACAGGAACTGTATAAGAATGCTGCGGGGTGTTGTAAGTTTTGGTCTTGCGGGTGCTTTGTAGATTGGGAGCCTTGAGCATGTTGGGATTGGTTTGCTGGGTGGATGGAAGGTGTTGCTTGAGATAGGTCGTTTTACCATATGTTTTCCCAGCATCCTTTCTTTTGCGGTTCTCGGCCGACTTAAGCTTATCTGTGAAATACGTGAACGCCACCCATGTTAATATTCACTTTCTCGGTACTCCAGCACTGCCATGTTCTATTCAGGGTACTCTACCCCATGCTTGTGTCAAGAATTCCCCCTACCCTGCCCAATCTTTAGTGTCTATCTCTGACTACTTTAATTTTACTGAATTCTGGGCAGAACCCTTCCTAGACTCAGAAATGCATAATCTCTATATGTTATTGGCAATAAAATTTTGTGCAGTATGTCCCCCTACCCAGTCTGCATTATATGCGCCCAGGCAAATAAAAGGAGAACGTGTGTTCATTGGATGCAAGGAAGGGACTTGGTATATGTATAAGAGGCTAAAGCATTCTGGAACAGGCTACGGTCTTTGTGTGTTTTATGGGCTTCTGGGATGTAAGGCAGGAGAAGTCTCGCTGGGTGCAAGAAGAGGGATCAGATTTATGTGTAGGGGGATTTCCGTTGTTGGAGGCGAGAGGAGCGCCGCATAGGCAATGTAGGGTATGTTGTGCAGAAGGAGAGTGCTTTTCTTTGTGAGTAGTGCACGTGGTGCTGCTGTACATAGTGCATGTAGCATAGTGAATGTTAAAACTTGGGCCTGGACTTCATCGGTGATGGGGATCTGTTGTGTTGTATACCCCTTAGTTACTTTATTCGAGAATGTATTTACTTAAGTATGGAAGTGCATGTCACGTAGTTACATTACATTTGGGACGGTTAATGCTCCCCATTAATCCTGTAGTGATGTTGGTGCAATACGGTACATGCAAGACCACCTGAATTATGCAACAGGAAAGGAACACATGATGTTGCAGGGTTGACTAGATTATGGAGCACAACAAGGCACATTATGCAGCATAAGCGGTGCATTTTGTGATGGTGTTGCTTCATTAGCTTGTCATTTTTACATGTTAATACTGCTTGGACAAAGGTTTTACATCATTAGTACCAGTTTAACACGTTAATGCTGCCATAAACAACAAAGAGACCAGTCAACTTTTGAAAAGGGCCTTCCAACGTGCAGAAACAGTTGCTGCTGCCTTTTTTTGTAACTTTTGACCTGTTTCAGCTAGAACATACATTTGCAGCAGATGATGCGTTTATGTGGCAAAGGAGGCAAACCCATAATTGTGCAGGAAACAGCGCTGCCGCAGAATCGTATCATTAGTGGCCCTGGGTACCAGCCCTTTGCACCACAACATCCCTGACATTTTGATGTTTTAAATGCTTATTTTTTGTGTTGCCAATGTTGGCAGCAAGAACACGCTATAGCTGCACTGCTCTAGATGGTTGAGTGCATGTGCCTGGTAGCATTCACTCTTAGAAATGTCATTGTATTCTCTCTAATCCCTTGACAGTTTGGTATGAGGATGCACATCAGTGGGCAGGCACTGCTCCTGGGAGTCTGCTTCTGCAGTGAAGCAGATATATGGCTAAACCTAATAAATGTGTTAAAGCTTCCACCCACGATAATGTAAAGCAATTGAGAATTCAGTTAGAACATCAAAAATCGAAAGAATGTAATTTAAATAGCGTAACAAACTGGAAGTTTATTATTTTTATAGAACTGATTTTATAATTGATTTTATAATCAAGAATTATTGCATATATATTGTAAGGTTTTAATTAATCAAACAAAGTTTTCTACTTCTATTTATTTCTTACCCGATAATGTAAAGCATGACTAAAAACCTATATGGTCCCAAAGGCGAGACCTATTGGCTATGCCAATGCTTGTTTTAGCAGTTAGTGGTATTATTTTATAGCGAGGTGGGCCGGTTCGTACCATTGAATTCCCTGATATTACCAGAAGCATTGCCTGCAACAAACACAAAAGCATGCAATCACCCATGCATTTCAAAATACACATACAGTGTGTCTTTACAAGGTCGAAACTGCTCTGATTTGTAAATGTGGGCCCCATTTGTAGCTATTATTGGCTAATAGAGGTCACTTTTATTTTGGTGACAGGGCCTATTTTTGTCCCAGTCCCACCATGCATCTATTGAAAAAGTGAGAAGCTGTGCAGGGGTCACGGAGGAGACAAACAGACTCTATTTATGTTACGAGATAACAAGGATATCTTTTAGAGACTGGTACAAATTCTGATGGGAGAACAAGTATAAAATGAGGAGAGATAATTCATCTACCTTTGACTGACCCAGGACCATCTCGCCTTCAGAAGACAACTCAAAACCTGGCTGTTTGAACAGTAGCGGACCCCTTCCCCCAAGTGCCTTGAGACCCTCCCGGGTGAGTAGCGCGCTATACAAGTGTTATGATTGATTGATTGATTGATTACCATTTTGCTTGCATAACCTCATGCCGAAAATTAGAAATCAACACTATGACAACTGTTCCTAAAATGTCGCTTAAAACAGGGAACTGGAAAAGGTACAAATAAAGTGCAAGCCTCCTGTGATTATGGACAACAAGGGGATGATGACTATATTTATATTCAAAAATGGGATTGCAATTAGGGAGCTGAACTTTGTGTGCAACCTGAAATTCCCCGAGCTGTGTCTAACAAGCTAAGCAGAACGCACATCAGCCCAGGAAGAAGTTGTAATATGCATTTTCACCCGTATGTTACCATTATGGGATGTCATCAAGTCAAATGCAAGCACTGGTGGGCGTTCACAGCAAGCTCAGGGGCATGGGACATTCCAAGTGATAGACAGTGTTTTCATTTAACAAGCCACGTGATTTATGTGACAAGCCACGCATAGCTGGCATGCCAGTTCTGTAAATTATATCATTATTCCAGTCTAGTCCGTCCCACAGCCAGAGGTCACAGTATTACTATCCTATCAGCACCATTAGTCTCTATACAAAGACCACGCGGGTGTGGTAAACTGCTCTACTTCGAATTAGGCGGCAGGGTAGAACACAACTGACTGCTGGAAGGAAGCGGCAAGAAAACTATTCATTGCATAAAGCACCCCAAAATCTACACATAGAGTTGCTCCCAGTGCTTAGCTTGATAATAAATACATAAGTAAATAAATAAATGAAAAAATATATATGTAGGTAAGTAAATAAGTGAAGGGGCCCAAAGTTTTCTTAGACATCCACGACCGGCGCAGTCAAATGCAAGGGATGCCTAGCCTTGGTTCCACTTCATTCCTTTTTCTTCCACCATCCTATGGTTCTTTTCCAGGTTTTGCTTTTCCCATTTGGCACTATTTTCTTAACATGCACACAGTGGCGGCACCTCCTCTAAGGCGGAGGAGCGTCGCGTCGCCTCACCGCTTTCAGCGTCGCCTCACCGCTTTCAGCAGTGTAAGGAAAAATAAAATGGTAACTCAATGTTATTATTATTTTATTTTTTCCTGTTGTGGGTGCGGCAGCTTTGCGAGACGGGGCAGGGCAGGGGAGGAGTTGTTTTCACTCCCTAAGTGTGCATGAATGTTTGGCCGGCCGTCTGGGGCCGGCCAAACTTTCATGCACACTTTGCATGTTCTCCACCCAGCCTGCATTACAGCCTGGGAGGAGAAAATGTCCAAACCCCTGTCTGAGTGCTGATACAGGGCTCCCAGACAAATCCCAACGCTGCATTGCATAATTGTGATTGCCTCAAGGGGGCCTGGGTGCTTCCCGTTCCGCACGGAGTGACGAGGAGGAGAGATGCAACATGGAAGACGCGGCGAGGAGGTAAGTTTAATTTCATTTTTTATTTTTCCTCTTCCCCACCCACCCCACCAGCCCGATCCATGCCGGCCACCACTGCTTTCACATTTTTTCCTCTTTCAAACTTTTTTGCCTTTTTCTCTCTTGGTTTGGGGAAAAGCCTGATATACACACATGCATAGTTAACTGAAGAATGTGCTTAGGACAGGCTGTACCAACATTGTTTGTACGTGTAGACCACTAAAGCGTGAGACAAAAAAAAACAATAACGAATTGTAGGACTTAGTGCATGAAGATAATCAGGAAGTGTTTGGAATAATACATTTTTTGTCTCCTCATCACAGTTCATCCTTCATAAACAAATTCTAAAGCGGCAATGTTTTGAAGAGCCCAAATGTCAAACAGAGGTCTGTATAACTCTAATGGCACCAAAGAAACTAACAGAGAAACATATTTCTCCAAAACGGTATCGATAGGCATTGAAAGGTGAACCGAAAACCCAACACCAATTGCACAGCATGAAGCACAGCTGCAGTCACTCGGTAAAGAATTGCAAATATACATCAGGGAGACATACTGTATGGCTAAACACAGGCAACAAACTACCAAAGATCAGATTTTTCCCAAAAATAAAACCACATTCCAGCCTGGTGATAAATGTTAGAACCAGACCAGTGGTTTACAATCAATGGGAAAGACAAATCGTCTTATTGATGAACCCTAAAAGCAGAAAAGAAAGCCAAAACCCGAAATAACCGGTCACGCAGGTAAACTTCCAGTGCATGAATCACAATAAAAAAAAGAAATGCACCTCTTTCAGAAATGAGAAATTCTCAACAATAAAAAAAAAGCACGGGGCATGGGCAGAAACAAATATAAAACAACATATTAGGTGTAAATTCGAGACCAGAAAGCAACCCCTGCAGGAAAAAATACAAACAGAGCCCATGAGGCCAATGCGGAAGAGAGGGTTGCCATGTTGTTAAGGTGCCAAACTAAAGTAACAGTGACCAAAAAGAACACAGTAGCTCCTCTAGGGTACCAGGAGAGTAATACAGAATTGAATGAAGCACCAACAAAACCTGTTGGAAACCTGGAACACCTGTCTATAATAAGACAGAAAAACCCCATGAGAAAGTCAATTCCATAAAAGCTCAACCTAGCAAGCATTGCCTTGTAAAGCACAACCAACTGGACTTGTGGCACACATCCACCACCACTGTATACCATTTGACGTACAGTCGAGCAGGCAAAGTAGCAAACCCCACACATCACATTATTATCATGAATAATGTAAAACTGAAGAAAAAAAGTAGCATCCACACAGGATATATCAAGAGACGTACCTGAAGTTGACATGGATTCACCCATCTATCTTCAGAACGTTAAAAAGGAAGACAGGGCAGGCGGTAAAATGCCACAACAAATAGTAAAGGCAGTGTGCCATTCAGTCATTATTTTTTTTTAGACCTAAACCATGTTTTTTCACCTTAACCTAATATTATATGTCATACGTGTACCAGTGATCTCAGGGCATATTGCTAGCCAACTGAGGCGGCCTCCAGGTGATGTGATCTTGCTTTCTAAAAGAGGTTTAAAATTGCACAACATTACTGATGTGCCTCATACACAGGACGACACATCTCATGGGGCCAAATACTTTCAACAGATATTGTTACCATTAATTCAAAGTTATATATATAAGGAGTTTTATAAAGTTCTTCCATGTCGCCAATTAAAGTAAGACAAAGCAAGAAATGGAGTGTAGGGACCAGGGGTCAATGTTGGATGGCATCAAGGCTAGAGAAGAAATACATGTGTTCACATTTGTCCAGAGACCATCAGATCTAAAGCACAAGCACAGAAGAGCTGGGGTCCCAGCTGTGGCTGCTTTTGTATGATTGTTCTGTCTTTCTAAGTGATGGCATTCATTGTTTTCTGAAAACAGTTTCATGGAGCTATGCGTGTAAAGTCCATAAAGGAGTCCAAACTCATATTCTCGCTCAATGGACAGTGGTTGAGATGTAAGACAATTCGATTTTGTGCTCCAGTTCCATGACTGTGATGAAGTATAGCAGAAAGGCCAATCTATGGCACGTTATTGAGTTTTATGTTCGTTAATAACATTATTATACATCGCCGGACGGATGTTATGTAATTGTCATTGATCAGCCTACGTGGCCGCAGGCTTCTGGAAAGTACTAATTAAATAGATTAATTGCAAGATGAATGAACAGGGCTGGCTGTAGTTGGAACTCATTCCTAACACTTTGTCTTGCTTTCTTCTGCGAATGATGCCTGAGTTCTTTAGCATGGAAACAGGCTTAAAACTCTAAAAACAGAAATATGACGTTTCACGTCATTGGTACTGGGGTCACATGACGTTTCAGTTTGCTCAACTATAAGCTTTGATAACTCACAATTCAGCGCCTGGACATTCGCAAGGGTGAGAATGGTCTTTACAAATACACATAACATAACAACTGTACTCCTGTGCAACTTACTTGACAGATTATTCCATAAAATACTGGTTCATCTCTACTAATATAGCAGTCGGTGTATCTGTCTTCCAGGTCGTTGTCTCCCATTCGTTTTGAAATAATATGAATGTCTTTCCTAGCTGAATGGAATCAGCTCTTAGGCCAGGCCTTCAGTAATGAGACCTGTTGGTTAATCAATGTCACAAAAACAAAACGCAGTTGGGCACACAGAGTTGAATTTCAGCCACACTTTTTATGGCTTCCAACTTAAGCTTGAATAAGCTCACTGGCTATGTAGAGTACACCTCCTGGGCCCTGACAAAGGTGTGGAGGTCTAGTCCTTTCCAAAAGTCCATGAATTCAAGCATGTTGCACCAGAATACAACCAAACTCTTTATTCTTTCAACGCAGAAAGGTCACAGACATGAAGCCCCAAGTCTACGTCTCTACTCCAACATTTGCCTCAGGTTCTAAAGTGGTATTGTAACAGTCCTTTGACTGAAGGTGCTGAGTATGAACTCTGAAAAAGCGGACATCAATCTACTACACGCAAAGTATGGAGATTACATTAAATGAACATGAACATTGAAGTGGGAGATATAGAACTTCACCATTTTTCAAATATTTTGCTCAAACTATTTAATGACAAAGATATAAGAGTGAAGTATACACGAGGCTTTTGGGCTATCCTCGCTCGTGGAGAGAAGTTGCTTCACAGATGATATCCTTATGATAGGCACTTCAATTAGCACATACTGTTACAAACTTCTAAACCCTGGAACTCAATATGATCAGCTGACAGAGCAACAGCAGATTATGTTTCTGTGATATCAATCCACCGCTCATGATTGACAAAAGAGAGGTCAGTTTAGATAGTATCCTAGATCATCTAAAGTATCCTGTTAATTCCTAAAATACCAAGCTCTGCATAAACCCTATCATGTGAGCTTTCATGCATATTTACCGAGTCTCCTGCAGACAAATTGATATGCTAAAGAAAAACAAGTATTTAACATAGGTAAGGCCATTGGTTTAAAACTAGTTGCAGCATATATAAATCCTCCGACATAATACTTTTGATGAAGATTCAAGATACTTCATGCAAAATGCACAGATTCAGCTCTTCATACTCTACATATTTGCAATAGTAAGCTCCTTCGAACATTATAGTATTGGTATCATTTATGTACATTTTAAAGAAATATGTGGAATTGTTGTGTCTTAATATGAAGCTAGACACAAATGTAGCCCCAAGTGCTGTTGGTCTGCTTGTAAAAGACCCACTTTTCACTAATTGTACATTCTGCACATAGAAGTTTGTGTCAATATTGGGTTCAGTTAAGCAAAAAAAGAAAACATAAACCAACATTAACCAGTGGTGGCTTTCAGCTCACATAGTCAGGTGTCTGTGCATTTAGTGGATGTACAGCACCTGCCTGACCTGAACATGAATAGTGTCTGTCAGGCTGGCCTTTGCTCAGTCTAACAGACACTCCTGATATTTCCAGAAAGGTGGGGGGCAGAGCCTCTCCTCCCTTAAGGACGGGATGCGCCTGACATTAACATATATAATCAATGACATAAAAATGCTGCTACTGGTAAAACATGAGCTTTTGTGGTGAAAGCGAGTATTTCTAGCCAAATTAGATCCTTTCCATTGACAAGTAGGAACATCTATATGGTTTATCATCTCCATTTACAGGTCTAGCCTAAGATAGTCCCATTGCTGGCAAACTTAATACAGGAATATTCTTGGCTACTGCATTGCCTTGCTTGTTTGATTTTTATTTATTTCTAATGATTGTATATTGTCATTGGCATTTGTAAAAACAGAGCTGCACTTTCTGCACTGCCGTCCAAGAAGAATCTATTAATTTACAGATACTGCTCATTTATTTTTGTTCGGGATCATGTACCAGGATTTCAACATTGTGTCACTTGATTACATACACAATTTAAATGTGTTAATTAGGCTACTATCAATGCATGCCATACTCTGCTGTTTGCTTTGTTTACACCATGTATAGGCATATGAGAACATGCATTATGCTGCCTCCTATTGAGCTGCTCTTTGTTGTAGGGCATCTGACTATCTCTAAATAGCTCTGTCTTACTGCCACATTCTCTTGATGTGATCCTTTTGAGTGCCAAAATCACAACACTGTGCTGGATGAGGGGTATGTTTTACAGACATATTAACCCACCCAGCTTTTTATTTATTTTTTCCGCTGACAAATACTGTTTTCAGGGACGTTATAGTTAGGTGCGCATTTTACTAGTACCAAACCAGAGAAATTCAGCAGTTATTATTACCTGAGCTTACTATAACTTGTGCCCCTGCAATGCACTGCTTATGACCTCACATATTATATCACATAAATAACACACATAAATTGCGAATAGCAATATTAATTTTCTCTATTAAAACACATGGTATAGCCATCAACTGAATTTACCAGTAGTATGTGCTTTCTTATCAGGAACTTTAAGAAGGACCACATGGTTTCAGTAGGCAATGCTTAAGTATATTAATAAAAAAAGGAAAGAGTCGCTGCTATCAAATTATCTAAAAGTATGCCAACACCAAAAATAGAGAAAGAGAGCTAAAGCATCTTTTCACAGTGAGATTGAATCTGGGTGCTATTAATGTAATAACACAAGCCATTTAGCATTGACGATTAATTTAAATCCTATTAAAATTGATAATATAGTAAGTACTGTACAGTAACCAAACACTGCAAGAATGGATTATGACAGTTAATTGGATGTACCCAAACAAAATTGGATGTATACTAAAAAAGTATTGCTTTTTTGCAATATTGAGTGGATATTTTGGAAATAGGCTCCAATGACATCGGTATCAGGGTTGTCCAGTAACACAATTGGTCTTAAGAGGTCAATCTGAGATTTGAATGAAATGGATTCTATACAAAATGATCAAATTCTCTGAACACAGAAATAAAATGTGGCAGTTTGTTCACTTTGATGAATTTGTCATTCAATTCGACAAGTAAGATTATGACATCTAATTCTTCATCTTTTCTTGCAGTATGGTTAAATATTCCTAAACATGGGAAGAAACGATTGGACATAAATTATTGTTTGTATTTCCCACTAGCTACCTAACAACTTGGATGAAGGGGTAGAAGACAGAGGTTTTATCACCCTTTAGTGATCTACACGTACAAACAATGTTGGTCTAGCCTGCACTAAGCAAGTTCTCTTGTTAACTATGCAGGTGTGTGTATATATATATATATATATATATATGAATGAATTTCAATGTGCATTGTCTATGGGAAGGTTTATAAAACATTTAGACTGTAATATACAATGTGAAATTGATCACTCACAGGGCTTGAACCTAAGTCCTCTTTCTATACACATGCCTGAAATGATGAAATGTTTTTAAATCTGCTTCCTTCCGTGTCAATGGTAGACACTGACGAAGGAAAACCGAAACGCGTTTGTCTGCTTAGTGTTTGTTAATAAAGAACGAACCTAATACTTCTCCTACGAGTGCCGGATTTTCTTTACTTTTAACAGAAGATAATCGGAGCGATAATCTAAGACGTGGGGCGTCATCACGAGAGGCCTACGAGTGCCCCGGTTCTTTTTGGCGCAACGGAGCGGCGATATATATAGATATATATATATATATATACATATATATATATATATATTCACTCGAACTTCCCACAAGGCGAAGGAATGACAAGCCACACCAGCCGGGTATGCTTACAAGTTTTCTTTATTGGGCACAAAGAAGACGCGTTTCGAGCACACTGGCTCTTGGTCACATTAGATTATATAAGATCAGGCTTTGCCCCAGACCAACAGAGATAAAGGCAGAAAAGAGTGAAAGGGGAAAGAACTGAAAGTTAAGAAAACAGTGAAAAGTGGGAAAAGCAAGACTGAAAAAAGAACCTACAGGATGAGATAAAGAGGCAGGAAGCATAGGGTGCTGAAAGAAAAAGGTGTGAGGTGGAACCAAGCCTAGGCATCCCTTGCATGTTGCAGCGCTGCTCGTAGATGTCTAAGAAAACATTGGGCCCCTTCACTTATTTACCTACTTATATATTTTTTCATTTATTCATTTACCTATGTATTTATTATCAAACTAAGCACTGAGAGCAACTCCATGTGTAGATTTTGGGGTGTTTTATGCAATGAATGGTTTTCTTTCAGCTTCCTTCCAGCAGTCAGTTGTGTTCTATCCTGCCGCCTAATTCGAAGTAGAGCAGTTTACCACACCCGCGTGGTCTTTGTATAGAGGCTAATGGTGCTGATAGGGTAGTAATACTGTGACCTCTGGCTGTGGGACAGAACAGACTGGAATAATGATATAATTTACAGAACTGGCATGCCAGCTATGCGTGGCTTGTCACTTAAATCACGTGGCTTGTTAAATGAAGACACTGTCTATCACTTGGAATGTCACATGCCCCTGAGCTTGCTGTGAACGCCCACCAGTGCTTGCATTTGACTTGATGACATCCCATAATGGTAACATACGGGTGGAAATGCATATTACAACTTCTTTCTGGGCTGATGTGCGTTCTGCTTAGCTTGTTAGACACAGCTCGGGGAATTTCAGGTTGCACACAGAGTTCAGCTCCCTCATTGCAATCCCATTTTTGAATATAAATATAGTCATTATCTCACTGTTATCCATAATCACAGAAGTCTTGCACTTTATTTGTACCTTTTCTAGTTCCTTGTTTTAGCTATATTTTAGGAACATTTGTCATCGCCCAGCCGCAGCACCAGTTGTAAAAGAATTGATTTCTAATTTTCAGTTTGAGCAAAATGTTAATGAATTATCGCGCCTCATTTTAGACGTATCCTTCTCCATCAGAATTTGTACCAGTCTTTAACGGATATGCTTGTTATCTCGTATCATAAAGAGAGTCTGTTTGTCTCCTCCGTGACCTCTGTCTGGACTACTTCTCACTTTCTCAATAGATCCAGGGTGAGATTGGGACAAAAAACAGACTGGTTTATCATTATCCCTTTATGGGGTATATAGAGTATCAAAGGAATTCTTTTCTGGTAAACCACAAGAATAATGTTGATTCCTATTGATTTTTTATTTTTTTTATTTTATTCAATAATATTTTTTTCTAGTGGTCTTTAGATGTTAGTTTTGTATGGGCACACATGGTGGAAGTACAATTGATGTACTTGATTGGCTGAGTTTCTGAATGGAATTTTCTACTGTTTCATAACAGGTTCTACCATATGCTTTACTCTGATTAATTTCATTTATAGACTGCACTTAAATATAATCTCAGCCACTTGGCATCTATGCTCTTTGCAATTAAAATTACGTGGGGCACTCCCGAAAACATGATAATTTATCTAAAGTCACTTGGCTTTATTCTATTTATATTTTGCCTTCGTACCTTCTTCATGCAAAACAGGCACTTGGCTTCAATTATATATGGACACTCTGTGCCGTTTTCATGCAAAATATCATTAATGGTTTTATAACTTTAATTACATATTGACATGTGAGTTTGTGCAATTGGATTTGCACAAATTGTAAGAATCATACTTGTATAACTTATGAGCCTGTGAATAACGACAAAGTATGTTTTCTATGTCAATGAGCTTACTCGACTTGTTGTTTTCAAGGGCGATGGGGTACTGTGTTTTCTTATGTGGCCGTGACAAAACCCGAGTGTGGGTGAAAGGCGTTGCCAATAAACTTTCGTTTTGAAACAAAAACTGTGAAGTGCGAGCCTTCCTGGAATAGCTACACGTTTCAGGACTCTTACTAATATTAATTACGGGCCCTGAACCCATGTGCCTGCACCAGCCCCTTCAGTGTGGACGAGACAGGTTTTTGTTACAGATATATATATATATATATATATATATATATGCAAAAAAGAAGGAGAGAACTCTGGGTAGTTCTCAAGTTTAGGTGATGAGAGGTATAGCTCTCTGAAGAGCTCTAATTAGAGTGAAACACTGTGTCAGGGGTTGCTTGCCTGGGGTGATAAATGGCTTTTGTTATTTTACAGCTCGGCAAGGACAGCACTGTACTAGTCCTATGCTTAAAGACTTTGCTGTATAAATGGCAAAAGACTTTGTCATTTTCTATCTCGGCGTGGATAGCACTGTGCTAATCCTATGCTTAAAAACTTTGATAGAAAAACAGACATTTGAGGTGAGCAGATCTAGAGTGTCGCTGGAGTTGAGAGTGCTCTAACAGGAGCTGCTTTCCACCTAAACTTGAGAACTACCCAAAGTTCTCTCCTTCTTTTTTGCATAATTTATGCGTCACTCTGTGCCTGAAAGGGTTTTGTTTTGATATATATATATAAATATATATATATATCAATCCAACAAGTTGCCTGTGATGGAAGGAGCCCACGAAACAGGTAGGTATCTGCCATAATCTTTATTCGAAGCAGCAGCAAGGAAAAAAAGCTAAGTGGCAACAAAGTTCGTCCTGCCTGACGCGTTTCGTG
Organism: Lissotriton helveticus; assembly: GCF_964261635.1. Classification (NCBI taxonomy): domain Eukaryota; kingdom Metazoa; phylum Chordata; class Amphibia; order Caudata; family Salamandridae; genus Lissotriton; species Lissotriton helveticus. The sequence continues at coordinate 556,463,078 of NC_136073.1, forward strand.
CACAGAACCCTTTATGAAAGGCGAGAGACTCAGGAAGCAACAGTATGACGATTTTGGGTACCACTGTTTAAATAGTAAAGTCCCGCCCTTGTGGGCGTGGCCACCCCATGGCGGCGGTGGCGGCGGTGGTGGCGGTGGCGGTGGCGGTGGTGGTGGTGTATGTATGTATGTATGTATATATATATGTATATATATATATATATAGTGGTCCTGATGAGTCCGAATAGTATTTAAGAACTCATTACTATGCAAATGGACTTGCAAAATGATTGTGACCTTAATGTGGTTTGTAGGTGCCCAATGTACAACGGCCCACTTGGGCTTCATGAATTGTGGTCCGGATAAGTCCGAATAGTATGTAAAAACTCATTAATATGGATATGGACTTGCGAATCGTTTTATTGATTAGCCCACTTGGGCTCATGTGTGTCCCCAGACTGATGAAGTTGGAACACTCATTTTGATATCAGGACGTTTGTAGCAATGAAATACGTATTGCGGCAAGGAAGGGAATATACAGTATGCGGTGTGATTTAAAAACGACTATTGTTATTTTTGTCCACTGTGGCTTGTCACAGTATGTCCGCTAAAACGTCATTTAAATGTGAATATATAGAGGAAAAGCAGTGAGGTATCCTCATGTTCAATGGTGTTGAACCGGACTGCTGTAAAACTGCAGTGATGCATTATCGGTATTGCAGTTTGAGTATAAAGCAACGTTTTCTTTTAGCCGCAAATATGAGATTAAGTGCGCTACAAACTAAGATACATATGAGGTTAATTAATCTGTTAAAAATGTTGCAGTTACAAGCCTCTTTATGTGTTATAAATCCTAAAAGGGACAACGAAATGTATAGTCTCTTTACACTGTCTGGTGAGGTGAATGTCACATGCATTGTATATAACTGTATTGTTTGTGACATACCCTTACTCGTAATTAAGCAGCAGACGCTGCGAAACCCGTAGGGTAGACTTTGCTGGTTAAACTCACTTTGGAAGCAATTTTGGGCCAAGACTTGTTGTCAGTATACAAAGAAGACGACTGTTTCTTGTTGGATTGATTGGGGTTGGCAAACCCCGCTGCGGCCCGCCATTGCAAGCTGTGTTGGTCTTATTGCCGAACTTGGCTGAATTTGAATCAAACAACTTCAGCCTGCCCCCGCAAGTGCATGCACAGGAGCCCGTAACCGGCCGTGCGACCAATCACGAAACGAATCTTGAATCTAGTTCCAGGTCTGGTATCGAGGCACCCTGAAGGTGAATAACGTGCATACCCAAGGCGGAATAAAGGGCAAATCGAGTCAGAAAGGTGTTTGTAAACAGACACCCACTGACAGCTTCGAAAACATGAGTACCTGCGTGCAAGTTGTATATTCAATATGGCATTGTCAAGAAATGAAAAGAGGAGCGTTGTTGCCAGTAAAATGTTTGACAAGCAAACACTACTTAGTGAAGATGGAATGACCGATTTACCGAATGTGGGTGGCAATGTTACTTCAAAAAGGGCACTTTGGGACCAACTGTGGAAGTACTTAAAACTTGAGCAGAATAAGTGGTGGGAAGCCACAACATTACAAAAATATGTCGATGCTGCATGTGTTCCGCGTGGGTTGCGTATTTTTGTAACCCCTGACCTTCAATGACCCTGACCCCGATCTTGTGGAAGAATGGGCAGAAAACAACCATAGTTCTTCCACAACAATGTTGAGACTTTTGGTCAAGTACGCAACAAGAGACTGTGAGAAACTGACTGAACTTATTGACGATATCACCACACAATTGAAATCTATGTGCGAGGATGATGAATTCCAACGAGATATGGCTAAAATGGATCTTAGGTTGGAGAAAATTGAAAAAGAAATAAGGGAAAAGAAACAGCGGAAATTCCTACGCGATCTCGTTGACTACAAGAAAGGACAAATTTTGACTTTTGCAAAAAAATGTGACCGTCTTCCAGGATCAACAACAATACAAGGAGCAGTAATGGCTACAACCTCAACAGTGGATAGTACCGAAGGGAATGCCACTGTGTCAGACCTCACGAAGACACCTGAACGAGTAGCCACTGGGAGTAGTAGTGAGAATATTTTGGAAAAAGACAAAGAGTTTTCTCTGATGGCGCAAGACAGAATGGCCATACAAAACAAACCAAGAACCAGCAATCAACGAGGTCGAGGTCGCGAAGGGAGAGGAGACGGAAGACTGAACGAAACAGCAAAAGGAGCAATGGACAGCCCCGTGGGATCCAGAACAAGAGGGCAGAAAAAAACAAAGTAATGGGGAAGTTTGAAGTAGCCAAGAAAACAGTAATGAATCTGTCTGAACGTTCTTTGACCGATTTGGAAACTGAGGTATTATCATTAGGATTGACTTTTTGTCCGTCTAGCTAATTTCATTATACGCAAGCACATATTGATGTATTCCAGTTTACTAGGAAGTAGCGATTAAAGAAATGATTTGTGACGAAAGTGTCAACTGGAAAAGAAAAAGCGAGTGCTACTTCTAGCGATTTAAGTAATTTAAGTATTGATAACATTGAAATGCTGCATGTTGTGAATGAGCTGGGGGAACAACCAGATTTTAACCCCGGCCTATACATTAATCTGATAAATGATAACATCAGATTAGATTTAAGTTGCCAGAGTAGCTTTAAGCCAAAGTCAATTTTTTTGCCATAGATACACAATGAGGCTCTTGATATCTTCGAAAAATGGATAGTCATGGGTTTCAAACAACTAGTGCATACCCCACGTAAAAGCCCAAGTAACCTTACACTACAACAATAAGGGCGGTAATGTGGTGGTTTGGTCAAGAGAGAAGTATATCAAGGAAGGAATGAGACAGTTGAATGACTGTACCCAATATGAGAAAAGTTCTAGAAACCTATATGGAACAGCTAATAAGGAGTACCAGGGAAAGTTATGGAAATGGAAGGAGAGGGGCTTATTGGAGCACAATGAATACAGTTTTTTATACTGTAAATTCCCTAAAATACTGGTACTTTACCTGTTGCCCAAGGTTCACAAAAATAAGGAGAATCCCCCCGGCAGGCTGATTGTCTCCCCAAGGGGAAGTGGCCTAGAAAATACGCCAAAATATGTAGACCACTTTTTACAGCCCATGGTTAAAAGTCTTCCTTTGTTTATTAAAGATACGGGGGATTTCCTGGGTTTAATCCAGAATGTAAAGTGGAACGAGAAATGTCTAATGATGTGCCTAGGCGTTAATAGTTTATACACTGGCATTCCCCACGATTGGGGTCATTTGGGAGTATTGATTGAAAACACAGTTTTTAACTTTTATAGCTTTTAGCTTAATAAAGATTATTGACTGACTGCCTAATTTGTTGGCCTTCACTCCAGTGGCTGTCTGCAATATGCAATATGTAGAACAATGGATTCATAAATGCATTCCTAGCATAACAATGACTAATCTGGGCAAATGGTAACATGCTGCGATTCTCCATGGCAAGATCATGATTCATGACCATCCGTTGATAAACGGTGAAACATCCTAGGCCCACTCTTGGCCATTCCTGGCATAACGATGGCTACCGCTGGCATACTGATGGTCATCCTTGACATTGTGTCCACTCTGGCTCAACTGGCATTTTATTTAAACTGTTTGTGATCATCCTAGATCTAACTGTGGCCACTCCTGTCAAGAGCATTGCCATAGCTTTCACAGCTGTGGTTATTATGTTCATATTGTGGGCACCAATGGCCTAACAGTGCTCATGGCTGGCATAATGGTGGCACTTCTCGATATGAGCGTCATTGCACTTATGGTGTTCAGCTCTTGCACAGATGTGACACTTGCTTCTTTGTGGCTGTACTTGGCATGTTGTAGGCATCCTCAACAATACAATGCCCACCCCTGCCATCACGGTGGCACTGACCTATTTATGACGACCATGGCCATCTCAGGCATGTCTTGTCAATTCACGAACAGGTCACTGAATCTATTCATGTGAGGCAACTGATATTGGTGTTATTTGATATTTTATTATGTGGACGTATTCACTACTGAAAGAGCTCATGCACTTGAGTGGTTGTCACTGGTAATCATGTATGTAGTGGGCACTAATGTACTGACTGATGCGGTATAAATTATACCCGTCAAAAAGGCATTGGTGGCTCTAAATCATTACCAATAATCAGAGATTGCCCTCATAATAGAACAGGTTGGAGACTGCAACTCTAGTCTCTCCGGGTTCTTAGAGACACTACATAATACAGATATGAAGTTTCCAAACGTTTTATGTTGTTTTATTGACAAGTGCTCAATCAGCAGTACAATATTGCAATAGCAGTACACCATATCATAAAACATTTGGCCGAAAAGTACAATGTATGCATCAGAAGATGAAAAACCTGGTCTGTCGTATTCCAATAAGCAGGGAACAATAACCCCCAAATCCAAGTGACTAACTAAAGACTTACACTCATGTTCGTCATTACACCTTTGCAGTTTATAGGCCCCTATGCCCCTCCCACCCAGCCCCAAAACATTGCCCACTTGTGCGGACAACCTCTAATAGGAAAGACTGTGTGCTCTGCTCGCCAACACCAATCAAGGTGCTTCCCAATCAGACACACACTGGAAGTTCTCAAATGTTTTAATTACCACTAGTCTCTGGTGTAAAACCTATCCTACTCCTTGTCAGAGCTAATCTATCAGAGTCAGCATGGCCTCGTCAAACTCCTCCTGGCCGGGCGCCTAACTATAGAAGAGAAATACCTAAGCAAGTCTTGGCCGCTGACACAAAAACTGAAATAATATCTCAGCTTTTTCTACCAGTGCAGTTGGCTCGCATGACCTGCTTTCGGATAAATCAAAATGTGTCTTTCTATTTCTTCCGAAGAGCAGGAGGATGCCCGGAATTCCGAAGAGCTTCTGAAGGCAGGTCCACAGAGATGCCCCCCACCCCTGCTGAAGGTGAACAGGTGCCCCTGAAGGTTTGGAGGGCCCCAGCACCGCAGGAGGTGCAGGAGTCTGTGTTACTCTCTTTGTTCAACCAGTTGCATAAGGACAACCCACCGACGGCCAAGCAAATGCTCTAAATGATAGCAATATCAAAGTAGTGGAAAAAACAAATACTACAAAGAAACTCTTCTCCTGCTGATCCTCAAGTTAAGAATTGCTCGTTGCATAGTACCATGTGCGAACTCACAAGGCTCTGGAATTATAAATATCTTCACAGTTCAGTCCATGTTGTCACAGATGATCTGATTCTTCTACCTGTTCCATCTGTAAGTCTATACCATAGTATCAAATCCCCTAATATGTGAATATGTGTGCCTCTGGCTCGTTATCAATACAAATACATCAATTCTTTGTAGCAATACAAGGAAGGTGCAGATAATGCCCCTAGAGTGTCTTGCTGTAACTAGCAGCTGCCATTTTGCCCTGATAAGCTCAAAATGGTTTTTGAGTGCAGTTATGCAGGGCTGATGATTGCTGATATTTCGCATGCCAACCAATATGGCAGCTAAAAAATGCTACATTGTGTCTACAACTGGGGCCGAAGGGGGCCCGGTGCAGTTCAATAAACGTTGTGTGGCCTTTCCACTATGGCTCTGGTGAAGGTATACCGTGTCAAACCTCTGTCACAACTAACTTCAAGGGCTTTAGCCTGCTTCCTCCATTATGTCCACGATTTTAATAATTTAGAAGGTCCACCATACAAACTAGTCCTCGTTCTAAAGAGGTATATTCTGTATGAAGCCATCAGGTTAGTGCTTCCATTGAAATTGGGCTGGCGAAGGATGCTTGCTCATTACATAATGTGACAATTTCAGACAGAACATTTAGCAAAAAGCACATTATTAGCTCTCATACGAAAACTCTAGCACTAGAGAACCTAAAAGGAACCATATGGGATGATTTGACAGTGACCTTAATCAACCCCCTATTAACAAATGTTTTCAAGCACATCTAACAACTAAACTTCAGTTTAACACACGTAAAAGAGCTAGCTGCCCAAATATCATTAGTTCTTAAACCTTCCCTTTCTCCTCATGCCCTAAGCGTGAACTTCAAAGCCATCAGACCTTATTGGAATGTTATCTGTGTTCCAAGGGCCAGGCACAATCATGTGCTCTGTCTTCAGGACCAGGGTTGCAACCATACTACATGCAAGAGGAGTTTTAGGAGTTTGGTATGGCATCTCAGAGCAGGAATAACACTGTCAGTTGTGTCTTTACCCTATAGAACATCTCTCGTGTAATTCTTCTCCATCCAGGCCTGGTAAAAGATTGCTCTACGTTGAAATGGCTTCTTGACAATTTATGTCTTATGTCAGGCTATGTAACTAAGAAGCATCTGAGCTCCTGACCTAAGCAGAGTCACATACCAATTAATGCCTTGGGCCCAAGTTCTGCTAGATATCACAGGAGCAAGAGGTGGTGGGCTGATTTCAACTTTTCCTGTTGAACGACAGTGTGGAAGTTCTGTCTGTCTGTCTTCCTGTACAACATGCCTCACTTTCTGCATGTACAAATCATCATAGACATGGTGTCTAATTGTCCCACTGTAAGACTCACAACAAAGTAAGCTAATCCCCTTAATGCCTCTCTTTCCAATCACCAATGACCTGGAGTCCAGTGTCTCTCACAGAAGGTAATGCCCCGCCCTTCCTTCCAAAGAATTACAATGCAAGTGTAACATGAATAACATGGTGACTTCTCTGCTCACAAGGCCGCACAAATTTAGAAGTTCAAATGCAGAAGTACTGTCAATACCGAAAGACTTTCCTTTGCAATTATTGTGTGTCTTGAGGATTTGACCTAATGACATAACATACAACATTCGATCTAATGCTATACAAGATATATGGCAGACACATTAGCACAAACAGCAAAGGCACCAAACTATTATTTCCAGGGGCAGGACCTCCGTAATGGCGGGGGAGCGTCGCCCCCCTGGTCAGTCAGTCACAGAAAAATAAAATGATATTAAAACCATAATATAATTTTAATTTTCTGTAATTGGCTCTGGCGTGCATGCATGTGTGTGGGACAGGGCTGGGCCATGACAGGGAGGAGTGGTTGGCACATAGAACTGCGCATGTCAGTTTGGCCGGCCGTCTTAGACTGACCAAACAGACATGCGCACTTCTTTTTCTCCAACCCGGCTGTGTTGCACAGCCGTGTTGGAGAAAAGCCGCAGGCACTGTCTGAGTGGCAGATCAGGCCACTCAGACCAATCCTGGCACTGCTCTCATAGCATGAGAGCAATATCTGGATTGGGTGGGGAGCCTGCGCTTTCCCAGAGACTGCTGGGAGTGAAGTACCGAGACAGCCGCAGGGGCAGCGAGAGGTACGTTTTTTAAATAGAGAGGTGTGGCTCACTGGTTAGAGGCGGCAGACCTGTAAGCAGAGAACGGCCCGGGACCAGGGTTCAATTCCCGACGCGGCAGGGTCTTGGACCAGGGTCAACGGACTCGATAATTCTCGCCTCAGTGCCTACTCTAACCAGGGAACACACTCGGTAACTCTGGGCATTAAGCTTGCCTCATCTCTACAACGGCCCCCCACAGACGCCGGGGATGCCTGGTTTCACACTGGAGATACCTAGAAAGGGACCATCTCACAGGGAAAACCAGGACGGGTTCCCCAGCGGTCTACAGCGCCAGGACACTCGGGTAGAGTAACAGTGCGCTTTACAAGTATCCCACATTTACATTTACATTTAAATGTTATTTTTACCCTCCATTCCAAAGTCAATAGTATGGGCTTGTTTAAGGTGCATGTCAGTTACTGTATGATATATCTTCGATGAGAGCTCAGAGAGAGGCACCAAAGTACTGGTCCGGTGGTACTGTGGAAAGCACTGGATTTTACTTTACATGTATTAGGCCATACTCTTAATTATATCGGCCATGCCCCTTGAAAAGGAATCCTAATTACCTGTCTTAGGCCACGCCCATTTTAACTCACTCGCTTTTTTCATTCCACTTGCAGCCTGGGTACTGCACACAGTACTATGTCTCCCAAGTTTCGAATTTTCCCTTAACTGTTTCACCTACCACTTTGAATTTTTTTTCTGTCTAGTTCCCCGCCAACCTATAATCTTACTTAGTTGTGAATCTCGACGTGAACTTGCAGTTTACACCCGCATTTCTCAGAGTTAGCCGAGATCTTTCATTATACATTTGCAGACATCATTGGTGAGTGCACCGGTGTTAATGCCAACAGTAGCATTCCTTTTAAAAGATGTGTTCATGCTCTATAAATGTTTTTTCTGATGGATGCTAAAAATATTTCTTTGGGGGGAGGCTGTGGTCATGTCACAAAAGCGCTGAATCAAATCAGTAATAAATGCCAGATTTCTGGGTGTCTATTTTCATGGTTGATTATGCACTCTAACAGGACTGTGGCAACAAAACCTGGTTTAAATAAATAGTTTAAACAAAAAACATGAAAGCATCTGAGGGCTTCATCAGTGCCACACCCTACGCTCTAATCTTCAGTTAATATAGGGTTAAGACTTTCTTTGAGTCTAGAATACAAAATTAGTAGCTACGGCTAAAATACACACTATACACACGACTGCATGCGATTTGGGGTAAACCAAAAACTTTTTGCAATTTAGACAGAAGTCAAACCGACAAACCACATGAAAGGACATAAGGCTATTTTTCAATCGTGCCCAAAATCCGAAGTGATCCCAGATGCGCGGGCTGTTTAATTCATGAACCGGTCTATTTTTGCTTCCCTCTGATGACGCATTCGAAATAAGTATTTCATCTCAAGGAGGTTTCTTCGGCAAACGCCCCCTGCAGCTTTGTGGGCAGTAATGAAAGCAGCCATAACCGCACGCACATCAAAGGGTCACGTGACAGGGCCGGACTACCTCTCGTTTAACGCTACCTCGCTAAAGTGAAATATGGGATGATCTGTCACCTGAGCAGTTTTATTTGAAAATTGTAGATAATGTCAGCACATTCAGAAGGTATGGCATTTGCCCAGAATTTAGAGTCCAGGCACAAAACCGTTGTCAGAAGGTACTTTCTGAGAGGCTCACATATCTTACTAACCTTACATACAGCACGTTTTGTTGCAATCTGTTGAGCCTGGTTACCACCTGCATTTTGAAGGTGGCAATTCCCACCGGTGATGTAATGCAGTATCATGACATTGTTCAAATGTCAGTATCACCTGGAGCGGTTCGTAAGGAATTATGTTGGTTATCCTTCACATTTTTTTGCTAAATCTATAACAAAAATCCCTGCAAAGAGATTGATTGTTAAACAACAACAGGAGATAGGCCGGAGAGAGCAAGTATTGGCTTTTCATTAATTTGCAAAAATATTATACATTATTAATGATCTAAATAATATAGGCAGGGCAGTGTATGTTAGAAGTGACAATCGTGATATGCAGAAGCGTCCATTTTGAACAGATAAATTATAACTGGCTATACAATATATTCAGACTCACAACCTGTCCTGGGTCCAGACAGAGTTGTTTAAGAAACCTTAGCTCAACCCTGGGTAGTGGTGGATCTGAGCAGTCGGGTATTATCAAGGGAACAAGTGCAAAGCATTAAGAAATACCAAAACAGCTGAATAAGAAAGAAACCAGACTCACTAAAAATCTCGGACCAATGTATACAGATAGGCTGTATTTTTATCTTTAAAATGACACTTCAACAACAAAAATCCATCAGAGGGTTCCGGAGATTTAAATTATTAACGAAATAATAAATCACTGCCTTTCACTTGCAACGCAGACAAGCATTGGCAACTATTGTGGTTGGTGGTTCACTCTGGAAAACTTTTATAGTGTTGTACATTACTACGCCAGCCCACTGTGGATGATCGAACGCCAACAGAGAGCAGATCACAGAGGCCAATGAGGCTTGATGGGACAGTTACCTCACAGTCAAAGCAGTCTCCAGTCAAGTTCTTGGCTCTATGGCAAACCGCCATAGACTTTAATGGACCGATCCTGATGAAAGTGATACAGGATGCTGAAGGATGCTGATAATCCTATTCCAGTGATGGGAGTCCTACTGGGGCTACTCCTCGGTCCATGGTCATGGTGGGATGACTTTGGTCACAGGGGTCGATGTCCCGCGAAGTACAGTTGAAGTCCAGCCAAAAACCAGGTGCCACTGGTCTACTGGTCTCTGGTTACAGTAACCCCAGCAGTTCCCTTTACCTGGTGATAACTTCCACCTTGGGCGACCAAACTGCAGTCCTGCAACTCTCTTCGGTCCAGCGGACTCAATTTCAACTTTTGAGGGTTGGGACTTGGCCTCCTAGGCTGCTCGTTGGCAGTCAGTGGTGGTCAGGCGTTCTTGGCTACCAACTCAGAAAGGTAAGCTTCTTCAGCTTTTGTGGCCCTGTATCGGTAAAAGGTAGTGAGCCAATTGACTCTTAGAATCACCTCCTCTGTCTGAGGCTCAGGGAGAAGTTTTCCTCAAGCAGGGCACCACAGGCACAGTCCTCTCTTTGAAAACCCAAGGAGCAGCAGGTGCAGTCTAGACTGGGTGAAGCCTTTCTTCGCTGGGTCCACGGACCAGCAGGGCAGTCCTTCCTCGGTCTCCTCTTCAGTACAGACAGGATCTGAGGCTTGGGTGCCAGGGGTGCCACTTTCATAACCAGTTAGTGCCCTCAGGGAAGTGGCGACTACTAGCCAATGGGCTACCAGGTCCCCCGCCTAGTAACAACTTCCTGTGAAGTATGGCATCTAGCTAGCCCAGAATGCACTATTCTGACCACTCCCAACATGGCAGAATCCTTCTTTTGGTGTGTGGAGCTCCCTAGCCCACCACAGAGGTGCAGCTACCTTAGGGCTACACGCCCACGGAGGAAAAACTGGTTTGACAACGGTTTCCCCCTTTCTGTCTTTGATGAAAACCTTTCTGCAAGAACCAAAGAGCAGCTCCTCTCAAGAGTGTCCACCATTTGCCCGTCAAGGCATGCCTTGTGGACTTACACCCTGTTTGGCCTTCCTGCCAGGGAATAAGTCACACTTTTTCCAGTGGCAGGCCTTGTGTTCCTTCCTGAGAGTCATTCATATCTCCTCCCTATGATGGCAGAACGCTGTCTCGTGGCCAGCAACTGTAAACAGTCACTGGAAACTTTAGGCAATAAAGTGGCTATTTACTAAAGTTACCACTTTTGTAAAAATTACATTCAAATCATCTACAGCATCAAGTCGAAAATAATGCAATGGTTCTATTGATACCTTGAAGTATCATATTTAGTAGTCCCATTCAGAAGTTAGACCCACTGAGTTGTCAGCGTGTAAGTCCATACTCGCCAATAGGTTCTACTACCCATTTCAAAGTAAAAACAACAATGCTGGATTATTACTGTCCGGCCATGTAAAGTTAAAACTACATGCCTAACGCTTTAATATAATGCACCCTGTATTTAGGGCTCATTGACCTGCCTTACGGGTGACTTATAAATATTAAAAAGAAAGGTTTGCCCTGTGCCATTATTTTAATGGTAAAGTAGAGTTAGCAGTTGAAAACTGCTTTGCCAGACAACAATGGCGGGTTGGTAGTCACACTCTGCTTTATCAAAATCGTGGTGGCACAATAAGTGCTGATATCATCAAGAGACACTTTAACTTTCAGGCCCTGGGTACCCCTTTTACCATATACTAGGGGCTTATAAGTAAGTTAATTTATGCCAATTGTGGGTGAATCAATCAGACACAAACCTTTTGAGGTTTAAAACACTGACACTGAGGTCTGTTTAGCAGGCCTCAGTGCAACTTCAGAGTCGAAAAACCAGCAGCATGAGTCCAAACATTTGGGGGTGATAATGCAAAAAATGGCATTTCCTTACTTTTATATTAAGGGATATTTAGCTTGGTCTATAAATCTTGTAAAGACAATCTATGAAATATACAGCGTCAACATTTCTACCAAATAGGTGGAATGTTGGGGGCAGATCCTAGCTGTCCAACATGGCGGACGCGCTCTGAACAGGCTCCACAGGCTGTTATCTACCCTTTCACATCCTACTGGATACTGTCTAACTAGATGGGCCATGGACCACCACGCGGCTTTGCGATTATCTGGGCACCCCGGGGTTGATCTGCAAGACCTGATGGACAAGGTATAGCCACCGGACAGCTACTGACTCCTGCGACACTGCCCGCCCTGCGGACCGTGATGAGCGACCGGAGGGGTGTGCCTTTCGCGGGCGAAACCTGGGATTGCGGTGCTGCTGCCCGTCAGCTGGGAGCTAAACCTTGGTTCCGAGGGATTTTGGGGTGTCTGCTTGGCCGCCGCAGAGCCTGTGGCGGGAGAGGCCCGCGCCTGCCTGCCGGCGGAAGGGCATTTGAGACAGCGGCTGCGGATGCTGACAAGGGACAGCTGGGTGGGCCGGGCCCCACGGAGTGGCCTGCCGAGTCTGGCAACAGTAGGGTCCCGACCATACTGTTGCCAGACTTGGCAGGCCATGTGAACACCATAAGCGGCCTGCCCAACTCGGGAAACAGATGCAGCAACCCCCGGCCAGAGAACCGAAGAGTAGTGGACCAATGCAGGAGAGACCCACACAGCTGGAAATAACAGGGCAGCGCATGGCCTGAACAAGAGGTGAGGCGTCCACTAGGGGAGAGGAGGGCGTGCTCCCAGCCGTGGAGGGGGCTGGACTAGGCTCCGATGCGGGTTGTGGTCGGGAGGTAAGCCCACCTCTGCAAGCCCTGAACAGAGCCACCGGAAATAGCGCCTGGAGCTCACCCAGCGATGTCCTAGCTGCTTGGGAAAGAGAGCATACATAGCTGGAATCAACAGGGACTTGGAACATAGATGTTAGACATTTCTAATCTATCTGGTGGCAGATAAGGCCTACACAAAATATAATGACACAGCCTCGCGTGACCCCACCGACCATCATGACAAGCCCCCGGCCCTGGGTCAAAACAAAGCAAAATGGATCGCTTCACTGGGGCAGGAGCGCAGCAGGCAGATGCCAGGGGAAGCTCATCCAGCCTACAAGACAATGCTGCTCTGCTCGCCGTGATCACTGAGTCTAGAGAGGCCCTTCAAGCTAAAATCGGCGCTGTTGGCTCAGAGGTGACACTATTGCGACAAGACCTCGGCAATGCAGTAGCCCATATAACAGAAGCCGAAACTAGAGTCTTTGGCATAGAAGACACCGTCTCCAGGCTTCAAACCAAGGTATCCACTCTTGAGTAGTTCACCAAGGGCCTGGCCATGCAAGTAGAAGATGCAGAGTGAAAAGCATCCAGGAACAACTTTTGCTTTGTGGCTTTTCCGAAAACTGCGAAGGCAATGATTTGCAGAAATTCATAAGGGGAGGCTACAACCCAAACTCCTCTATTAATCTCACGGCATTATGATCTTCCCAGACTACACAAAAATGGTGTAGCAACACCAATCATTTATTGCAGCCAAGGCCCTCCTCCAGGATCTTAAGATCTCATACATGCTCCTGTTTCCTGCTCGCCTACGTGTGGTGTACAACTCCCGCGACCTATTTTTAGAGACTCCAGAGGAGGCTTTTACATGGACAGATGAACAGAGACTCTTAATACCACATATAACCCACCGCAAAGAGATTCAGACTCCTCCTCTGGGGAACCTAATCGTCTGCAAAACAAACCATCGGATAAACACAGACACTGATCCAGGTCGACGTAGCGCTCCAAAATTAGTAATGAAGACCCAGAGAAGACGCCCGTAAAAAGATGTTGAACACCAACAAATAGGCTGTCGGGGCTCCACGGTCTAGCAAACCCTACTCTTTCTGGAAGTATCTTTGATAGTATCTAGGCTTGTTATGGGCTGTTTGGAAGGGTTCACTTTGACCCCTTCAGTTCCTGAGGCAACATGGGGATTTTGAGGATCCACTGGGGAGACCCCATGTCATCCTCCCATTGGAGGCAGAGTGGGGTACATACCGCGATAGATACTTCAGCAGTTTTGAGGTATTGGGGTGGGAGATTGGGTTGTATGCCAGAACATGACAAAGTGACCACCTTAGGATGGCTATGTATTGTTAGTTGGAATGTCTGAGGATTGCTTGATAAGGTTAAACGGGGTACGGTCCTCCGTTAGGCCAAATATATTGGAGCTGACATCATATTCTTGCAAGAAACACCTGCTGGGCACTAAGACCCCTGTTGGGCCAGTTATGGGTACACATATACATTTTATGCTGGCTTCACGTGAGGCTCCAGAGGAGTTGCCATTCTGATACACTGTAGGATCCCCTTTAATCTTCTACAGAAGTGGGCAGACACGCACGGTAGATACATGTTCATCCATGGAATCATATCACGGGAACACATAGTACTGGGTAGCCTCTATGCTTCTCAGTCCCTAGGCCAGAGTTACGTAGACCACGTGGTGGTTGTGTGGGGATCACTGCCCGAGGGACTGGCAGTGATCAGCGGAGACTGGAATGATGTGATGTGTTCTGAGAGGGATAGGTGGCGGGTGTCCGGTGCCATGACGGGGACCCGAGAGTCCCGACTGAAGACCCTTGTAGATTTGGTAGGTTGGGAAGATACCTGAAAGCCCATCGCCCCAGGGACGTAGGCTTTACTTTTTACTCCCCAACTCTTGCTTCCTACTCCAGACTAGACTACATCTTTATCCCAAGAGGCTTTGCACATAGAGTGAATAGGGCCACGATCCTACCCCGCCCGAGGATTATCGGACCACTCCCCAATCGCAATCCAGCTTTTGATAGGCTTGCGCAGGTCCCCGTTCTGCTGGTGGCACTCCGCATTGCACTTGCAGACCCAGGCATATTGTATCCATATCCATAGGGCGCTGAAGAACTAGGTCGTTCACAATGGGACAATGACATCCTCCACAGGCGTGCTGTGGGAGGCAATGAAGCCCACAATTCGGGAGGTCCACATCAGCTTCTGTGCGGCCAAACGTAAACGGCGCAGACAGTCCCTAATACAATTAGAAGCCTGTATCACTGAATTGGAGAGACAGGGTCAAGACAGAGATGGGGCTGTGGCACGACAACAACTATGTGTGACCCAGCAACAAGCCAAGGGGAGCTGATGAAAGAAGCACGCTGTGCATGGTTACCTACACAGAGTAGAATTTATCAGTGGGGTGATAAGTCAGGGAGGCTCCTTCATAGACTGTGTCAGCAAGCGAAGATGCAGACCCAATTGCCCGTGATATATTATCCGAACATCATATTAATGACCGACCCAACAGTGCTGGCGGGCAGCTTAGCAGACTTTTACACATCTCTCTATATACGAAGAGAGGTAATTGATGCCTCCTCAGTTTTCGACTGCATTCCCCTGAGGCCCGGTTGAAGGAGGCCCCTGAGTCCCTGGAAGCTCCTCACACTTTGGAAGAGTTGACTGCGGCATTGGCAAAGCTGCGTATCGGGAAGGCACCAGGCCCCAACAGCTTCGCAAAGTGAATTATATAAGACATATATGTCCGAACTTGGCCCACATTATCTTGCAGCTGTTCAGGAGACGGCTCAGGCTACATGCATGCTCCCAGACTGGAGACATGTGAAAATAGTTTTTTTTTGTTGAAGCCAGGACGACCCCAAAGCAACCCACATCATATCGCCCAATCTCCCTCCTGAACGTGGAGGCAAAGCTGTTGGCGAAAGTACTTGCCAATAGACAACCAATTAGGGCGGCTGAACTTTGGAACTCTCTCCCAGTGGACTTGCGGCTATTGGATGACCTCCTGGCCTTCCGCAAAGCCCTGAAAACCTTCCTTTTTAAATAAATTATTTTATCTGTGTTGTGTTTCTGCTAACTGTTGCACTTTGCCTGCCATGCGCCAGGACGCCCCTTAGCTGGGGCAGCTGTGCGCAATACAAAAGTGCATAACATAACATAACATAACATAACTACAGCCCCGCCTATCAGACCTAATCCACCCAGAACAAGTGGGTTTCATGCCCCGAAGGGCAACGCATCATAATACCTGACGAGTACATAATACAATGGCCGCTGTGGATCGACTAAACCGCCCAGCTGCCCTACTCTTCGCCGATATGGATAAGGCATTTGATTCGGTCAGTTGGACATACCTCTTCATACTTTTAAAACGCTTGAAATTCGGCCCACGCTTCTCGATATATGTTAGACTTGGGCCTTTTTGCAGTGTCAGCTCTGAACTTTTTGCTGGTGGTTTTAGGACTCTGGCACTTTATCACTGTTGTCCAGTGTTAAAGTGCATGTGCTCCCTTTGGTAAACATGGTAAGATTGTTCTACACCTGTTTGGCGTATTTAATTTACCTATCAGTCCTTTGTAAAGTGGTATCTCATATACCTGGGGCCAGTAAATTAAATGCTACTGGTGGGCTTGCAGAGCTGCTTGCACCACCCACCAAAGTAGCCTTTCAAACCTGTCTAAGGACTCTGCCATTGCAGGGCCTGCGTGTGCAGTTTACTTCAGCTGTGCAGTGGCACTTAAAGTGGTTGCCATGTCTGTGACTCCCCTTTACTACACATCAGTCACCGCTAAGGTAGGCCCTAGCTAGCCCTGTGCAAAAACAACAGTTGATGGACAGAATGCAGAACAATGTCATGCATTCACCCCAGTACAGAGATCTGGGCCTAAATCCATCGTTGTTTTGCTCACCAGGCCATTCCAGTTTGAACCCAGCCATATGCAAATCAGTCTTGACCCTGTGCCCCACGGGAACAGTTCAGCCCGAACTGCCAAACCAGTTCCTCCCTGGACTGGAAACAAGCATCCTAGGACCGCTTTCGGGCTTTCAGCCCCAATCAGCCAGGATAGCTTGATTCCAGTGGCATGGAGATCACTGGACTCACGTCTGAGCATACCCATCCCACTCGGGGTGACAAATGCAAAAACAACAGTTGATGGACAGAATGCAGAACAATTGTCATACATTCACCCCAGTACAGAGATCTGGGCCTAAATCCATCTTTTTTTTTGCTCACCATGCCATTCCAGTTTGAGCCCAACCATATGCAAATCAGGCTTGACCCTGTGCCCCATGGGAACAGTCCAGCCCGAACTGCCAAGCCAGGTCCTCCCTGGAATGGAAACATGCATCCTAGGACCAGTTTCGGGCTTTCAGCCCTCATCAGCCAGGATAGCTTGATTCCAGTGGCATGGAGATCACGAGACTCACGTCTGAGCATACCCGTCCCACTCAGGGTGACAAATGCAACAAGCATTTGCAATGCAATAGGTCTCACATTAGGAAAGTTTGATCTATTGGTATTGTAAATGACACATTTTTTATTTATGTGTTGGTTTTGAAAATAGCGAAATTAATAGCTTTGTCATTTACAATGCCAATAGTTTTAACTTTGGCAAATGTGACACCTATAGCATTTGTAATGCAGTATGTGTTGTATTTATGTGACTTAGATGTATTGATATTACAAATAACAATGGCTTTTCATTTTTTTAATTATTAATACATAGATAAAAGTTTTTGTAATTTAGAATGGCAATAGCTTACATTTTGTAATTAACTTTTGTGAAGATTATGTTCTATGTATTTTATTGTGACGAAAATCCAAGAACAGAAGTGAACTATTAACATCTTTTTGTGACATTTGTAATAAAGCTTGAAACATTGAGAGAACATATTTGAACCAGTTGTTGTTGAATGGTTGCACAGATTGATGCTGTGGTGGCACTGAGTGGTGTTGGGGTGGCGACGAGTGATGCTGTGGCATTCAGTGATGCTGTGGTAGCGCACAGTGATGTTGTGGTGCCCCTGAGTGATGCTGCGGTGGTGCTGAGTGATGCTGTGGTGATGCGATAGATAGATTGAGGGAGGGCGATAGATAGAGGGAGGGCGATAGATAGAGGGAGGGCGATAGATAGATAGAGGGAGGGCGATAGATAGATAGATAGAGGGAGGGCGATAGGCAGATAGAGTGAGGGCTATCTATCTGAGTGAGGGCGATAGATAGATTGATGGCGATAGATAGATAGCGAGTGCGATAGATAGATAGATAGATAGATATATAGATAGATGATAGATAGATAGATGATAGATAGATAGATAGATAGATAGATAGATAGATAGAGTGAGGGAGATAGATAGATAGATAGATAGATAGATAGATAGATAGATAGATAGATAGATAGAGTGAGGGCGATAGATAGATAGATAGATAGATAGATAGATAGATAGATAGATAGATAGATAGATAGATAGATAGATATGTAGATAGATAGATAGATAGAGTGAGGGCAATAGATAGATAGAGTGAGGGCGATAGATAGATACATAGATAGAGTAAGGGCGATAAGATAGATAGAGTAAGGGCGATAAGATAGATAGAGTGAGGGAGATAGATAGATAGATAGATAGATAGATAGATAGATAGATATATAGATAGATAGATAGATAGATAGATAGATAGATAGATAGATAGATAGATAGATAGATAGATAGATAGATAGATAGATAGATAGATAGATAGAGTGAGGGCCATAACAGCCCTGCTCAGGAGAATGAAATGGGGTTCCAACTTCCTGAACTATCAATTACTGGCTCTCCAAGGCCATTACTTCTCAGTGATGTGATTGCAGCGAGCTCTTATTACAGGAGGGGCAGGCCCAAAAAAAAAAAAAAGGTTGCACCACATGCAAAATTTAGGGCAAGTTGGCTAAGACGTAGTTTTAGTGGGATTTACCAGGTGCCAGCCAATTCTATAGCAAAGAATGTCCCGGGAGTATATTGAACAGGACACCTTCTCTGGAGAGCTGGACTCAGGGTAGGGGCACATGTCTTTAAGCGAAGAGGAGTTTTCAGCCCCAACAGTGGCCAGCTAACCTTTGTGAAGTGTCTGTTACAGCACCGCACGCCATGTGCAGCAATTTTCGTAGCTTTTAAACAGCCTGAGCTGGAAACTGACTTTTTTTTCCTCAAATCTGATAACTACGTAGGAGACACCAGACTTTGAGGTGTGTGAGGCATACATGGAAATTCGACATCCATAAATACAATTTTTGTAGTGGCCATGATTATAAAATCATGTTTGCTCATTCTTCGACACATGATTCCGAGTTCTAGACTAATATGGAAAAACCACAATAAATGTTCATCCAGTATTGAGATCAGATTCTGGGTAGGGCAATCTGTACAAATATCTTCAAAGGATTAAGAAATTGTAAAAGAAAGTGCATGAATACAGTCATGCCAGTGTGCATATTGCACTTGTCTGCTCAGTGGAGTCGTTTCTGGTACCCTCTATTTGTCAGGTTAGTAACCAATGTTCCACGGGAGCGAAGAAGAATCCCCACACCTCCAAGGCACAGATGCAAGAATGCGAAATAAGATACACACTCCTGTCTACTGTCCCCTAAAAGTATGAGGGAATTACCCTAGGAGTGTCCACCACTCTCCTCATACGAGGGGGGGGTAAGCAGGGTACAGCAGGAATGGTCGTAGATGGATGTCCAGGCTAGAAAACAAAATAAGCAGTACACATATATCATTCCTTCACTAACCTTTAAGCAGGAGTCATTGACATGCGTGATCATACAGGTGTGCTTACCCCAATTGTAGCTTAGGTAGGCTTTCTCGAGGAGTTCAATAAATGGCAGCCAAATAAATGAGCCACGAGTAGTGGGGAATAGAACCCTCGAGGGACATACACACCAGACCAACTCACAAAAATAAACAAAAAAATAATGGGGAATGTGAGGAGCACCGGCCGGCTGCTGTGGGCTGAAACAGCGGAGCAGTGCACACCCACACGAGGTGAGACACCCGGCCCTCCAAGGAAACAAGGGCGGAGCGCTCACTCTCTCAGGAAGGGTTTCAACAAACAAAGAAACTCGCCAGGTATTTCAATCATCCAAGCGAAGACAGAAACAAAATACGAGCAAAAGAACGCCCGCAAAATGCGTGGGAAAAGCAAGGGAGGTCGCGAGCAACTCTCGCGTAGAATTTTAAGAAATGCCGTAGCTCGGCAAAGGACGCTCTCACTCACAAACACCCATCCAGAAATAGAAGGGACCAGGGAATGAAGATCCAGAAGCAGGATAAGGTCCAAGGGTACACGGAGATTCAACAAGACGCCGCAGAACCTCGCGCCAGGAAGTGAAAAGGTGGGGGGCGTGGTACCGGAACAGTAAGCCAAGCAAAGGCTACGTTCTGCCGTGCCTCTTTTCACGGGTTAGGGAGCGTCTCCAAAGAACAGGCTGTTTGTGAGTAGGGACCGGGTAAAAAGAGCATAGCCCCCACAACCTCGCATGTCAATGCTATCGAGTCCTAACAGTATTCAGAGGTGCAACTAGAGCCAAATTTCGGGGGGAGGGCAGGGAGAGCCAAGAAAATATTTCGGTGGGTGGGCTGAATCTGTAATCAATAGGCAGAGTGGAGCTACAGGGGCTCTTAGAAGAGGTGAAACAACAGCAAGCCCTCATTAACATGCAGATGGTCTTTAAAAGACCTGTGAAGTACTCGGGTGCGGCTGTGTGCGGAAGCAATCCGGTAGTGCAAGGTGAGGCTAAGGAGAACGTGTGCTGTTTAGCATGCTTCAATACAGTAGCTTTTTAGGCACTGGCACCGTCAACGTGGCACTTTCGGTAATGTAGCCTGTAGTGCTTAGAAGTGTGGTGTAATGCCCTACGTAACAGTAGTGCATAGAGTGAGCACAGGGAAAGGGTGGGTGAAGGGAAATGTTGCATTCGTGCTCGGAGGGTGGGGGAGGGCTCAACACCAATCCGGAAGGTGAGAGCGCTCACTTTGAAGCTCCGTGGTGACGTAACAAACAAGCCCTCACCCAAAGGAAACAAGCAGCGTTAGTCAGTGACACCAAAGCCTACGCTTTCGTAGTGCTTTTCACAAGCACCAATAACATTACACAGTTAGTTTCATATTTTTTGTAGACACAGAGAGATTAATAGGCACCTCTGTTAAAGCCATTTAAGTAATGTCCTGAGCTGCCGATTAATCTCCCTGTGTCTACAAAAACACACGAAACTGTAATTGTGTAATAAAACTGATGATTGTGGAAAGCACTACGAAAATGAAGGAAGAGAACAAGAAACCTGGTAGGAAAGAAGGAGTGAGGAAGAAGGCAAAGATTGGCGGTGAAAGTCCGGAGGGAAAGAAGTAGAGAGAAACGAAAGTAACAGGGTTAATCTTATAAAACACGCTCTCGGCATTGCTGTGGGGGGGGGGGGGAGCAGCAGCCTTTAATGTCTGGTGGTGTGAGAGACAAATGTTGGTGTGCGAGTGCGAGGCTTCCTTTCAAGTCGGGTGGGGGGGCGGGGGAGCAGGGGAGCAAGCGAGAGGGAGGGAACGAGCATTTGGGGTGTGAGTGAGGCCAAGCGCATGCCTGGCGATGCGTCACGCTTCAGTAGACAACATGCATTGGGAGGAATCCGCTTGTTCAAGAGTCTTGTTTCCCCTACAATAGTTCAGAGCTATAAATAGCTCGACCTAAAAACAACAGTTGATGGACAGAATGCAGAACAATGTCATACATTCACCCCAGTACAGAGATCTGGGCCTAAATCCATCTTTTTTTTGCTCACCATGCCATTCCAGTTTGAGCCCAGCCATATGCAAATCAGTCTTGACCCTGTGCCCCATGGGAACAGTCCAGCCCGAACTGCCAAGCCAGGTCCTCCCTGGACTAGAAACAAGCATCCTAGGACCGGTTTCAGGCTTTCAGCCCTCATCAGCCAGGATAGCTCGATTCCAGTGGCATGGAGATCACGGGACTCACGTATGAGCATACCCGTCCCACTCAGGGTGACAAATGCAAAAACAACAGTTGACGGACAGAATGCAGAACAATGTCATACATTCACCCCAGTACAGAGATCTGGGCCTAAATCCAACAGACAGGGTGCGCTGTAGGTGAAAGGTAGGACATGTGGCTTAACTGTGTGGCATGTCCTGGTAGTGACAAACAGCCATTTGGGTTTCTCACTACTGTGAGGCTACCCTCTCATAGGATTGCATTGGGGAATTCCCTGATGTGTTTCAGTGATAATTGCTGATATGAGAGGAATAGCCTGATCAAGTTTGGTATGTTTGAATAGTGGTAATTAATGCTGCGTAATGGTGTTCGTAGATTTGTTATCACTATTTTAGAAATGCCACTTTTAGAAGTGTGAATAATCTATGATGAACAGTTTTGCAACACGAAGCACCATAAAAGAGTTCATTCAATGTTATACAGAAATTAAAACCTTCAAATCATAGGTGTAAACATCTATTCCAAAGAATATGACATGTAGGAAATGAATCTAAAACAGCAGAAAACAGTTCCTAAACGCAAAAAGATGCTAGGTAAATAGATTTACTTGTCAACTTTTTGGTCTTTGTTGGCCAATTAGTCCGTTAGACCATCTTCAGGACGTAGAGTAGAATGTTATAATAGTTCCTTAGTTCTGATTAGGCACATAGTTTGTACCAGATAAATCACAACTTTTAAAACAATTCCAGGTCACAGACACCGGAAGGGCCTTGTAAATAGGCTAAAGTAGATTCCACACAATATCAAAATGCAGACGCCGTCCTTGTGGAAATATTTATGGCACTGCTCACATTTAGTCCGGGCTACGCAATACTGTCGTGACTACAAGCGCATACCGTTGATAATACAAACATATGTTATTTGGGATTCCAGCTACTTAGCCCAATTGATAGCAAGTGAAATGTTTAGATGTCCTTTCTTATGCTCGCCAGTTCCTGCTTAAGACAGGTAAATAATGTTGTCTTATCTCCTTTCTTTTCTAGGACTTCTGCAGATGGGTGGTCCATCTCCTCTACCTATTCCCGCCTTCACCCCAACAGCCCTCAAAGAAGTAAAGAACAACACAAGTAAAAATAAAATATTAAAATATTAAAAATAGCTGTACTAGACTGGGATTTAAGTTTGCCCTGCCTCGCTCTCTTTCTTCTTTCTGTATGTTCCTGTTACTTGTATCTTGCCACTATTCATTTATGTCCCTCAAATTCTCTTTAAATTTTGTTTTAAGAACTTTTTTCTCCATCTTTGGTTGACTCTAAATCATTCCTTTTCCCCCCGTCTTTCTGTTTTTTAGTGGTGTCTCTTACCCCGACTTCTTGCTTTTGTTAACTTTTTCTATCTTTTCTTTCCACACCACCACCATGTAATATTTTTAAGGATACTTTAGAAATGTTTCTGTTCCATCAGCTCAGTTTTTCATCTCATGGAGTTTGGTTGTGCCTTCTGTATTCTGAAAACCTGCATCCCGTCTTGTATTTTGTGTTTACAAACCTTGGTAGAACAGACCCACCCTTGGGTTGTGGCAGGACCAGGACATCAAGAGGCGGGCATGGAGCTTTGGATCGTCAGTTTCATTCTTCTGGTCTCTTCGATTGGTCACTGTTTCCAGCATGATTAATCCTGCGCGATGGCTTCCTGGTAGTGTTCTCCTCTGCATCTTCGAACCCATGGCTGTATGGGTAGAGACATGTTTTTATAGTCCTCTTTCTATTTTTCGTTCCCTTCTTAGGTCTTCTACTCTGACTTTCATTTTCTCCCCGTAGTACTTTTACCTTTTCTGATGTTCTGTTTTCTTTCTCCCTTACAAGCGGTAGTCCAAATGGGATGGCAGGATGGCGTTGTGGGGCTTGCAGCAGGAAATCAGTTAAGCTTTTATCACACCCCACTAGTGCGGACAATTGATTGATCACTGCACACTGAAAGGCCCTGGTGCCCATAAGATCAAAAGACAGAAAGATAGCATCCCCAGGCAATCAAAGAATTCAGGCAGGGTTTAATATTTTGAGAAACCAAACAGCAATATAGCTTGCATGACACTGAGTATTTTTGATACCTCCAGGTTCGACATGCTCTCCTCACTCACATACCTAGGGATGCCGTGCTTCTGGAGGCCTCTCCTCTCGAAGATAGAGTTCTGGATGGGCACCTCCCGGAGAAAACTATCTCTTTAATATACAAAAAGCTTATTAATAATATGGAAGACCCCCTGGGGCTTATTAGAACACAGTGGAGTGCAGAAGGATTAGAGCTAGATGACGAAGACTGGGCAGAGGCGGTTTCCTCCCCCAGGGTGGTCGCGATCCAGATGAGACTGAAACTTGTGCAATTAAACATCTTGCACAGGTCGTATGTTACTGGGCCTCGATTGGTACGTATGGGGCAAATGGAGAGTGGAGAGTGCCGAAGTGGGTGTGGAGAGCTTGGTTCATGACGAGATAAGAGAGGCTTTGGGGGAGGAGATACGACCAGAGGCCCAGAGGTGCATACTGAATGTGTGGGAACCCACAGATCTAAATGTGTATCGTAAGCAATGGGTGACGCCAGCGTGTATGGTTGCGAAACAAAATATTGCTCAGCTGTGGGGGGCCAGCCAACTACCTCGGGTTTCCAAATGGGCAGAGGACTTGGACTGGTGTATGTTCAGGGAGAAGTCTGTATATGTGGCCAGGGGTTGTCCGGAGAAATGGGGACAGGTCTGGGGGTCTTGGAATGGACACCATGGCGAGATTTTTATGCCCCCAGCACGACGAATAGAAGCAGAGGCACAGGAATCCCCATGATCCTATGAATCATAAATTGTTTTAGTAATTCTGTAAGAGCGATGTATAAACCAATCTAATGAGAAACTGTTAACACACCTGATGTCTTTTTCTTTATCTGTTATTTTGTTAATAAAAAGAGTTTAAAAAAAAGAAAAATATTTTGAGAAACCTTGAGCCTTGTTTAGATTTTGTCAGATCTTACCATTCACCTAAAAGTGGCAGATGTTCCATCTGCTGTATTTAGAGTCCCACTGATATCTTTTGGCAGATGTCCTACAGCCACCCAAGTCTAAATAAAGGCCTTTGTAAGGTGCAGTCTAGCAGTCGCGCAGCCTCTCTTTCCAGGTCTAGGGGTCAGCAGGGCAGTCCTTCTTCAGTCCTTTCTTCAGTTCAGTTCCCTTCCTTGGATGTTAGGAGCTTGGTAGCCCACTCTAGGCATGTGGCTACTTGTGGACTACACGCCAACAGGAAAACCAGTTTGGCCACTGGTTTTCCCTCTCTGTTCCTGTCACCATCCTGTCAACCTCAACAAAGATGCAGCCCCACATGAGTGTGATCATCATTTGCTCACTAAAGGCGGGTTTGTCTTTAAAGCTCACCTTTTGGGCCAACATCCTGTGTGGCTTCATCTAAGGGGAGGTAACACATTCCTCTGTAGCAGGTTTTTGTTGTTCCTGAGCCTGGAAGTCATTCACACTACTCCCCAGGAGGACAGAAGGCTACCTAGTGGCCAGCAACTGTGCGAGGCCACTGAACAAAATGGGCAA
Source organism: Lissotriton helveticus (assembly GCF_964261635.1). Lineage (NCBI taxonomy): Eukaryota > Metazoa > Chordata > Amphibia > Caudata > Salamandridae > Lissotriton > Lissotriton helveticus. Next base: position 556,488,312 of record NC_136073.1, read on the forward strand.
AAGAGGGGGCAACTTTCTAAAGTTTCCTTTCTTTAAACGTGACATTTCATTCACCTGGACATCAAGCTGGGTTTAATGCCATGATTAGTTGGATATGTTGAAGTCCCCATTTTAGTAGTCTCATTCAGAAATGAGCCGCACTAAGAGGCCAGTCAGTAACTCTGTGTTAGCCAGTGGTGCTACTAACGTTTCCTGCAGCAAAAACAACAACTTTGAAGTTCTGCTGTTAGGACATATAAAAAGCACATGCCTTACGTAATAATACACAGCTCCCTGCCTTAGGTCTCCATATACCTCCCTCAGGGTAGACTTACATATATTGTTAAGGGAAGTGGGGACTTTGCCATTGGTTTAAATGGCAAAGTAGAAGTAGCAGTTTAAAAACTGCGCTACCAGGCTGCAGTGGCAAGCTGGGAGCCATTTTGTACTTTGTCACACACAGGGTGGCACAATAAGTGCTGCAGGACTTGTGGATACTCGGTCTTACATGCCCTGGGTGCAATATACTAGGGATTTATAAGTATGTCAGCCTATGCCAATTGCAGGTAGCCAATTCAACATACATTTTGTAATGGGATCGAACACTGGCACAATGACTGGTTAGCAGGTCTCAGAGTATAAAAACAGCAGCATCAGTCCAAAACTTCGGGAGTGATAATGCAAGAGGGGGCATTTCTTTAAAGTACAGAAATGCCATTATACACATATAACATTTGGCATTAATGGGAATTTTCTATTACGAATAGGCAGAAGTGAGATTTTTGACCCATACAATGATGAAGAGAGTAAACTCCAAAAATATGTATAATGCCAGGTTATATAAATCCCAAAAATGCGAATTTCTAACCCCACCAGGTAAGCAAGTAAGTGTATGTGCAGGGCCAAGAGCGCCACATACGTCACGGTTAAATCTGGCACAAAAGGACTGCAATATTCTAATTCTGGAACTCTTAAGAAAGCGAAGGTGGAGCTAGCACCCCAGCCGAGGTACTGGAGAACAGAGTAGAGAGGCTAATGAGTAGTAATTATCTCACTAAGCATTGCATTGTACATCTGCTATATAAAATGTCAAACAGTGGTAGATGTCACCACAGTGTATTACCTTCAGAAACAATTGTAAGTTCCACATCAGTAAACAGAAATCATAAACTCTGCTTTTATAAACAGTTAATGAAAATAACTTCTTTCTACATAGAGGTTAAGACCACCATTCTTGCCTTTACTAAGCTTGTTAACTTACAAAAGTTACTACTATCCTTTAAAATGGTCCTCGTATCATTCACCTCAGAACGATTAAAGTCTGGGTTTGTCCCTGCGAGGGGTCAAACTCGGGATCTGCAGGTCACGTCAATTGACAGAAGCAACTGCTTATTTGGGGAAGACCTTTGTGTTCTAAATTCCAAAACTACAGAGGGCAGGTCTAAAAAAGCTTTTCACCAACTCCCAACTCAACCCAGTACTGACTAAGATTAAATATGACACAAAGAAAAAAAACTATGAGAGGACAGGAGGTAACCCTAGTCAAGGCTGGATATTCAGTTGTCAGATGTGTTCAGCTAAATCTTAAAATCGATACTTCTGTTGCAGAGTTTTGGGAATTTGGATCTCTTTATCAGTTGATGGCCAAGGGCTGAGGCATGTGTTGCATGGCCCTTGGTCTGTTGAGGAGATGATGTAGAAGAGGATGAAAACACTATGATATGTGTCATCAGCAGCAGATGGGAGGTCTACTGTTCAACAAAGCAGGCCTGAGCTGCCACAATGTTGAGTCTAGTGGAGCTGGATTATTGCACTTTGAGATTTGAGGATTTCTGAACCTGCAACCCTGATTGAGTAAGGCAAAGGAAGGCACACTAAGGAAGTCAAATACTGGGAGAGGGACCACATTACATTTTAGGAGACACTGCTTAAAAAAAAAATGTAGGCCATGCTGTACACCCTCACCACCGCAAATATGCGGGCCACGCAGTACATTAGCGTGAAGACCACATTCTAAAATTCGACATTCACTGCTGCCATGTAGCAGAGTTGGTTCCCACTGTTGGTACGTTATAAAGGCCAATGTGACATGACTCTCAGAGAGCCTGTCAGTGCAGTGCTGGCTTTGACGGAAAGCGACAGGCAGAGTTTTGGGACTGGAGGGTTGAGGGAGGGCAGGGATTTGTTTTAACATGTGGGACAGGAAAGAGAGGTCATGTTATGTATGGCTTCCCCGTGATGCCTCTAGATAATTTTATAGGCCATATGTAAACTTATTGATAGGGGTTCTGAGTGACATCATTGACAACTTGCTCTTTTTGTCTATTTTATGCCCCAGAGAAGCCCTCGGTGGAAAAAACACCCTCATTATTCACTGTTACCCATCCGTACATCTGTAGATTTTAATTTCATCTAATGAATGAATTGGCAGGTTTCAGTTGAGAGTCACCAGTAGGATTAGGTTATGATTACATTTTGTATTTATTCAGCAGAAAATAAATGAGGGTGATATTTAAGGTTAAAATTAGGGTTCAGTTAGATTATTTTTTTAAAATGTTAATGCACCAAATGATATTTAATCCATTTAGTAATGTTATTTAGAATTACTTACGGTTAGCAAAAAGCCTTGGTTAAAGTTACTAACTATGTACTTAAATGTACTTTAATAGTAGTTGACTACATTACATACTTACCCTCTTTGACCTATGATTAGTCAAAATATTGTGTCCAATGTATTGCGATGTTCCTCAAGGTAACAATATACCATACATCCATACAATCCTTACATCAAGATATGACATTATAGCTCAAATCTGCTGCCCATGGGTATATGATAAAGCAAGAAACAATTCCCAACAGGTATCAATAGAAGTCAGTTAAGCGATGTATGCAATCAGCATTACATGAAACAGGAAAACAAGGAGTCTCAAAGAAGTTTTGTAGAAGCTTATTATTCACCAATTATAAAGGGTCTTTCACATGGCAATACAGTTAAACAGCACTGTGCAGAGCAAATCATGTGACAACCAGAGGGCACTTGGTGAGTAGTGATATATACAATAAGTGAAAGTGCAAGTGCTAAGGTAAACAGCGTGAACGACGCATAGTGACAAAATATATATACAGTGATGGCTCCACAAGGTCAAGTTGCAGTCACTTTAGAGCATGATTCAATAAATTTTCAGGAGCACAAAACGTAAAATGCGCCAACAAATAATGCTGTGGTGTCGACGGCGTTTCGATCCCCGTAAGTCGGGATCGTCATCAGGACAAGGTTGTCGATGAGGGCAGTGTTGGACACGCACACAACGGTTGCGTGAGGAATCTAGAGTCCGGGCTGGGTCATCGGAGGAGGCGGCTGATCGTGAGTCAGTTTGATCAGGAGGGAAGCGCCTGATGAAAGCAGGGCTGAGGAGGGCGATTAGGGCTCTCTCGGATCGGCAAACTCGCACTGAATGCAGGAGCTGGTAGCTCCTGCATTCAGTGCGAGTTTGCCGATCCGAGACTCTAGATTCCTCACGCAACCGTTGTGTGCGTGTCCAACACTGCCCTCATCGACAACCTTGTCCTGATGACGATCCCGACTTACGGGGATCGAAACGCCGTCGACACCACAGCATTATTTGTTGGCGCATTTTACGTTTTGTGCTCCTGAAAATTTATTGAATCATGCTCTAAAGTGACTGCAACTTGACCTTGTGGAGCCATCACTGTATATATATTTTGTCACTATGCGTCGTTCACGCTGTTCACCTTAGCACTTGCACTTTCACTTATTGTATATATCACTACTCACCAAGTGCCCTCTGGTTGTCACATGATTTGCTCTGCACAGTGCTGTTTAACTGTATTGCCATGTGAAAGACCCTTTATAATTGGTGAATAATAAGCTTCTACAAAACTTCTTTGAGACTCCTTGTTTTCCTGTTTCATGTAATGCTGATTGCATACATCGCTTAACTGACTTCTATTGATACCTGTTGGGAATTGTTTCTTGCTTTATTACTCACCCATCCCAACACGGTCCATGGGTTTACTCCTGTTGTTCTTACACATGGGTATATGATGACATTAAAGACATAGTTGTTCTGTTTATATAAACGAAACAGATCTAACTGAACGCATTCAACTGTAATGTGGTTAGGTCCACACTGTTATAAACGAGATAGATATCCAGATCGGACTATGCGATACAAGCTCAAAGGAGAAAAATTACTGTAGCAATTTGTTAATGCTTGGGAGGTGGCATTCATTTACCAATCAATCAAGAACCTAAATATCCCAGAGACTCTCCATATCCTATGGAGCACCCCACATCCACAACTTCTACCTGTAACCCTAGTCAGCAGCCGCACCCTCAAGGTCCATCTCACACTTTTTAGTTCATGCAGGCCTTTGAGCAAGATAAGTTCTGACCGATGGGGCACTACGACAGGTAACAGCTGGTGTTAGGTTGTAACTTTCACATAAGTGCTAAGAGACCATTGGTGATTAGGCACTATATAAGTGACACTTAACATAACACTCATGATATGTAACTCTTCAAGAAAATATCTACTTTCCATCCCATACAAACCCTGCCTCAATGTAATTCAGAAGTGGATATCCAGTGCTGACTTAAAACTCAACACAACCAACACAGAATCCCTCCTGTTCGCTCAGAGACTTCATAAAATTAACCTGGATGCTTAACTATTTAGCTGACATACAATGTGATAGTTTGTGGATTCGCCCTCAGTACAGGCCCCTCCTTCAAAGAACATATTACCAGTAAAATCAAGATAACATGGTAACAAATTTGCAATCCAAAAGGAATTGAAAACTTTCATCTCTGAAACAGACTGCAGATGACCATTGCAAGCCTTCATGGTCTGACACCTGGATAGAGGCAACATCCTGGTCTTCCCAACACCAAACCATTCCCATTGAAAAGCATCCTACGTGCTGCAGTACGGTTCTTCAAAGACCAAAATAAGTTCACCATACTTTCCTTCCAAGCCTGCATTATGTCCAAACCCATCTCCGTCACATACAAGACAACAATAAACCATGCCAAAATGGCCAAGAAAATCAAAATCTCATTGGAACAACTCCACACTAGAAGCCCAAAAATAGCCAGACTGGAAATGAGAAACTGCAAAAAGGAGAAAAGCAGAAGACAGGCCACCTTCACTTAAGATGTAGGTCCTAGAACAACATCCCCAGCAAGATATGAACAGTCCCAACTATCCTGCATATCCGATAAGGCTCATATCACGAAAGTACACTACATCTGGAAATGGTAAAAATCACCGCCCACACATTTTCTCGCTCAGTACAAATGATGCAGAATCATATCGTTGTTCTCTACCTATGTTAGGTTTCCATGTCTCAGGTAGGCTAATGCTATACAAATATCCAACCATACGTACATATTAACACAGTTAACGAAGCATGTGCTACTTTAATGTAGGCTGGAAGATGATCAAATAATCACTGATTACTAGAGGTTTAATAGAACACATCATAGTGCCTTTCTTTGACTCCAGAAGGGGAAACAGCCTTAACCACGCAGCTTGAGCTACGTGGGGCTGAACCACGCAGGCGGTAGCACGCACGTCTGAACCGCGAATATGCCTTAAGACATAAGCGTGGTGAAATTACTGCTGCTGCCGCCTGCCGCGTGGAAGAGCAGGAAGCCGAAAGAGGAAGGATCGGGACGAGGTGGAGAGGTAAATCAGGTTTTGAGGGTAGTGGGGTAGTTTTTCGGGGTTGTGGGGTAGATCTCAGGCCTGTGAGGGGGTCTGGGTAGTTTACAGGGAGGACGTGAGGTCGGGAGTTTTATGGCTCAGGGGACGGAGGTACGGGTAGATTATTTGGGTTGGGGGTAGTTTTGGTGGTGGGGGGTTAGGAGTTTTAAGACTCATGGCAGGGGACAGGAAAGGGACAGTTGTAAGACTGAGGGGGCAGTTGGGCTGGGGAGGGAATAGGTGGGGTTAGGTTTTAGGGAGTAGGGGCTTGTTTTAGGGCTCAGGGAGGGGGCTGGGGTCGGAATCGTTTTCAGGAGGCTAAGTTGTGGGGCTCAGGATAGTGGCAGTTTTCATGTGGAGGGGCAGTTGGGAGTTTTAGGGCTCAGGTCAGGAGACGGAGGTAGGGGTAGATTATTTGGGTTGGGGTAGTTTTGGGGGTGGGGGTCGGGGTAGTTTTCAGGGCTGGGGGTCGGGAGTTTTAGGGCACAGGGCAGGGGACAGAAACAGGACATTTTAAGGCTGAGGGGGCAGTTGGGCTCGGTACAGGGGAGGTAGGGATTTTGGGTTTATGGTGTTTTTAGGGTTTAGTGCAGAGGGGCAGGAGTGTGATCTTTACCACACAGGCCATTAACCAAACATGTCTTTACCAAGAAATTGCGTGGTAAAGGCATACGTGGTGAAGACGTGGTCGGGGTTTAGACCCCGTGGTTAAGGCATGCGTTATTGAGGCATGCATTTTTCCATCACACAACCCTCCAGAAGGTATTGATGCTACCACAGAGAATGCAGAGGCAGGTGGGGGAGACTTAAAGTCCAATTTGTGATGGTGGGTCTATTTCATCATTCTTTGTGATCTCCTGTGCAAATATTTCAGTTGAAGGGAAGCCAAAACAAAACAGTTTTCAGGGTTTTCTTAAAACACATGTGAAGGACATCTGGGCTCAGGCTTGATTTCAATGAGTTGCATAGTCTAGAACCTGAACACCAGGAGTCCAACCTCCAAGATTCTATTTGATTTCTAGTAACTAGGTTTGCAGAAGTAGAGCTCAGTGGCCTATTAAGCATGTAACGTAGAGTTAGTCTTTGTAGGTATCGTGAGCCTTTGCCTCAACAGGAATTGTATACTGTGCAGAGATTCTAGGGTTTTCTTGGAGCCAGAAAAGTGCCTACAATGCTGTTTTACTGTGGTCCCACCCAGGGCTTTAGGTGGGATGAAAAAACTGGGGGATCTCTCAAAGAGGTGTGGCCCACGTAATTAAAGGCGTGGCTTAAAATCACATCAACTAAAAATCTGTGCTTAGCATAGAGCGCCGCCCGACTTGTACTTTGCGGTTTCTGTCATAGCATCCAGATATATGATACAAGTAACATCATACCTACAACAAGCCAGTGCTATTGGCTTTGTCAATGGTTGTAAGCTGCATAAGATAAACTATGAGCAACTATGGCTTGTATATTATTGAAAAAGCTCCCACTTAAAGCCCTGGTGACACCATGACAATGTTGCTGCTCCTGAGTTTAAAAAGGAGATGGGAAAGCCAGAGAGAAAATGACTCTCTTTAAAGGATTTCCCCTCCCCTACAATGCTCACCTGGCATGACGTCATGCTGTAACTTCTCCACTAGTGAGAAGTGAGCAGTGTGACCACGCGCACATCCATGTGCCTGCTGTCACTGCAGTCCGGAAAAAGACGGACCGCCTGCGCCAGGGCACAAAACAGTGCCCGATAGAGACCCGTTTCTAGGCCTCCTTTCAAAAACTTCCGGTGCTCAGCACCTATGAGACCCGGCCCACTTAAGGCCCTGGGCTCACCTTTTCTGATTCTGAGTTTTGCGGCCTTATTTTGTAGTATTTGGATATGGCAAAGAGATTTGGTAGAGAGTTTTTGTGAGTCTGCTGTGTTGGCGTGGTATAAACGTGCTACCAATATTCTTGTCAATCCACCCAGAGGTCCTAGCGGAGGGGAGAGAGGATTCACCTAAGCAGGAAGAGTTGCAGGTTTATGCCCTTGACAATCATCTTGACAGAGAACATGGAAGAGAGGTCTGCATCGAAATCGAATGCCAGGTTGCATATTTACAGCACCGTAAATGGTGGCACATCTAGACCTGGTAGCCATTCCAAGACCTAGCATCCACATCTCTATTTTGTTCTTCACTTATATTCAGCAAAACAGATCCGTTGCCCCTGGAGGGTCTAACCCTGGAATTGTGGTCATGTTATATGTTGTTATGTGCCGCATATTCTTTATGCTGTCTCATTGCTGCTTTCTCTATAATCTTGATGATGAAGGGTTGTATGGAAATACAGTGGGGGATGGACAGGAATTTTGGGTCGTCTGATGTTTCTGTGAAGCGGGGCGTGATAATCTGGGGCTTCAGGGTCCTGAAACAACTCTATGGAGGACAGCGGCATACACTGTAGAGGTGAGATCTTGCTCCAGAGAAAGAAGAATTTTCCACATGGTCAATGGGGGAAGGGCTCTGCTGGAAGAAATGATCCTTTGATGTTTTTGTTCAGCCTGAGAATTTTTCTCTTGGACCTTGGATGGAAGCAGTGAGCAGATCTGAATCAGAGCTAGGGGTAGGGCATCAAACGGTGAGACTATGATTTTGCAGGAGAGAGTCTCAGATTTTCAAAAATGTTTGAATTAGAAGAACAACAGGATGCCCTGTAAATGCTGAAGGGTTATGGAAGGATAGTTTAGTCCATTGGATTTGGGTGTTTTGTAGTAGATTTACTATGCTTGGTTTGGTGCCATGCTGATGCATGTAACAAAATGATAATAAATGGCTCAAGTCCTGACAACAGGGGACGCTTCACTATGGGCCCTGTTTCAATTAACAGAAAAAGCAGTACTTCACGATAATCCCACATAGTCCTTAATACATCCTGAAATGTGCTAGGTGTACATCAACAGTTGAAGAATGTATACCCCAAGTGTGGAAATGCACTGTGAATGTAAAATATGTGGATAAAATAACATCTGCTTGTTAAATGATTTTGAGGAAATGATTCCTGCAGAGCCACTGCTGACATTATTTGTGCTAATTACCAAAGTGATAAATCTACAAACTAGAAACTGGATTTCCCTGATATCTGGCTACAAGGCAAGCAGAGTAGATAGGCAGCCATGTGTAACAATACAAAGGACTTGCATTGAAAGCTGTTACATCCTCAGTAAAGTAACCTTGCTTATATATCTCTCGTTGTTGAAGTGAAGAAGGAAAATGCATAATGACATTGAAAGCTGAGCCAGTGGTGAGACAACTTTCTGATTAGTGCATTTATGGATAACTATGGTGATGTATCATTCCGGTTTGGAATCACTTCACCCAGGTAGGTGAAAGTCCTTGTGATTCTCAAAAATCAGAGGCCGTTCCAGTGGTTAAAGAACGAACATGCAAGCCTAACAACTGCCTTGAACCCGCATTGAGAAATCAGCGGGTGGCAGAGAACAGTCACGAAACACTGATGTACAAACTGAATCTGTAGGACACAGGACCATTATATGTCAGCAAATCAAAAAGCGGCCAATTGAGAGGAAGAACTTCAGATAGGAAGAATCCCTTGGAGGCTAGATAAATCAGTATATGGATTTCAGTAGACAACTGAAGGCAATGTGTCTCTAGCCACACTTCTCTTTTCTCAAATCCCTAAGGGGTACTTACTGTCTATCTGCAAGAAGGTTTGGGACTGTGCGTATGTGGGTGTGATGAGGTTTCTACATGAATACCCATTCATTTATTAACTAGAAAAATAGAAAACATAGCTAAAGGGCTGTCGTCGGGGATACCAAGGCGTCGTCGTGAAGTGAGGCAGTGTGGGGCTGACAGGTCACGATGCGAGCAGCGGCTCCGTGGCGGCTTCAGCAGGTGTCGTCAGTGGTACCAGGGTTGCGGTGCGACGTTGCCTTCAGAACATGGAGTTAACAGCGGCGTTGCTGATGTTGTCAGGTTGCTTTTTCTTCTGTTGCAGCACAAAACATACAGTTCCCAGTGCTGAGGGCAGAAGAGCTTGAAGTCTGTGCTGTTCCTGAAACTTCTTGAACAGGGGGCAAGCTCTACCTCAAGCCCTTGAAGAAACTCACAAAAGAAGATTGCAGAAGGTTCAGTCCAGTCCTTTCACTACCCAAGACAGAAGCAGCCACTGCAGGCCACAACAGAAAAGCACACAGCAATGTGGTAGTCCCTCCTCACAGCTTCTCCAGCTCTTCTTCTTGGCAGTTTTCTTGGTCCTAAAGAGTTCTAAAATGCCCCAATATTTATATCCCCAAATCCTTTAATCTCTTAGGCAGAGAGTGTCTGTGTCCAGCCAGAACCAGTTCTGCCTTCTCTGGCGTGACTTCCTGGCAGGAAGTTGAGACGGCATGGTCAGAGGCAGACCAGGCCCTTTGAGGTGCAAGGAAATCTCCTCTCCCTTCCCCAATTGCACCCCAGGTCTATTCAGCCCTTTCCTGACCCACCTAGACTATCTGGAGCCACTCCTGCTCCCCAGCTTTCTGTCATCCAAAACCCAGACAGGCAATCCACATTCCAGCAGAGGCACAGTGGATGACTGAGCAAGAAAATACCTACTTTCTAAAAGTGGTATTTTCAAACACAGAAGGTAAAAATCACCTTCACTAAAAAATGCATCTTTAGATTCTGAGTTCAGGCATACTAAACTTTATTCTCCTACCTAATTCCCTGGGCCAGTTATGTTTATAAGAAGTTATAAACGAACTCCCCATTCAGTCCTATGGGGAACAAGTAGCCTTGTAATAGCTAAAAACAAAATAAGCCGTAATTCGCTATCAGGACATGTCACATACACTGCACCCAGCCCACAGGGGTACCTTGGGCCTACCTTAGGGGTGGCTGACATGTAAGAAAAGGGAAGGTGAGGGGCTAGCAAGTGACTGGCCAAGTCGACATGGCAGTTACAAGTTGTGCGCAGACTCCGCAATGGCGGGTCTGACTTACCTTTTAAGAGCTACTCACATGGGCGGTACAGTCAGTGCTTCAGACCCACTAGTAGCATTGGATTCGCAGGCCCTGGCACACTCAGTGCACTTTACTAGGGACTAACAAGTAAATCAAATATCCAATCATGGAAACTCCAATCCATAACACAATTTACCATAGGAGCACTTGCACGTTACCACTAATCAGCAGTGAGAAAAGTGCGCAAAAACATTAAGCCAGCAAAAACAGAGTCAAAACCGGGAGGTCAGTAAGCAAAAACTCTGGGGAAACACCCCAAAATATGCCAAGTCTAACACATGTCCCCTCCAGCTGAAAGTAGGGCGAGCTACCCACCCTCCTGGGAGTTCTCTTCACTAAGGCGGAAGAACCTGGACAGATCATCTGCATTGGCGTGTTCTGTGCCAGGACGATGTTCCACCGTAAAATTCATTCCCTGTAGGGAGATGGACCACCTCAGCAGTTGTGGATTCTTACCTCTCATTTGCATTGACCATCTGGGGGGCCTGTGGTCTGTCTGAACCCGGAAATGAGTCCCAAACAGGTATGGTCTCAGCTTCTTCAGTGCCCAGACCAAAGCAAAAGCTTCGCTTTCTATGGCACTCCACCTCCGTTCCCTGGGGAGTAGTCTCCGGCTGAGGAAGACTACAGGCTGGTCTAGGCCCTCTTCGTTCAGTTGTGAGAGCAATGCTCCCGCTCCATGCTCTGAAGTCTGAGTCAAAAATGGGAGGTCAGAAAGCAAAAACTCAGGGGAAACACGCCAAAAGATGCCAAGTCTAACAAGGGCTATTTGATTAGAATGCAAATCGGTACCTCCCATCACGCACTTGTCCTGTTGAGGCAACAGTCAATGGCTTTACATGATAATGGTCTTTGTTGTGAGGTAGCAGTAGAGGAGATTGATAAAGCGACTCAAGCAGAGAGTGAGGGCATGAGTTGCAGAGCCTGGCCATGCGTGGCACTGAGGTCATTATATGGGGTCAAAAAGGAGCCACCAAGGAAGCAAGAGCTCAGTTAAGCTCCAACTAATGTATAAGGAATGATACCAAGATGTGTCGTCAGTAATTGGATGATTTTACCTACCTTTCTATTTACATTACCTCAATGAAAGTAGATGGCTGGTATCAGAAGACACTTCAGAACTAATCAAGCACTTAAAGAAACTACTTGAAAATCAAAAAAGGGGAGCATTGTGTATTCTGTAAAGTAACACTTCTATAACCAAGCTTTTGTGCATGCGCAGAAAACGTATATAGAACTATGGTGTGTTCTGTAAATCTTGCACTTTTTGAGCATCCAACGTGGGAATTATCGGGTTGCTTTATCATAAGTATAATAAAGAAGGGCCTTTGTATAAATGGAAATAGAATAACCCCAGTGTCCCAGTGGAAGTGTCTGATGTAACCACACTTAGTACAAACAGGTGGTTGAACAGTGAAGAAAGACTAAAGATTGTAAGAATGCCTTTAGTTCCTGGTGCTTTCATATCAGAATCAATTCCTGCTTTTTGAGTGATTGACAGTCGAAGGTATGACTATGCTGTACATAAATGATCCGATTAAATGTAACACTCCTGCGATCAAGGACGTTTAAGTGCCTTTAAGTGACATGCTTGGTGGTCAAGGGCTCAGAAGAAGTGAAAGAAAATACAGACAATAAACCCCATCATTAACTTGACTGGCCAATTTGCGTTTCAGGTGGCCGTGTTAACTAAAAATAGTGTTTCAGAACCCAGCAACTAGGAAAGGAGTTATATTTAGAGGGGCTGGCAGAAATGACCTTCTGCATACGCGGTTGGAGCAAGTATAGTGTATAATTAATCTCTTGGTAAAACATAGATTTGATAAGTGCTGCTTCTTAGCTTGAGATGTCTGGCATTTCTATAACCCTGCTGTAAACACAAAACACATGCATGGCAACTCCATTTCATGGAAAAGTCAAATTAGTCACAAATTAATTCAGTGCACATTGCCCTGGCACTCGTAATTTTTCGCCGTGTCAATTTCTAGAGGTTTCATCAGGAGGAATATGTGCGGAGAAAAATGTCATAATGGGGGAAAACAAATGGGTTTGGCCTTTGGTAAGACCTAAGTTACATTTTCCACCATTCTGACATGTAGAACATGGAATCATCTGATAAAGCTGCTCGGAGTCGAACGTTCACAGTATTTTCCATGGTGCGTTTACCGAGATAAGGATCGGATGTACAAAGATGCCATGTGCAAAAAAAGTGGCTGCACACTCTGCACTGATCTGGTGCAAATGGCATCTGATTTCGATAACAGTTACAGATCTATGTACTAATAGGACGGTTCACAGAATACAAAATTGTAGTGGGTTGCCGACCGACCGACTCATTTATATTAATAAGGCGGCTCGCAATTTGCAACCCATTATGATAAACTCAGTCAGTCAGTCAGTCAGTAATAGCGTTATTTCAGTCAATTTGACCTTAAAAGTACAACTAAAATGACATACAATTCATTTACTTTTAAAATCGCTTACAGTTAACAGTAAACAAAAAAAAGAGAGATTGAGCAAGGCTGGCTACATAGAATAAACACAGTTGTGTAAAACATACACAAGTATTGCCTATCACAGATATGTGGTATAATCTATTCGACTAGTTCCACATATGAGAGAATCTAATCATATAAAACAATTGATTGGTCTTAGCTGGAGACAATTCTGACAATACAAAGTGCATGTGCGACAATGTGAGATGTAAAACAGGTAACAAAACCAGGTATAAGAGATCAGAATGTGGCCTTGGCCACAGGATACAGGTTCGGGGATAGGAGACCGATATAGCAGAAAAGGCCAAATGTGGAGTAGGTATATCAATGCAGGTGATCACAGTTAAACAATGATAATAGATGGCCCAATAAAATTCCTCGTTTCATTTGTGCATGGCTGTGACCCTCGTTTGTTACTATGGTTTTGTTTTTAAAAAGGCTCTACGAGTGCACCACATGGAGAATAGGAAACCTGCTACCGAATAAACTATTGGGAGGCTGGTATTGTGTTTAAATATCCTAAAAGCCTCACAACAGCGTCTGGTCCTAGGTTCCTACACATCTGGACCAGCCACCGTTTTCGTTTTCTCACTTTGTGGTAACCGGAACAGCTAAAAAATACATGAAGGTCAGATTCTATTGGGCAATCACATGCCGGGCACCCCAAAGTTTGTGAGCCGCCCCAGTTGTTTGTAAAAGAGCGGAGAGGCAGGACACCATATCTGAACTGTAAAAAGAGCTTTCTTGCAGTTGCCGGCTTGATGTCATTCAAGGCCGGCTCTAAGCAATACCTATCCTTGGACTCTAGGAAGATTGCAGTCAATTTACCTGCTAAAGGGTTGCATTGGAGTTGGGCCAATTTGAATTCCCCGTAGCAATCCCTTAGCATTTCCCTGGAGATTACAGCACAAGCAACCTCCGGGCCATCCCAAAGGTTGCCCCGTCCCAAGCTCATTAACGTATGACGAACATAAGAGAGCTAGGGTAATTTGCCCGCCCTGGTAGACTAATCACCTCTCTTAATTCATCTGTATATGCTTTAAGTTCAGGGGTAACCCACAGACGCCACCAGAATAGGAGGGGTCTAAGATTAGATTCATCCTCTTTGGGCCTTACCCCCAGGTCCAGACGCAGCGGCGTGAGTGGGGTACTCTCTGGGAGACTAAACAGTTTCCTGAGAAAGATGTTTTCTGTCTGTGTAAGACTCTCAGAGCTGCGGTGTCCCCATAGTTCTGCCCCATACAACGCCCCTCCCCTAGCTTGGACCTTGTAGATTTCTATGGCAGGACTCACAGGTTTGTAGCTTGATTTTCGAAAAACCTTCATCAGTCCTCCAGATGATTGTGATAGTTTAAGGGGTGATTTTTTTTATTTGAGACCCCCAATCCATGGAATCTGTGATAATGATGCCTAGGTAGTCGAATGAGGATACTCTTTCAAGGGGTTTGCCATGTAGAGATGGATTTGGTCGAGTGCTTTTGGGGGAATTGAACACCATGAATTTGGTTTTTTGGAAGTTGATTTCAAGGCCTCTTTCCCTGCAGAACGCGTCAAACCTATTTAATACCCTCTGTATCCCCATGAGTGATTTAGATACTAGTAGAGTATCATCGACAAACATCATAGCTGGAATTTTGCATGTTGCCAGCTTAGGGATGTCCAAGTCTTTCTCGCAGAGCTCCTGTCTATCGATACATCTGGAGCAGAATCACATTTTGGACGATTTCCAGTTTGGATTTCGCCCAGCCCATGGCACCGAGACAGCGGTGCTTACAGCCATGGAAGAACTTCGTATGCGTGCAGACAGGGGCCACGCAGTGGCCTTGATCTTATTGGACCTGTCTGCCGCATTCGATACGGTCAACCATGCGATTCTGTTAAAAAGACTCAAAGAGGCAGGGGTTGACGGCACCGCGTTGCTCTGGTTCCACTCATACCTGCGAGATAGGAAACAGGCTGTGTCCCTCCCCCCTTTTCAATCCGCTTTTTCCCCGGTACCTTACGGGGTGCCCCAGGGCTCGTCCATCAGCCCGATCCTTTTTAATGTTTATTTGAAACCATTAGTTATTTTGATTAAATCCCACAGTCTAAGAACTATAAATTACGCGGACGATACCCAGCTTATCCTTTCCTGGGAGGGGGAAGATTCAATTCCCATGGAATCGTTCCACGACTGCCTGAGAGACACAGCCAGCTGGCTGCACAAAAATTCTTTGCAATTCAATTCATCAAAGACCGAGGTATTGTTCTGTGCCGGGAGCCGGATTCCTCGTCTATTTCCCACGGAATTCTGGCCCCCGGAAACCCCAGAAAAACCACAGCCGGTGACTAGTGTCCGTAATTTGGGCGTCATGTTAAACGACAAACTCAGCATGGAAACGCAGGTAATCAAAACAGTTTCCACCTGCTCGGCCCTATTGCGTTCTCTACGCAAAATTATGCCACTACTTCCCTCACAGGCACGAGCACTAATAGTCAGGTGTACTATTCTTAGTCGCCTTGACTATTGTAATGCACTTCTGCTAGAGTCCCCAGCGGTTCTACTGGACAGACTCCAAAGAGTCCAGTCGGCCGCAGCCAAACTTGCTCTCGGATGGACCAGAAGATCCTCGGCTACAGCAGCCTTAGCCGAGCTACACTGGCTCCCACTGAAGCAGCGAATAGCTTTTAAAGCACTTTGTCTTGTTTTTAAAGCGCTACACGGAACTGGCCCCAGATCCCTACAAAAAATGTTTTCCTGGTACACCCTCACTAGAACTCTCCGATCCGCCTCAGCCTGCCTTGTTGTGGTACCCAGATTCAATAAGGTAAGGACGGGGGGAAGATCCTTCAGAGTGGCTGCCGCTAAGCTCTGGAACAGTTTGCCGGTTGACATTCGCCAAATCCCACAACTCCTTCCTTTTAGAAAGCGAATTAAAACCTGGCTCTTCCCCTAAACCCCTCACCGTTACTCGTTCCTAGCCCCCCCGTTCACTTTCATCTCAGGAGTAATCTCTCAGCGCCAGGATACCTGCCAGGTGACAGATGCGCTATATAAATGTTTTAAATAAATAAAATAAATAATAATCTACTAACCCATTTCTATAGAGGCTAAATAGGGTTGGGCGAGTACACATCCCTGGCGAACGCCTCTATTTACAGGAATGGGAGCCGTAAGGTTTCCCTCCTTCCCATATCTGATTTGGGCATAGTTTCCCCCGTGCAGCCACTTTATGAGCTGGCACAAGTAAGGTGGAACCCCCATCTCATGGAGAACAGCCCACAGCTTCTCTCTTGGGACCAGATCAAACGCGGACTTCATGTCTACAAATATTAGGTAGAGGTTGCCACCCTCCAAACACACGATCTTCCAATGTAATATTTGTATCCTGAGGATTTGGTCCAGTGTGGACAATTTTTCCCTGAACCCTGCCTGCAGGTGAGTGAGTATCTCGTGCTCCTCCATCCAGCTCTGCAGCCGGAGCAGCAACACGCGTGGAAAGATTTTTTTTGTGATGTCTACGAGGCTTATTGGCCTGTAATTTATTGGCAACAGCGGTGAGCCCTTTTTATATATGGGGATTATTTCAGCTCCGGCCCAGCTAGCAGGGATCTCCATACCTTGGAGTATAGCATTGAAGAGCACCCAAAGGTATGGTGTTCACTACGAAAAAGGTCCCCAGGGATCTTGTCTAGTCCGGGGGCTTTGCCCGGTGCTATTTTGGAAAGGGCGCCAGTTATCTCAATGAGAGATATCACAGGGGTGTCATCCAATGTTGTGGGGGTAGACAAATGCAGCCGGGGTGTCCATCCCCACAGAATAGACATTGACAGCTGGTTCATCCAATGGCTTCACCCTTGAGTATAGGGAGTCGAAATGGTCCCGCCATACGCCTGCCTCCAGGTTTGGCTCTATCGGAGATTTAGCCTCGCGACTGCCTGTGTT
This sequence comes from Lissotriton helveticus, assembly GCF_964261635.1. NCBI lineage: Eukaryota > Metazoa > Chordata > Amphibia > Caudata > Salamandridae > Lissotriton > Lissotriton helveticus. Next base: position 556,505,425 of record NC_136073.1, read on the forward strand.
GACCACTTTCCAGAAGGTCCTCATATCCCGGGCACCCAGAGAGCTTCTCAAGATATCCCACTTGTCGCTTTCCCACCCTTTTTTTGCCTCACTAACACTGGCCTTAAAGGCCGCTCTAGATGTTTTAATTAAGGGACTATCATTAGCCTTGATAGAGGCAATCAAGGCTCTTTTGGCCTTGCGACATTCCTCATTATACCAGGGGTGGGAAGATTTCTTATTAGGCCTAAGATTTTTTATAGGAAAAAAGAAGTCTACCGTAATAGCCTGTAGCTTAGTATGATTCTGGGTGACCATCTGGAGATCAATTCTGACACCATTATTAGGTACAGAATGAATTGCGGTCAAGAGCACCGGGATAAGGGCTTCGGACAAGGAGCCTAATTTATCCTGGGACTGATTTATGTCTGTCCAACATACTCTCCTCCTACAATTTGAGAGGGACAACCTATCATCAATGAGAGAATGGACATTTGTTGCACTCCCAGGATTAGGCTTGTGTAGTTCTAGCACGAGGGCTTTACGGTCACTATCTTGTTTGTGCCAGAACTGTAAAATCAATAACCGGTTGTACGACGTTACAACGCATGCTTTTACCACGCATGCCTTTACATCGCAGTTTTTACAATGCATGCTGTTACAACGCATAGCGTTAAGGGGTGCTGGATAGTGAATAGTTTAATTTACTATACCAACTCCAGTCCCCGTGAATAGTAGGGAAGGTGTTGGATAGTAAATTAAATCTATTCCCTATCCAAGAGCGCCCCCCAGCGCTATGCGTTGTAATGACATGCGTTGTAACAGTTGCGTCGTAAAGGCACTGCGTGGTAAAAGTTGCGTTGTAAAGGATGTTTCCCTCAATAACCCTATGCCAGGATTTGGAGTCAATTAGAATGTAATCCAGTAAGGAGCCTCTCCCATTTCTAGTGAAAGTATAATTACTTGATGAGTCAGATTATGTTCTTCCATTACATTCCTTAAGGAGTATTTTAAAACAAAGGAATTCTTCTGGATCACCAGAGGGGACCAAATTTTGACTAAAGGGCATGAAGACTCCGGGATCCCCTAGTATTTGTCTTCTTCTCAAAAGATGCTGTCCTTTTGCAAGTCATCTAGTGGCTCAAACTGACAGTTAAATTTCCCTCCTACAATCACCATGTGATTATCTACAATGGTAGCTAGAAATTAAGTTAGTTCCTCACAAGTTTTTGACTCCTGGCCCTGGCTAACTGGTCTAGAGTACACATTTAAAAGGGCAATGGAGATCGTGGGGGAAAAATGCAGAAGAACACACAAAATGTTGTTTGAAGATTATTCTATCCATTCTGCCGAGCAACCTAGGTGGGCTGCCAACCATGTGCTCAGGCCTCCTAAAGGTCTCCCTTTCCCACCTGATATTGCAGGGATATTGAATATAGCATAAGTTCCCCTCTTGCCCACGTCTCCTGGAACATGCAGATCTCATGTTGGTCAATGAAATGGCCCCATTCGGGGTCGTCAATCTTGCTGTTCAAGCGTGCAATGGTCCAGGATAACACGCAATGGAAAAGTCAAATTAGTCACAAATGAATTCAGTGCACAGTGCCCTGGCACTCTTAATTTTTCGCTGTGTTAATTTCTAGAGGTTTCATCAGGAGGAATATGAGCGGAGAAAAATGTCATAATGGGGGAAAACAAATGGGTTTGACCTTTGGTAAGACTTAAGCTACATTTCCACAATTCTGACATGTAGAACATGGAATCACCTGATAAAGCTGCTTGTAGTCAAACGTTCACCGTATTTTCCATGGTGCGTTTACCGAGATAAGAGTCGGATGTACAAAGATGCCATGTGCAAAAAAAGTGCTGTAAACTCTGCACCGATCTGGTGCAAAGGGCATCTGATTTCGATAACAGTTACAGACCTATGTACTAATAGGTCGGTTCACAGAATACAAAATTGTAGTGGGTTGCCGACCGACCTGACTCATTTATATTAATAAGGCAGCTCGCAATTTGCAACCCATTATGATAAACTACAATACAGGGATGGGCGCCTGCAAGGGCCAATAGACCATCATCCCTGTGACTGCTTTTTAAGAATGAAAACTTTTTTTTTTAAGTAGCTTGATTTCCTTAAAGTAAATTAGACTTCTTTTTTAAAAAAGTGTTTTTCATTTTTAAGTGTGAGTGCAAATTGGCAGTGGTATGAAACTTGCACCCCAATTCTCAATGAGGAAGGGGCCCAAATGGGGTTTCTTGCCCTTTGCAAATCAGCTACCAAATTGAAAGTCTGTTCTTTTCAATGGTTTGCAATGAATTACAGTTGCAAACCCCTGATTAATCTGAGTTGCAATTTGGACGGTACTCCCACAAGAAGCCTCTGCCAAAATGAGATTCGTAATCTATTTCTAAAAACATTAGCAAGTTTTAAAGACTTTTCTGAATCTGTAAAGGGGGTAAGCAAATTCGAAAATGCATTTTAGAAGGCACAAATGCTCTGATTTAGTGATTCAGGGGGTTTGGGACCGTTGAAAAGATCGGTACGTGAGGCACCACATTCTAAGAACACCCGGAATGAGAAACACACAGTGCATGCATGTGATATAATAACATAAAAGAGATCGGAATCCCATACAAAGGATGGCATAGGCCCACCTATACTTTCACTCTGGTTGGCTGTGCTGCAAATCCCTAAGACATGGTAGCCCAGCGCCTCGAGGGCTGCAAGGGTTCATGATAGTCCCCGTGTATGTTTTTATCTGGTTTATTTTCCTAGTTAATTTTCTTCCCACCATAGTGGGACCGCTATTTTCTTTCTCTCGCTCTCTCTCTAAAAAAGAAATATATATATAGACACACACACACACACATATTTATACTACTATTATAAAGAGAGAGAACTTTGAACCTTTGAGGCGGGTAAACTCGGGAACCACAGCGCCAATCCAAACACCCGATACATCGTTGTAATTGTCAGGGTCTGCAGATAGACATAGGCTATATAAAAAAATAAAATATACGTTCTTTAAAATATTTACGATTAAAAAAAAAGTAGTCCCTTGGAAGTGCGTGCTGACATCAGGAGCGCGGGGAGGAGCGGCGTACAGGAGCGCGGGGAGGAGCGGCGTACAGGAGCGCGAGGAGGAGCGGCGTACATGAGCGCGGGGAGGAGCGATGAGGATCGGCAGACAGGCGGTGAGGAGCGGCGGACAGGCGGGGAAGAGCGGTGGACAGGCGGTGAGGAGCGGTGAGGAGCGGCGAGGAGCGGCGGACAAGAGCGGCGGCTGAGGTAGGTGAAGCGGCCCGTGTGCGGCTCATTGGGGGCCCTGAAAGTGGCGGGTGCGCTCCGGGGGACCGACGGACAGCATCGGGGCGGGCGGGGGCCCTGAAGCCTGAGACAACGTCGGGGCGGGCGGGGGCCCAGAAGCCTGATTGCTCCCGGAAAACATCGGGACGGGCTGCTAGTATATATATATATATTTATTATTTAATGGTTCCTGTGAACTATGGTATGGATTTCGTAATCATAATGACACCTCTCACACCACTACAGAGTTTTGCACTGTTGGCAATACTAGGATTATGTGACACCGGTTAGCTAAACAACACGGCAACAATTGTAAAGTAAACAGCACATTTTTTGCCAGCTTAATTTTATTCATTTTGGCTACATTCAATTTTTGGGCAGTAAATCCATAGTTAAGTTATGCAGTAAATGCTGCAGATTCGCGTAAATCCGCTGCCCTCACCATCGTCTACTATTTTAGTAGTGTATTCATGAAAGGTAAACAATAATTAAGCATTCTATTTCCAATCAGTGTCCATTTTTAGCTTCACTTCGAAGAAAAAACGTTTTCGAAGCTAACCACAAAAAAGATAATATAGAAAGGTTTATGAGGGCCCTTTATTATTATCATCGTAGGGTTCTGGTGATGTCACCTCCCCCACCCCACCCCCCCCCCCCCCACACACACACACACATCCTTTGATGGCAAGATTGGACCACATCAAATTGTGACACGTTGTGTGCATGTTTGTGTACTAAAATATAAAACGAGCACGCTAAAACACACGCAATTAAAGAACTTCAAGAAGATAATAACAAAAAAGTAGACCGAAAGGGATGTACTGCATTAACGTCGGTTTTCATTTACTCTACCTCCCAGATAAAAGAGCCTGAATTAAATAATCAACTCCAGTGGAAGGCAGCTTTACAAATTAAAATGAGGCGGATAATATTCCGCCTGATGAAAAGGTTTCAGCCAATTTCCGTCCGGCCATGTCCCTCTCGCCTCCCAGTGTTGATGTGAAGAAGCCCGGCCTTCCGGGTCCTCGTGACGGCGTATTTTTAGCTCCCTAATCCCTCCAACGGGCAGCGTCACATTAAATATGGATTACCTTTTTTCTCGACGACTGGAAAGAAACGGTGGGCGGAGGATGTGGCGAGGAAGAGTCGTTAAATTAGAAAAAAAGATGCATCTGGAGGTTCACAGAAAAGGGTTTGTTTTCCTCACCTCGGTTGCCGGGCCTCGCGCGCCTCAGAGGTACAACAATAGGAGGCGAGATGGTGTGAACCGAAAAAGAGGCTTAGAAAATTGTTGACAGAGAAAAATCGCGCATAAGTTGCTCACATGGAGATGTTTGAGGCCTGGAAGTCTGGCATACCTCTCAAGTGGTTCCACCATGGCACTAACTTGGTGACTGGAACTTTGCATGCTGGGATGGTTGAACCCATACTATTAGTGTTAAAAGCACACATCACAATTACAGAATGCTAAAAAGCCGGGACATTGGTAGTGTCCCTCAGGACGTGTGGTTACTCAGCAGAAATGAGTCTTCGCACAGGATGAGTGAATTTGGAGGAATCCCTGGGTTGAGTAGCAGGTGGGTGTTTCATTGTCCACCATAATCACTGTTCATGGGCAAAAAACCTACACATAGTATTTTGAAGCCATTTTACATTCATGTGGTTCCTCTCCTCACCCTAAGAACCTCATTAGGAGCTACCATTTTGTTTTGGGGGGTAATATCATTGTAGGTATTTACTGGTGCCTTGTGGCCTAACACAAAATGATGGGACTCCATGTAGAATGTGACCAGGGGCCCACGTCGTGAACGTTTCACAGATATTAATTGGCTTTGGGCTGGATGGGGACCCCTGAACGATTAAGGCTTCCCTAAAGGGTTACCCCCCCCTGCACCACAGGGGCCTGTGTTACGCCCTGCTTGGTGCAGTATTAGCTCAGTAAAACTGCACGGTTTCTCAGCTTTCCTGCAAATCTCAGAAGAGTCATATCTTCCCCACTAAAAATCCTCGGGAGTATACCTAAGAAAATGTCATCACAGGAAAAAAGTGTGATATTAGTGCACAAGCTGCAACCCTGATTCGGGGGACATGCATATTTTCTTTTTCAAAACAGAAGAAAGACTGTACATTACTTTTTTAGGTCTGGCTTGAAACTGCATTAGTCGTAATTAATTCAATGATAGGACAACACATTTTGGATAGGTTTTGCTCGAGTCATCTAACAAATATTGTGTATTTTATTCCAAAAATGTCCTTATAACGGCCATATATTGTACCCAAAACAACTTCAGCATACATTTGCTTTCCCTTTTCAGGGAAAGTAACATCTGTGGGTAGGGTGGATACCTGCTTATTAAGGCTGAAATGGTGATGCTGAGAGAGAATGTATCTGGCCAGATGACAGGCAGCCCTCAAAGAAATGCAAATGCTCCCCATTGTCAGAGTCTGATTGGCCACGGTGGCAATGTGATAGAAGCTCACTGTGGGTACAATTGAAAGGAAAGGAGAACAGGGAATGGGAAAGGAGAACGGGGAATGGGAAAGGAGAACGGGGAATGGGAAAGGAGAACGGGGAATGGGACAGAGTGGAGACTGCTTGGCTTTGTGCCAAGTGTGATCACCTGTTCTCATTTCACCACAACTTGTTTTCACTTACATTTTAGAAACACTAACATGCATTAAGTGAGAAAACGATAAATACCCTGAAAAAGTGGTAATATGCAACTGCAATATTAGCTATACTTCTTTTTACTTTTTTTAGGAGCGGCCACAAATGAGCTCATTGGTAGCCATTCTTAAACTTGCAGGTAAAACCATGAATTGGAAGGACGGACCCTCCCCTCCCCCAGTGGGACCAAGGAGCGCAGATTACTCTGCCCTTGTGCTGGAGAAGTCCCCATTAGTAAATGCATTTTCACCCAAAAGAAATCCCTCTGTAAATTCTTTGCATGTGTAAATGATGTATTTTTGGCCTTAAGCCTTGTATATGTCCAAAGATACGTTTGTGAATAGGCACCGTTATATTCACAAATATGACAATTATTAATTCAAGAATTAATACAACGAGTGTTTCCATAACATCTTCGAATACCTGACATCATCTACACAGTACCTTTAAGAGACAAGTCAAACCTGTGCCTAGTACATGTGGAAGATAACAGTCTTCGGGACTCTTTTCAGGCCGGCTTTAATCCAGGTCGTAGCATCATATTAGTGGTCATCTCAGCGCTAGACGATGTACCTGTGCTGGTTGATAATGATGGTGTTGGGGCGCTGGTAATTTATATTGTTCAGTAGCATTCAGCACCATTAATCACTCTATCCTTATCAACACCTTGAATGAGGCAGTTTTCTTCGGCTCAGTGTAAGTGACTGATGTCATTCCTGACTGACGAACATCAATTAGTCGCCTTTCCTCCTTTCACCTCTAAAGCTAAAACCTATACATGTGGTATCATGTCCAATTTTTCCTCGAGGTAGATGTCTGTTGTTGCATGCACACAGAGGACACCCAAACCGTTTTTGGGTCTCTCTAGTCATGGTAAGGGAGTTATACACCCAAGGTAAACCCTGCTCACCCTAAGTACCCAAGTTAACCCCTGCTCACCCCCTTGGTCACTTAGCAAAAGCAGTCAGGCTTATCCCAGAGGCAATGCATAAAGTATTTGCACCCAATGCACAGTAACCCAGTGGAAACACCACAGAAGCGACACCGCTTTAAAAAAATAGGTAATCCTTTATCTAGATTGGAACAAGATCAATAACGCCACAAATCCAGCATACATGTTATCAACAGATCATTTTAAAATGGGAATGTCAGTGACAAAGAGAGGGAAACAGCACAGGATACTCACTCCGTTCGTGGTTAGGTGGTCCCTGGGCTGTTTCACAGCAGCCCCACAAATCCAGTGACAGCTGCTCCGAGCTGCCTCACAGGAACTCCTATTATCACTTGTGCTGGGCCCTGGATTGGGCTGCAGAAGCGGGTTCCTAGCCTCTCGTTCCGTTTTTAGAGAAGAACAAGTGTGGCGTGGGAGCAGAGGCATGTCTCCGGCCTCCACTCGCATTTATATGGCAACAGCTGCGGTGCGTTAGACCTCCATCCCGGGGCCTTTGGCGGTGCTCTGGTCGGGTATGTGGCTACCGTCCCTCACAACGGCCATTTTGATGACTGCAATTCTTCCTCGGCTTTGGGGCAGGCAGGGTGGGGCTTAGCTCCCTCTTCAGCCCTGCACAGCCAGTTGCTGCGGCATCCGGGACGCCCTTCAAGGTTTTTTTTCTGCTCCACCCAACCACAGACCCTGCTTGCGGCAGTCACCCTGCAACAGGGGGGACCAGTTACGGTTTCTTTTTGGATAGGTCACAGCTCATGCCGGCAAGGCGTTTCAACATGGCACACGCTAGTGTCATGGCTCAACTTCCAACATGACACACGCAGGTGCCGCGACCCCATTCCAATATGGCACACAACTCCTCAGGGCCTTGGGTGCTGCGATTGGAGGGGGACGAGTAGACCTGGTAATTCTTCATGTTAATCATGGGGGAGGACTTTTTTGTCCCTGAGCTTACACAACAGGAGGCTAGCACACACAAGCCCTTGGAGAGTGTCCATAGCAGGGAAAAAAAGGCAGTCCCTTTCGTCTGCCCACAGACAGAAGCAGCAACTGCAGGCCAACCCACTCCTCACACAGAAAAGGGGGCACTCCTCACACAGCTCTTCAGCTCTTGGCAGGGTCCTCTTGTTTCCAGAAGAGATCTAAAATTTTGAGGTTTAAGGTCTCATACGTATAGCTCATTTTCTCATAGTAGTCTCTGTTTCAGAGTCTCTGAGCTAAGTATAAACCTGTTCTGTCCTCCCTGGTCCAGCTCAGCCACAGGAGCTAGTGAAAACTCCTTCCATCACTCTTAATGCAGAAAGGTCTATTCAGCCTGGCTATGAGTCACCCAGGAAAGGCAGGACACACCTCAACCCCACCATGTCACTGTCTAGAGTGAATGAACATCCCCAGCTCCTGCCACTCCAAAACCAGATGGCGAATACACAAACAGGCAGAGGCACACTGGATGGTTAAACAAGAAAATGCCTACTTTCTAAAAGTGGCATTTTTAAACATACAATTTCAAAATCACCTTTACTAAAAGGTGTGTTATGAAATTCTGGGTTCAGAGAGCCTAAGCTCCATTTCTCTATCTTGTCCTAATGGAAAGTAACACTTGTAAGATGTTAAAAGGTAGCTCCCATGTTAACCTACGGGACAGACAGACTTTCAATATTGAAAAATGAAATACACATTATTTCACTATCAGGACATGTAAAATACACCAGTACATGTCCAACCTTTAACATACACTGCACCCTGCTCATGGGGTACCTTGGGACTACATTAGGGGTGTCTGACATGTAAGAAAAGGAAAGGCTAGGGCCTGGCAAGTGGGTACACTTACCAGGTTTACATGGCTGTTAAAAACTGCATGTGCAGACACTGCAGTGGCAGGTCTGAGACACATTTGAATGACTACAGGTGTGGGTCGCACAACCAGTGCTGCAGGCCCACTAGTAGCATAGGATTTACAGGCCCTGGACACTTTACTAGGGACTTACCAGCAAATCAAATATGCAAATCATGGATAACCAATCATAATCACAATTTACAAAGGGAGCCCCTGTTCTTTGACACTGATCAGCAGTGGGCAAACTAATCTGAGTTCCTGGTGTCAGTGGGCCACCTAAATACTATATTTTGGGATATTAAGGTGAATGTAGGGTAGTAGCCAATGGGATACTTACTCTTGGGATCACTACACCCCCTATATGACTACTTCCTGTAGGGAGTGGGCATAACCCTGTACCAGAGTTCATAATTCCACCTAAAACAAGTTGGTGGAACCCTTCTTTGTGGAGTACATCAAGTAACCCACATTAGGCATGTGATTAGCCTGGTGGTGCAACATGCCTATTACATAGCTAATTTCCTGCCTGCCCTGGCACCAAATGGGCCTCAGGGTAGGGGTGGCATTTCCCATGTCTGGGGGAAGTTGGGTCTCATATCAAAGGCGACAGGGGCTTTGATGTCCCTGGGCTTGATATACTAAATCACTAGCCATCCTACTGGAGGAGGAGTTAACTCCTTAACATCCAGTGTCCAGTACATATACTGAAGATGGCTTCCCTGTTCACTTGTACTATCTAGTAATTGAACTAGACAGCACAGGGGCATATCTGCTCATGCATATATGCCCTCACATGTAACATAATGCACACTGTGTTATGGTTATAAGGCCTGCTGTAGGGGTGACTTACATATATTATATGCAGTGACTTTGGCATAGTGAACAGTGAATATGCCATGCTTTCACATATGATTTGCACCATGTCACACAGCCTTCAATGGCAACCTGCATGCAATTTGTATGGGGGTTCGTTAGGGTGGCACACTACCTGCTGCAACTCGTAGGAGCCTCCTTAGCACCCATGCCCTAGGTACCAAGGGTACCATTTACTAGTGACTTAAAGGGGTGCTACAGTGGGTGCCGATTGTAACACAACTAGACCACTTTACCTTGTTTTTAGGAAAAGAACACTGGTACCTGGTTAGCAGGGTCCCAGTGCATATCAGTCGAAAAACATAAGTACCAGTGGCAAAAAGTGGGGGTGACCATGGCAAAAAAGGGCACTTTCCTGCAATATACGATCAGAAGAGATGGAATGCACACCATTTTAAAAATTATTTCTTAAACTTAGCGTATGTCCACTTTTATCGATGTATGCGTGCAACGAGGTATGATGGCTTGCCCTAATGCCACCGAATTCAACAAGACTTGAGAAGGGGACATATGTATGTACCTCCCTCGTGCACAGCTCTATGCCGCTTTTTAGCGTCATCCTATGCGTATAGATTTGGTCCAATTCTTCATTCTTACTCAATCCACTTAATTCAACATTTTCTCCTTTTTCTTTTTCTGTAATTAACATCCACTTGCGGAATTTGTCGCCTATTTTCAAATTTCTTGTATTTAAACTGTGCCCATCCGGACCTCTTGAATAAATACGAATGATGCAAGGCTCGTCACAGGCAGCATTTATTCATTTAAAAACCCAATGCATTTCGGGCTACTCAGAGCCCTTCTTCGGGGGTCACTAGAAATGATAAAACATTTACCAATTACTTATGTGGTCTCAACTGGCAACATTATTATGAATAGCATTTCATAGAAATTTCATGAAAAAAGCAACAGGCATTGTACATGTTTTATAGCGTTCCATCAAGATTCCTTATGTGCAATATGACCCGTATTTAAATAAATCACATATTTGAATAAACAACATTTTCATTGAACTCAACAGACCAGTTAATCCATCTTTCCCCTTAGTTATTCACACAATTTCTTAACTAGGCGTATTATCCACATTCGCCTTCATTTTCCATTGCCACTAACCCCCTGTCTCAATCCCATCTGGCCTCGAGATCACCGGCTCTGTATCCACGCTGATTGAACCCCTCAGAGCCGGTGATCTCGAGGTCAGATGGGATTGGACCAAATCTATACACATAGGATGACGCTAAAAAGCGGCATAGAGCTGTGCACGAGGGAGGTACATACATATGTCCCCTTCTCAAGACTTTCCTGCAATAGGCATTAACCCATCTCTTAGAATAGGTGTCTAATTAAAGGTCTAAGTTGTAAGACTTCAGATGGTGATGAAAGAATTTGGCCTACTTCTTAGAAAATAGGTTGAAGCTTAAACATAGCCTGATGTTGGTAACAAAGTCAAGTGAAGTACTAAAACAACGCAGATATGTTTTGTCCACACCATGGTGCAGAAGATCATGTCAACTGGGAAGTTACCAGAACACGGTGAAGAGTAGCGAATAGTTAATTAATTTTTCAAAAGGGAATTTTCCAGAGATGTTTTGCTTGAGAACAAGGGTGGATTTTAATTTTTTTCATCTATGGTGATAAAGTCTATAGGTCGGCTTATCCAGACTCAGAAGCTGCTGACAAGACCTGCCTAGTTCAATTCCGATTCACATGCATTTTTACTTTCTCTAATCGACTATCCATTAGAGTTATTTTTCCTGGAGGTTGGCTTGCTGACAATGTTTTTCAACTTGTGCAGGCCCATATGTTAGCTTTGGCCTCTGCTTGGATAGAGTGCAGGATGTCTTCCCGATTGAGAAGGTAAAATGTGGTTGCTGTTTTGTCCATTAAAGTTATGTACTGTTTAACCTTAAGAACTAATAGGAAATATAACAAAATTATTTTAGCCTGTGTTCTTTGATGTTGAAGTGAAGCTTTGGCTCATCTGGCGAGTGGAGATCTTGGCCTGAAGTTGAGATACCATGCCAGGAAAAAGGTATTTTGCACTATCATCTAGTAGGACATAGATTCAGAACAGTGTATCTTGACTTCTATCACCCCTTAATGCTCAAGAACTCAAAATTGCTTTGAAGAATGCCCGGGCACAGAACACCATTTACCTGATGAAGGGATTCTAGAGGAAATCTTAGTTTCGATATATCACATACTGCATTTCATTAGGTTCATATTTGAACTGTTATATTGATGTGGTTTGTCAATTTATTGTACTGATCTACTTTTATCTTATTGTAACAAGCATTCTCTTATAACCAAAAGAAACAAATTATCATTTGGACCTGAATAGTTTGCTCTATAACTAATGTGTCATAGTATGAGCTTTGTTAAAATGACATCACTACCCAAACTAAGCAGCCATTCACGCAGCACCAGTTGCTCCCTGAGGGCAGAGGTGCATCTCCCCACCTGCTGGGAGCGTAGCAGCTGCAGCAAAACATAATTTCAATAAAATGGTAGTAATGGACGTGACCATTTTCGTGAAGTGTGTGCCATGTCTCGGGGTGGGGAATCGGCAGCAGGAATGAATGGCTTAAAACCTGAAGTGCGCATGTCAGATTGGCCAGCAATCTTGCAACGTCCAGCCCGGCATGTGCACTTTAGCCCACACCAATACCAGCTGTAAAACTGCAAGGTAGATGTCAGTTGCTTTCGAAACTGTTCATGCCTTTAAAAGTGGAGCTCCAAAAAGAAACTGATTGACCAGTGTGCCTATACTCCGGATCTTATTAATAGGTAGAATCCCAACACAGAACAGGGAGTTAGGGAGGGTTGATGAGGAATCTGTAGCTAGATAGTCTCTACCAGGAAGAGCAGTACCTCAGGTAAGTAACTTGTTCTTCACATGGAGACTACTAGCCGCTGATTCCTCATCTTTTGAATGGATACCAAAGCAGCACCAAAGGGAGATGGGCTGTGGATTGACTCAAACCAGAAAGTCCTGAAGGAACGAGCAGGCAAAGGGCCCTTCTCAGTGGACCTGGCTGTCCAGACAACAGTGCTACATTAACGTGTGGAGGGACGCCCATGTAGCAGCATGACAGATGCCTAGAATAGGAACTCTGCATGCTCATGCAGTGGTAACAGCTTTGGCCATGGTAAAATGTGCATCGATTCCTTCTAGAGACTGCTTTATGGAAAATGTGTAGAGCAAGATCCATAGAAAGTTGGTACGCTTCTGCACAGCCTTGCTTTTTTTGTGCTCATAAGAGCTGATCGTCCACCTGGTGGTCTTTGGTATGATCAATATAGAAGCTCAGCACTCTTTTCGAGTACTAGCGATGGACTCTCTCCTCCTCCTCCTTAGAGTGAGGCAGAGCACAGAACACCAGCAGGATGATGGTTTGATTGACGTCGAATGGCTTCCTAGAAAGGATGCCTTGTTCACTAAATCAGCTTGTCGGTAAAGAAGGTGGTTCAGGAAAAATTAACACAGAGACCCTCACACACTGTGCTGAGGTAATGGCAACAAGGAACACAGTCTTGATGGTAAGGAGCCATAAGGAACAGCTGTGGAGCAACTTGGAAAGGGAGAACATCAGATAAGTAAGTACAAGTTTGATGTTCCACTGGGGCATTACAAAAAGAGCAGGGGAAACATATACTGTAGGCCTTTCGAAACACGCATCACAATGTGTGACTTAAACAATGGTGGCTGATAAGGTAACCGTAAGAAAGCCAAAAGGGCTGAAAAAGAATGCTTAACCATGCTCAAAGCTAGACCTTTTGGCAATAAGTAAAAAAATAACACAACATTAGACAGTTTGGCCTAGAGGGGATCAATTGGCGTGTGCTGCACAGATCCACAAACTTGTCCCAATGACAGGCGTATACAGTTTTTGTCGAGGGATGCCTGGCTTCCAAGATGACAACAACCAGCTATGAATGAAGGTCGAAGGTGTTCAGCTGTCGCTCTAAATCTCCTAGCATAAAGGTGGAGATTGCGAAGGCGCAGGTGCAGAACCTGACCCTGCTGACAGCATATCCTCCCAGAAGGGAGGGAAGCCTGATCAAAGGACAAATGCTCAGGTCCAGGAGTTCTGGATACCATACTCTCTGTGCCCAATCCAGGGCCACTTGGGCATGAGTGGCATCAGCAGAAAGGCATACAAAAGTCCTGAGTTCCACTCAAGGCAGAACACGCTTGCAAGCAACAGATGCCCTAAAAACGTCATAGCGCAGAAGTGATGACTCTGCACATTGTTGACCATGGCAGCAAGACCACTGACTCATTGTCAGTGAAATTGCTTTCCCTCCCTCGCAGCTCCACCATTAAGTGAGGCCTTCCCTGAACCCCTGCACTCTTGACTGTTGGTGTTCGAGGCCCTCCTCCACCCCAGGTTTTACCTGCACCTCACCCCTGGTGCTCCAGTGGACCTCTGTCTCCTTTCTCTCTCTCTGCTTTTTCTCTGCTTTTTCACTCGTTTTTCCCCTCGTTTCTATCTCCCCTTTCACTCTCCTTCTGTGTCTTTCCTTAGTTTTTCACTCGTTTTTCACCCTCATCTCAATCTCCCCCTTTCACTCTCCTCTGTGTCTTTCCTCCACTCTGCGTGCACTTTTGCTGCCTTATTGGCTTTTCCCGTCTCTTTTTGACTTTTTTCTTTACCTTTTTCCACCCATTTTTTTCCAGTGCTGCCCCCGCTTTCCCTCCCCCAGCACGACCAGTGTGACCGGCCCAATCCAGCTCCCCTTCCCGCTCCCGCCTCCCAGCTGTCCAGCTCTCCCCGACCCCTACTTAATGGCGGCTGCATGCAGTGGGCGTGACATTGGCGCGCCAAAGGCAAGCCCGTCTGCGCCCGTCCGCAACCCGACCGCGACCAGCGCCAGGAACCCTGTATCTCCGCCCCGCCAACGTTATGACCCAGTGGCACTCCACGCACTCAACCCAGGCTTCAACAACAACTGCAAGCTAGCTTCACCGGCCAACACCCACAGACCCTTCAGCTGTCACCACTGCCATCAAACCTACAGCACTGCCAGGAACACGGACCCAGCACAACCCAACCGCAAGAACACACCAGAACCGAAGACCCTGCAATGCATCCTCCTCAACGTCAGATCACTCCACAAACACGCAACCGAAATATGGGACCTCCTTGACAGCACCACACAGGAGGTAGCGTTCCTCACCGAAACATGGACCAACAACTCCTCGGGACCGGACATCGTCATCGCAATCCCCCAAGGATACAAGGTCTCCAGGAAGGACCGCCCAAACCACCCGGGAGGAGGAATCGCCATCGTCCACAAATCCACCCTCCGCCTGAAAACAATCCCGGACGAGCCCACAGAGCTGATGGAACACCTTCCCTTCAAGATACTGGCAACCCCCACCACCACTCTCCGAGGAATCCTCATCTACCGACCCCCTGGACCTTATGCCGAATACATCATGATATCATCTCCTCGCAGGCCATCGCATCCACCAACTACACCCTGCTGGGAGACCTCAACTTCCACCTCGACAGCCTACTGGACCCCAGCACCAAATCCCTCCTGGACAACCTCCACAACATTGGACTCCGCCAGATCATGACCGAACCCACGCACTCAGCAGGGCACACCCACGACCCCCTCTTCACAAGAGAAAACTCCATCACCATTAGCCACACCACCGAACTCTCATGGACCGACCATGGATGCATCCACTTCACCTTCAGAACACCCACAATCCACAGACACCAGCACCTGCTCCCACAAAGAAATTGGACCAGAATCACTACTGACCAGCTAACCGTATCACTCCGCAACTCCACCCCTACCATCGCGGAAAGCGACTACCACAACGCCGCAGCCCGAACCCTGCACAGATGGATCACCGACAGCGCCAACACCTTAGCCCCCTCAAGAAAAACAACAACACCCAAGCCAAGAAAGCTAGATGGTTTTCCACCGAACTACGAGAGTCCAGACACACCTGCCGCCGCCTCGAAAAGGACTGGAGGAACACCAAATCCACAGAAGCCCACAACAACTTCAGAGCCGCCACCAAAGTCCACCACCAACTCATCAGAAAAACTAGGAAAAAATTGATCAAAGACAGAATCTCCACCCACGCACATAACAGCAAAGAACTCTTCAACATCATCAAGGAGTTCGCCCAACCTTCCAGCGAGTCCACTGACATCCTACCCTCACAAGACCTCTGCGACAAACTGAGCACCTTTTTCCACCACAAAATCAAGAGCATCTACGACAACTTCGATGAAGACATCCAAAACACTGAACCCTCAACAACCACCCAGACACCATGAAGCCAACGATCGACAACTTGACTACCCTCACCACCGAAGACAGACTGTAGACGATGAACTCAATCCACTCCGGGCCCCCACGGATCCCTGCCCCCACCGCATTTTCAACAGAGCCGCCGACACCATCGCACCCATGCTCCGCCACACCATCAACCACTCCCTGGTAACCGCATCGTTCCCTGACAACTGGAAACACGCTGAGATCAACCCCCTCTTCAAAAAACACTCGGCGGACCCCACCAACCTCAAAAACTACAGACCCATCTCCCTGTTTCCCTTCCCAGCGAAAGTCATCAAGAAAGCCATCAACAGCCAACTCGCCACATTCATCGAAGAGTAAAACATCCTCAACTCCTCCCAGTCCGGCTTCAGAAAAAAACACAGCACGGAAACCGCCCTCCTCGCTGCAACAGACGACATCCACACCCTACTGGACAAAGGAAAAACAGCAGCCCTCATCCTCCTCGACCGTTCAGCGACGTTCGACACAGTATCTCACAGCACCCTAATACACAGACTCCACGACGCTGGGATTCAAGACAAGGCCCTTGACTGGATCCGCTCTCGGACCCTACACCAACCACCTGCTGAGTCCCCCCAGGGGTCATCCCTCAGCCCTACGCTCTTCAACGTCTACATGGCTCTGCTCGCCCCCATCGTCAGAACCTACGGACTCAACATTGTGTCAGACGGAGACGACACCCAACTCATCCTCTCCCTATCCAACGAACCCAACACCGCCAGACACAATTTTTAAGAAGGCATGGAAGCCGTCGCCAAATGGATGAAAAACAGCTGCCTTCAACTAAACACCAACAAAATAGAAGTACTCATCATGGGCCCACACCCCGATGCCTGGAACGACACCTGGTGGCCCTCTGCCCTCGGAAGTCCGTCCACCCCCACGGACCACGCACGCAACCTGGGAATCATCCTGGATTCTGAACTCAAAATGGACCAGCAGATCAACGCCGTCTCGTCCTCCTGCTTCCACACCCTCTGCCTCCTACGCAAGACCTTCAAATGGATCCCCCTCGAACACAGAAAGACTCACTCACGCCCTGGTCACCAGCAGACTCGACTACGGCAACGCACTCTACGCCGGAATAAAATAAAACCTCACACGCAAGCTATAGAACATCCAGAACGCCGCCGCAAGACTGGTCCTAAACCTGCCAAGACACTGCCACATCTCCCAGCATCTGCGCACACTCCACTGTCTCCCCATCGAAACTAGAGTCACCTTCAAGATGCTCACCCATGCTCACAAGGCCCTCCATGACACCGGACTAACATACCTGAACAGCTGACTCAAATTCCACGCACCCCAAAGGATCGTAAATCAGCCCAGCTCTCCTATGCTGTGGTCCCTCGCACCAAAAAAACCAGATCAGGCGGCCACTCCTTCTCCTTCCTTGTGGTCAGAGCCTGGACGCCCTCCCTCTCCACCTCAGACAGACAACATCTCTCCCCATCTTCACAAGAAACCTCAAAACCTGGCTCGTCGACAGACCCCCTCCTACATGGACTGGAACCTGCAAAACGCCCCTCCCCCAGCCCCTTGAGACCCTCACGGGTGAGTAGTAGCGCGTAACAAACATGTGATGTTGAACAGATTGAGCTTAGGTTTTCCCCATTCGTGGTTGAGACCTAGTGCCACCTCTGGGTGCAGTCTTGATTCATGAGGCAATAACAGTTCAGTTTGTCACCTTGGCGTTCAAAGAGCCTGAACGGTGGTTCACCATTAGTAAAATTCCCTGGTGGTCCAGTAATTTCCAGAGTTGCAAGGCCTCCTTGCACAGGGTCCATGACCCCAGCCGCTCTCCTTACTGCAATACCACATGGCGGTGGTGTTGTCCATAAGCACCTATACCAGCCTCCCCTTGATGGATGGTAGGAAGACTTTCAATGCCATGAAAATGTCCCTCAGCCCCAAAAGATTGAGATGAAGCTAGCACTCCGCCAGAGACCAGTGGCCTCTGATCTCCACCTCTCCCAGGTGGCCACTTCAACCAAAAGTGATGCACTATCACCTCTGTCAGTTCTGGGCGGGAAAGGGAGAGAGGACTGCTGCTGACCCAATAGGAGTCCAGTAGCCACCACGGCACATCTTTCACAGTCTCCTCTGAAATCTGACTGTGGTTGGATATGTACCCTTCATTTTGGGCCCATTTGAACTTCAGATCCCACTGTAGAGCCTGCATATGCACCCTGGCGTGCTCGACAAACAGGATGCAGGAGACCATCAGTCCCAGCAGCCTCAGAGTTGACCTCGCTGAAATTCAGGACCTAGGCTGAAAGATCAGGATCATAGCCTGAATTATCTGGGTTGTCTTTCCTGTGGAAAAGGCATGAAACCAAATTGTGTCCAGAATGGCTCCGATTAGGTTGAGTGTCTGAGAAGGAGCCAGATCGCTGGGAATTAATCTTTCCCTATCTCAACGACTGGCTGTTGAAGGCTGGCTCACCTCCAAAAGTGTGCGTCCACCACCACCATCACTTTTGTGAACACCCGTGGGGCACTGGTGAGACCAAAGGGAAGCACAGCGAACTGAAAATGCTCCTACCACAAACAACAGGTAACGCTGCTGGGCTGGCAGGACAGGAATATCGAAATAGGTATCTGTAGGGTTCCTCTCAATACGGACCCCGGACAATCTGGCCTACCTTATGGAAACACCCCTTTTTCTTCCCTCCTGCTGCCGGAATCGGAGGTGTGCCTCCCAGGACGAGAGGCATCCTACACCTCGCATGGCTGGCCCTTTAAACTTCCGAATGAGGAAGAAGTCGGCCCCGCCCCTTGGAGCTGGAACTATGGAGCGGCAGCACAAGATAAGATCCCCGCAGCCTATGAGGACAGTGGCAAGACCCGGAAGGAGGAAGACGGCTGAGCAGAGACGGAGAGCGTAGAGGAGAGCGAGAGAAGGAGAGGAGCCACTGAAAAGATCGCGGAGACAGCGAAGGACCAGCCTGGAGGCCGAAGACTACATGCAGCGCCCAGCCACGTTCCAGGAGGGACATGGCTAGAACAGGTGCGTGCCCGCTTCAGGGGACCCGGGAGGCTGGGGTCAATATCACCGGGAGGTGGAGAGAGCAGTTAAAAGCAGGCCTTCAGTAGAGAGACCTGAGGGATAGCGCGCAGCATAATTCCCTGACTACCTTTGGTGACGGCCCCTGCCCTGTACTACCCTAGAAATCTACCGGGTGTAACCTCCCCTCACCCCTTCCCTCTACCCTGCTACAAAACGACCATGGCACTAATCAAAGTGTATACAGATCAACAAGAGAGAGAGGACTAGATAAGCTAGCCTGTATCCCCAGTTTATATATATAAATCAATAAAGGCTAGCTAGTTTAAGGGAAATATTAGGGAGACTCTGGTACGTCAGCAGTGACAATATGTGGGAAAAACACTGTTTTCCTTTGAAAGCCCTCACCCACCGACCTAGTCGGTGGCATGCTTCATCATCGGGCCCACCACAGTGGCACCGAATGTGCCCCGGGTGTGCTTCAACGCCAGGTGACTGCGGAGCTGGTATGTTGCTGAGTGTGCAGTGAAGGGGTGTGAAGGTGAGAAATTAAAATGCTATCCAGGAGGTCCCAGCACCCGAGGGTATTAGCAATCTTTAATGAACTGGGCCTCTGTTAGCAGGTTAAAAAGGCAATAGGACGTTTTAAGGGAGAGTTACAATGACCTCCAGCGTCCAGTGTGGTCTACATGTTTCTGCCAGTGCCTTTGTTATAAGCTGGCTTTCCTCAGGACCAAAAAGGGGTGAAAAGTGCAAATAATAATAAACTATATTAAGTGAGTGTTGTTATTTTCTCTATGTGTCGCGCACGCTAAGGCGCTGTAGCTGTTAGAGGGGGATTCCCTCAAGCTTTTCTACACAGAACACATAGGACAAAGACAAGACGTACAAGGAAGAGTCATATTAGGTTTACATTAAGTAAAAGAACCACTTATAGCCGACTTGTAAGGTGGTGTTCGACCTATATGCGGCTAAGGTGAGCTCATTGGGGACTCCATAGAGCTTGTGAGGGTATATTCAACCGTTAGTGAGGGGTGGTGGGCTAAAAACGAAATCACAAGGTGAGGTACAGGGAAGTAATAGTACTAAGTCCTCACTCTGTTATTTCAATGTAAAAAGCCTCATGGGTCGCCTGGCAGAGAAAGAGACCCTGTAGGGATAAAAATGAGACATACAAGGCTTTCTAACCTGTAGGGAGAGAAAGTTCTTACCCCATTTGCAGGATTTAGAGGGTTACTCACGAGTAGTTCGGTCTGGTTCCTCCTAGGACCTATTCATCCATCCGCGGCGCCCGAAATGCAGTGACTGGGCCGCAATGTTTGTCTTTTTATGCTCTAATCGTAATCTATTTCACCTGGTTAGAGTAGAAAGAGAAGGCGGTATGCGCGTAAAACGCCCTATCATGCTGCAACCAACTGCACATGTGCAGGGGAGCAGCGCGTGGACTCGCGCATGCGCGGAAGGCAGGGCGCGTCAATGCGCATGCGCAAGGAACGGGGCTCTGATGCGCATGCGCGGAGCATCGCCGGGTGAGCGCTGCAAGCGCTGGGCTGTATGAGCAGCCTGTGTGAGAACAGGTGTGCGTGGCGCTGGATGTGCGCTAGCCCAAGCGTTATAATAGACAAAGTATTAAGCTCTGGCACATGTAAAGAAACACAAGCGCTGGGCAAAGAGAATAACCTGTGAGTTAACAGGTGTGTGTAGCGCTGACTATGTGCTACCCAGAGAGTCATTATAAACGAAGTATTGGGCCACTATGTTGAGAATGGGTAATGCCCATCAGGCTTAGGAAATACTAAGTAGAGAGGGGGGATCACTAGTTGGAGAGAAGGGGTCAGGGAGGACGCTCATGCAGGGGGACAGGGGCACAAGTGTCTCACATGAAGTGCTAGGTGCTACTGAGTAGGACCGGGGAGGTTATTACTGGCTCACAGCCCAAGTTGTATAGGTGGGCATGATATGGTTATACTGTTAGGCTATTCCATGGAATGGCATCGTTCAGGCCATGGATGTGTGTGGCCAGGCGGTAAATCCAGCGCTGCTCTTTTTGTAGAAGGAATCTTTCATCTTTGGCATTGTCAAATTTCTCAATGACAGTCCAGGAGAAATCATTTGGTGTGTGGTTGTGGGTCAGGAAGTGATCTGTAAGTTTACTGATATTTTTCCCACATCTTATTGTACTCCTGTGTTCGGTCATTCTTGTGCGTACCTTGCGAGTGGTCATGCCAATGTATCTCAGGCCGCATCTGCACGTTATCAGGTAAACCAGGTTGGTAGAGTTGCAGTTAGTGAAATTTCGTTGCATCCAGGTTTTGCCTGGTTCCAGATTGAGGGTTTTGGACGGAGATGTAAGGTGGCATACGCTGCAGTTGTTACAGGCTTGGTGTCCGATGATCTTGGGCAGGCCCCATGCGTTAACAATTGTGTTGTCTCTGTTCTGATTGGTCGTGCGTGGCCTGGTGTTGACTAGCTGGTCTCTTAGGTTGGTAGATCTTTTGTAGGCAATGCGTGGTTTTTCCCATTGTCTTGTGCCAGAGTTGATAATTTTCCAGTGCCGTTGTATAATGTTGGAAACTTGGTTCGATGCTGTGTTGTACGTTGTTACACAGGTGAGGACTGGTTCTTCCTCAGGTTTGTCGTAGTTTTCCAGGAGGGCTTCTCGATTTTGATTCCTTGCTCTTTTGCGGGTTTGGTTTATTATCCTGGTGGGGTAGCCACGGTCCCTCAGTTTGTGAACTAGGTCATTGGACTGTTGTTTATAGTCCTGGATGTTACTGCAATTGCGCCTGATACGTAAAAACTGCCCGTAGGGCAAGTTTTCCCTCAGGTGTCGAGGGTGAAAACTGTCAAACCTAAGCAGTGAGTTCCTTGCTGTGGGTTTGTAGTAGGTGGTGGTGGTAAGCTTCCCATTGTGTGGTTTGATGTTCAGGTCCAGGAAGGGTAGTTCAGTGGTACTGCTGGTGCATGTGAAGCGTAAGTAGGGGTCCAGTTGGTTGACCCAGAGTATGAAGCTGTCCAGTGATTCTTGGTCTCCTTTCCATATTAAGAGTATATCGTCGATATACCGACGCCACATACGTATGTTGGCAGAGAAAGGGTTAGTGGGTTGTAGTACGTGGGTGTCTTCAAAGTGGGCCACGTACAATCCTGCCACACTAGGGGCAAAAACACTGCCCATGGACGTTCCATTCGTCTGTAAGTAGTGCGTGCCTTCATATTCAAAATAGTTCTCTTTGAGAGCCAGAGCCGCGCAGTCTAAGATGAAGCTACGGGGGGTGTTGTACTCCCAGGGGCTTGTCATTAGGACATCATGTAACACTTGGAGTGTAGCGTCCTGTGGTAGGCTAGTATATAGGCTTTCTATGTCTAGTCCTGCCATGAGTTCTGTGGTGGGGTCAAAGTCAATATCTTGAATCACACTAAGGAGGTGTTTGGTGTCTTTAATGTAAGAGGGGGTCTTTTGGACGAGTGGGTTTAGGAAAAAATCACAGAACCGTGATAGGGGCTCTAGGAGTGACTTGATCCCTGATACGATGGGTCTCCCGGGTGGTGGAGAGATACCTTTATGTATCTTGGGGACCGTGTAGAAGTAAGGGGTCTTTATTTCTTTGGGACAAAGGTAGTCCGCCTCTTGTTTAGAGATGTGTTCGTTGTCTTTTGCGTTGGTGACCAGTTGGTTGATGGTGACTTGAAGTTGTGCAGTCGGGTCTCTGGTGAGGCGTTTGTAGTTTCTTGTGTCACTTAGGAGCCTCTTACATTCGAGGTCGTAGTCAGTCTTGTTCATCAAGACTATTCCTCCCCCTTTATCAGCAGGTTTGATTACCAGTGTGGGATCATTTTGTAGGCGTTGGATAGTACTTCTATCTTTGCTGGACAGGTTGTTAAAGGTGTCCTTTTGTTGTAGGTTTTGTATATCGGTGTAGACTGCCTGTTCGAACGTCAGGATTTCGACCGGGATGCTACCCGGTGGGGGGGTGAAGGTGGACTTCATTCTCAAGCCTGTCTCGTTTGGCGTGCTGGTTGTCTCCGACATGATGTTGTCCTTTTTCTCAAAGAAAGCTTTAAGTTTAAGTTTCCGGAAAAATTCGGCAAGCTCGACGTGTAATTTGAACATGTCTAGCCTGGGAGTGGGGACAAATGAAAGGCCTTTGTTGAGTACTTCCATTTCTGCTGTTGTTAACTGGGTATCAGATAAGTTGAACACCAGTGGGTGTTGCGGTGCTACTTGCTGGTTCCCGGTTGTTCCCTGGTTTTGTTTCTTGTGTTGGCGCTCACAGGTTCTTCCTCTGGGGTCCATTGGACATGCCCCGTGTTCCGTCTCTTGCCCCGGCCTCTTCTGCCCTGGGATAAAAAAGGATACCGGGGGTTTTGGTTCCCTTGGAAGAACGGCATGTTGCCTTGGGGATACATGTGAGGGTATCCAAAGTAAGGAGGTGGGAAGTGGCCTAGGAGGGGCGGTGGTGGCCCGTAATTTTGGTTTTGGGGGCCTTGCCAGGGTTGTTGCCAGTGTTGTCCCCGTCTTCCTCTTCCTCTTGATGTGTTGGATCCTGTGCTAGAGTTGCTAGAGGTGCTTGAGACAGAGCTGTTGTCTGAATTGTCAAAAGTTTTTTTGGGGGGGGTGTAGTCGTCCTCCGAGTACGGGTAAGTTTTAGAATAGCTGAATCTCTTCAGGTCTTTCTCGAATTTCTTAATTTTGGTCTGGGTTAGGTAGTCTTTATATTCCGCTATTTCGCGGTTTTGGTCCTCGAGTTTTTTCTTAAAGCCCGTTATGGTGGTTTTGAAATGGGACTCTGTTGCTTGGATTTCTATCATGATGGCATCTGATAGACGTTTGGCAGTTTTGATGATTAAGACTAGCCAGTCCCTTGTGCAGTGCCAGGCGATCTGGGCCCAGTCTTTACGAAATGCTGCGTCATCCAGGAAGATCCTGGGGGCATTGGTGACTAGAAGGCCGGTAGGAGCTGTATTGGTGCGTAAGTATTGTGCCAGGATGACCCCATGCAGAACAGTCCGGATCCTGTTCCTCTTTTTCTCCGTAAGTGAATCCCAGTCCGTTGTTTGTGCTACGGTGGCCGGGATGTTGAAGTCTGCCAGGAGTGAGGGGTCAGCTAGAATTTCGCTGATATCCTCAGCAGTGTAAGTAAGGCCCATATTTTCGGCCATATTGAAGGGAAGGAAGCTCTCACAGCTGCGCGCTGCTCAGTAGTATACAGATCAACAAGAGAGAGAGGACTAGATAAGCTAGCCTGTATCCCCAGTTTATATATATAAATCAATAAAGGCTAGCTAGTTTAAGGGAAATATTAGGGAGACTCTGGTACGTCAGCAGTGACAATATGTGGGAAAAACACTGTTTTCCTTTGAAAGCCCTCACCCACCGACCTAGTCGGTGGCATGCTTCATCATCGGGCCCACCACAGTGGCACCGAATGTGCCCCGGGTGTGCTTCAACGCCAGGTGACTGCGGAGCTGGTATGTTGCTGAGTGTGCAGTGAAGGGGTGTGAAGGTGAGAAATTAAAATGCTATCCAGGAGGTCCCAGCACCCGAGGGTATTAGCAATCTTTAATGAACTGGGCCTCTGTTAGCAGGTTAAAAAGGCAATAGGACGTTTTAAGGGAGAGTTACAATGACCTCCAGCGTCCAGTGTGGTCTACATGTTTCTGCCAGTGCCTTTGTTATAAGCTGGCTTTCCTCAGGACCAAAAAGGGGTGAAAAGTGCAAATAATAATAAACTATATTAAGTGAGTGTTGTTATTTTCTCTATGTGTCGCGCACGCTAAGGCGCTGTAGCTGTTAGAGGGGGATTCCCTCAAGCTTTTCTACACAGAACACATAGGACAAAGACAAGACGTACAAGGAAGAGTCATATTAGGTTTACATTAAGTAAAAGAACCACTTATAGCCGACTTGTAAGGTGGTGTTCGACCTATATGCGGCTAAGGTGAGCTCATTGGGGACTCCATAGAGCTTGTGAGGGTATATTCAACCGTTAGTGAGGGGTGGTGGGCTAAAAACGAAATCACAAGGTGAGGTACAGGGAAGTAATAGTACTAAGTCCTCACTCTGTTATTTCAATGTAAAAAGCCTCATGGGTCGCCTGGCAGAGAAAGAGACCCTGTAGGGATAAAAATGAGACATACAAGGCTTTCTAACCTGTAGGGAGAGAAAGTTCTTACCCCATTTGCAGGATTTAGAGGGTTACTCACGAGTAGTTCGGTCTGGTTCCTCCTAGGACCTATTCATCCATCCGCGGCGCCCGAAATGCAGTGACTGGGCCGCAATGTTTGTCTTTTTATGCTCTAATCGTAATCTATTTCACCTGGTTAGAGTAGAAAGAGAAGGCGGTATGCGCGTAAAACGCCCTATCATGCTGCAACCAACTGCACATGTGCAGGGGAGCAGCGCGTGGACTCGCGCATGCGCGGAAGGCAGGGCGCGTCAATGCGCATGCGCAAGGAACGGGGCTCTGATGCGCATGCGCGGAGCATCGCCGGGTGAGCGCTGCAAGCGCTGGGCTGTATGAGCAGCCTGTGTGAGAACAGGTGTGCGTGGCGCTGGATGTGCGCTAGCCCAAGCGTTATAATAGACAAAGTATTAAGCTCTGGCACATGTAAAGAAACACAAGCGCTGGGCAAAGAGAATAACCTGTGAGTTAACAGGTGTGTGTAGCGCTGACTATGTGCTACCCAGAGAGTCATTATAAACGAAGTATTGGGCCACTATGTTGAGAATGGGTAATGCCCATCAGGCTTAGGAAATACTGAGTAGAGAGGGGGGATCACTAGTTGGAGAGAAGGGGTCAGGGAGGACGCTCATGCAGGGGGACAGGGGCACAAGTGTCTCACATGAAGTGCTAGGTGCTACTGAGTAGGACCGGGGAGGTTATTACTGGCTCACAGCCCAAGTTGTATAGGTGGGCATGATATGGTGATACTGTTAGGCTATTCCATGGAATGGCATCGTTCAGGCCATGGATGTGTGTGGCCAGGCGGTAAATCCAGCGCTGCTCTTTTTGTAGAAGGAATCTTTCATCTTTGGCATTGTCAAATTTCTCAATGACAGTCCAGGAGAAATCATTTGGTGTGTGGTTGTGGGTCAGGAAGTGATCTGTAAGTTTACTGATATTTTTCCCACATCTTATTGTACTCCTGTGTTCGGTCATTCTTGTGCGTACCTTGCGAGTGGTCATGCCAATGTATCTCAGGCCGCATCTGCACGTTATCAGGTAAACCAGGTTGGTAGAGTTGCAGTTAGTGAAATTTCGTTGCATCCAGGTTTTGCCCTCAATCTGGAACCAGGCAAAACCTGGATGCAACGAAATTTCACTAACTGCAACTCTACCAACCTGGTTTACCTGATAACGTGCAGATGCGGCCTGAGATACATTGGCATGACCACTCGCAAGGTACGCACAAGAATGACCGAACACAGGAGTACAATAAGATGTGGGAAAAATATCAGTAAACTTACAGATCACTTCCTGACCCACAACCACACACCAAATGATTTCTCCTGGACTGTCATTGAGAAATTTGACAATGCCAAAGATGAAAGATTCCTTCTACAAAAAGAGCAGCGCTGGATTTACCGCCTGGCCACACACATCCATGGCCTGAACGATGCCATTCCATGGAATAGCCTAACAGTATAACCATATCATGCCCACCTATACAACTTGGGCTGTGAGCCAGTAATAACCTCCCCGGTCCTACTCAGTAGCACCTAGCACTTCATGTGAGACACTTGTGCCCCTGTCCCCCTGCATGAGCGTCCTCCCTGACCCCTTCTCTCCAACTAGTGATCCCCCCTCTCTACTTAGTATTTCCTAAGCCTGATGGGCATTACCCATTCTCAACATAGTGGCCCAATACTTCGTTTATAATGACTCTCTGGGTAGCACATAGTCAGCGCTACACACACCTGTTAACTCACAGGTTATTCTCTTTGCCCAGCGCTTGTGTTTCTTTACATGTGCCAGAGCTTAATACTTTGTCTATTATAACGCTTGGGCTAGCGCACATCCAGCGCCACGCACACCTGTTCTCACACAGGCTGCTCATACAGCCCAGCGCTTGCAGCGCTCACCCGGCGATGCTCCGCGCATGCGCATCAGAGCCCCGTTCCTTGCGCATGCGCATTGACGCGCCCTGCCTTCCGCGCATGCGCGAGTCCACGCGCTGCTCCCCTGCACATGTGCAGTTGGTTGCAGCATGATAGGGCGTTTTACGCGCATACCGCCTTCTCTTTCTACTCTAACCAGGTGAAATAGATTACGATTAGAGCATAAAAAGACAAACATTGCGGCCCAGTCACTGCATTTCGGGCGCCGCGGATGGATGAATAGGTCCTAGGAGGAACCAGACCGAACTACTCGTGAGTAACCCTCTAAATCCTGCAAATGGGGTAAGAACTTTCTCTCCCTACAGGTTAGAAAGCCTTGTATGTCTCATTTTTATCCCTACAGGGTCTCTTTCTCTGCCAGGCGACCCATGAGGCTTTTTACATTGAAATAACAGAGTGAGGACTTAGTACTATTACTTCCCTGTACCTCACCTTGTGATTTCGTTTTTAGCCCACCACCCCTCACTAACGGTTGAATATACCCTCACAAGCTCTATGGAGTCCCCAATGAGCTCACCTTAGCCGCATATAGGTCGAACACCACCTTACAAGTCGGCTATAAGTGGTTCTTTTACTTAATGTAAACCTAATATGACTCTTCCTTGTACGTCTTGTCTTTGTCCTATGTGTTCTGTGTAGAAAAGCTTGAGGGAATCCCCCTCTAACAGCTACAGCGCCTTAGCGTGCGCGACACATAGAGAAAATAACAACACTCACTTAATATAGTTTATTATTATTTGCACTTTTCACCCCTTTTTGGTCCTGAGGAAAGCCAGCTTATAACAAAGGCACTGGCAGAAACATGTAGACCACACTGGACGCTGGAGGTCATTGTAACTCTCCCTTAAAACGTCCTATTGCCTTTTTAACCTGCTAACAGAGGCCCAGTTCATTAAAGATTGCTAATACCCTCGGGTGCTGGGACCTCCTGGATAGCATTTTAATTTCTCACCTTCACACCCCTTCACTGCACACTCAGCAACATACCAGCTCCGCAGTCACCTGGCGTTGAAGCACACCCGGGGCACATTCGGTGCCACTGTGGTGGGCCCGATGATGAAGCATGCCACCGACTAGGTCGGTGGGTGAGGGCTTTCAAAGGAAAACAGTGTTTTTCCCACATATTGTCACTGCTGACGTACCAGAGTCTCCCTAATATTTCCCTTAAACTAGCTAGCCTTTATTGATTTATATATATAAACTGGGGATACAGGCTAGCTTATCTAGTCCTCTCTCTCTTGTTGATCTGTATACTACTGAGCAGCGCGCAGCTGTGAGAGCTTCCTTCCCTTCAATATGGCCGAAAATATGGGCCTTACTTACACTGCTGAGGATATCAGCGAAATTCTAGCTGACCCCTCACTCCTGGCAGACTTCAACATCCCGGCCACCGTAGCACAAACAACGGACTGGGATTCACTTACGGAGAAAAAGAGGAACAGGATCCGGACTGTTCTGCATGGGGTCATCCTGGCACAATACTTACGCACCAATACAGCTCCTACCGGCCTTCTAGTCACCAATGCCCCCAGGATCTTCCTGGATGACGCAGCATTTCGTAAAGACTGGGCCCAGATCGCCTGGCACTGCACAAGGGACTGGCTAGTCTTAATCATCAAAACTGCCAAACGTCTATCAGATGCCATCATGATAGAAATCCAAGCAACAGAGTCCCATTTCAAAACCACCATAACGGGCTTTAAGAAAAAACTCGAGGACCAAAACCGCGAAATAGCGGAATATAAAGACTACCTAACCCAGACCAAAATTAAGAAATTCGAGAAAGACCTGAAGAGATTCAGCTATTCTAAAACTTACCCGTACTCGGAGGACGACTACACCCCCCCCAAAAAAACTTTTGACAATTCAGACAACAGCTCTGTCTCAAGCACCTCTAGCAACTCTAGCACAGGATCCAACACATCAAGAGGAAGAGGAAGACGGGGACAACACTGGCAACAACCCTGGCAAGGCCCCCAAAACCAAAATTACGGGCCACCACCGCCCCTCCTAGGCCACTTCCCACCTCCTTACTTTGGATACCCTCACATGTATCCCCAAGGCAACATGCCGTTCTTCCAAGGGAACCAAAACCCCCGGTATCCTTTTTTATCCCAGGGCAGAAGAGGCCGGGGCAAGAGACGGAACACGGGGCATGTCCAATGGACCCCAGAGGAAGAACCTGTGAGCGCCAACACAAGAAACAAAACCAGGGAACAACCGGGAACCAGCAAGTAGCACCGCAACACCCACTGGTGTTCAACTTATCTGATACCCAGTTAACAACAGCAGAAATGGAAGTACTCAACAAAGGCCTTTCATTTGTCCCCACTCCCAGGCTAGACATGTTCAAATTACACGTCGAGCTTGCCGAATTTTTCCGGAAACTTAAACTTAAAGCTTTCTTTGAGAAAAAGGACAACATCATGTCGGAGACAACCAGCACGCCAAACGAGACAGGCTTGAGAATGAAGTCCACCTTCACCCCCCCACCGGGTAGCATCCCGGTCGAAATCCTGACGTTCGAACAGGCAGTCTACACCGATATACAAAACCTACAACAAAAGGACACCTTTAACAACCTGTCCAGCAAAGATAGAAGTACTATCCAACGCCTACAAAATGATCCCACACTGGTAATCAAACCTGCTGATAAAGGGGGAGGAATAGTCTTGATGAACAAGACTGACTACGACCTCGAATGTAAGAGGCTCCTAAGTGACACAAGAAACTACAAACGCCTCACCAGAGACCCGACTGCACAACTTCAAGTCACCATCAACCAACTGGTCACCAACGCAAAAGACAACGAACACATCTCTAAACAAGAGGCGGACTACCTTTGTCCCAAAGAAATAAAGACCCCTTACTTCTACACGGTCCCCAAGATACATAAAGGTATCTCTCCACCACCCGGGAGACCCATCGTATCAGGGATCAAGTCACTCCTAGAGCCCCTATCACGGTTCTGTGATTTTTTCCTAAACCCACTCGTCCAAAAGACCCCCTCTTACATTAAAGACACCAAACACCTCCTTAGTGTGATTCAAGATATTGACTTTGACCCCACCACAGAACTCATGGCAGGACTAGACATAGAAAGCCTATATACTAGCCTACCACAGGACGCTACACTCCAAGTGTTACATGATGTCCTAATGACAAGCCCCTGGGAGTACAACACCCCCCGTAGCTTCATCTTAGACTGCGCGGCTCTGGCTCTCAAAGAGAACTATTTTGAATATGAAGGCACGCACTACTTACAGACGAATGGAACGTCCATGGGCAGTGTTTTTGCCCCTAGTGTGGCAGGATTGTACGTGGCCCACTTTGAAGACACCCACGTACTACAACCCACTAACCCTTTCTCTGCCAACATACGTATGTGGCGTCGGTATATCGACGATATACTCTTAATATGGAAAGGAGACCAAGAATCACTGGACAGCTTCATACTCTGGGTCAACCAACTGGACCCCTACTTACGCTTCACATGCACCAGCAGTACCACTGAACTACCCTTCCTGGACCTGAACATCAAACCACACAATGGGAAGCTTACCACCACCACCTACTACAAACCCACAGCAAGGAACTCACTGCTTAGGTTTGACAGTTTTCACCCTCGACACCTGAGGGAAAACTTGCCCTACGGGCAGTTTTTACGTATCAGGCGCAATTGCAGTAACATCCAGGACTATAAACAACAGTCCAATGACCTAGTTCACAAACTGAGGGACCGTGGCTACCCCACCAGGATAATAAACCAAACCCGCAAAAGAGCAAGGAATCAAAATCGAGAAGCCCTCCTGGAAAACTACGACAAACCTGAGGAAGAACCAGTCCTCACCTGTGTAACAACGTACAACACAGCATCGAACCAAGTTTCCAACATTATACAACGGCACTGGAAAATTATCAACTCTGGCACAAGACAATGGGAAAAACCACGCATTGCCTACAAAAGATCTACCAACCTAAGAGACCAGCTAGTCAACACCAGGCCACGCACGACCAATCAGAACAGAGACAACACAATTGTTAACGCATGGGGCCTGCCCAAGATCATCGGACACCAAGCCTGTAACAACTGCAGCGTATGCCACCTTACATCTCCGTCCAAAACCCTCAATCTGGAACCAGGCAAAACCTGGATGCAACGAAATTTCACTAACTGCAACTCTACCAACCTGGTTTACCTGATAACGTGCAGATGCGGCCTGAGATACATTGGCATGACCACTCGCAAGGTACGCACAAGAATGACCGAACACAGGAGTACAATAAGATGTGGGAAAAATATCAGTAAACTTACAGATCACTTCCTGACCCACAACCACACACCAAATGATTTCTCCTGGACTGTCATTGAGAAATTTGACAATGCCAAAGATGAAAGATTCCTTCTACAAAAAGAGCAGCGCTGGATTTACCGCCTGGCCACACACATCCATGGCCTGAACGATGCCATTCCATGGAATAGCCTAACAGTATAACCATATCATGCCCACCTATACAACTTGGGCTGTGAGCCAGTAATAACCTCCCCGGTCCTACTCAGTAGCACCTAGCACTTCATGTGAGACACTTGTGCCCCTGTCCCCCTGCATGAGCGTCCTCCCTGACCCCTTCTCTCCAACTAGTGATCCCCCCTCTCTACTTAGTATTTCCTAAGCCTGATGGGCATTACCCATTCTCAACATAGTGGCCCAATACTTCGTTTATAATGACTCTCTGGGTAGCACATAGTCAGCGCTACACACACCTGTTAACTCACAGGTTATTCTCTTTGCCCAGCGCTTGTGTTTCTTTACATGTGCCAGAGCTTAATACTTTGTCTATTATAACGCTTGGGCTAGCGCACATCCAGCGCCACGCACACCTGTTCTCACACAGGCTGCTCATACAGCCCAGCGCTTGCAGCGCTCACCCGGCGATGCTCCGCGCATGCGCATCAGAGCCCCGTTCCTTGCGCATGCGCATTGACGCGCCCTGCCTTCCGCGCATGCGCGAGTCCACGCGCTGCTCCCCTGCACATGTGCAGTTGGTTGCAGCATGATAGGGCGTTTTACGCGCATACCGCCTTCTCTTTCTACTCTAACCAGGTGAAATAGATTACGATTAGAGCATAAAAAGACAAACATTGCGGCCCAGTCACTGCATTTCGGGCGCCGCGGATGGATGAATAGGTCCTAGGAGGAACCAGACCGAACTACTCGTGAGTAACCCTCTAAATCCTGCAAATGGGGTAAGAACTTTCTCTCCCTACAGGTTAGAAAGCCTTGTATGTCTCATTTTTATCCCTACAGGGTCTCTTTCTCTGCCAGGCGACCCATGAGGCTTTTTACATTGAAATAACAGAGTGAGGACTTAGTACTATTACTTCCCTGTACCTCACCTTGTGATTTCGTTTTTAGCCCACCACCCCTCACTAACGGTTGAATATACCCTCACAAGCTCTATGGAGTCCCCAATGAGCTCACCTTAGCCGCATATAGGTCGAACACCACCTTACAAGTCGGCTATAAGTGGTTCTTTTACTTAATGTAAACCTAATATGACTCTTCCTTGTACGTCTTGTCTTTGTCCTATGTGTTCTGTGTAGAAAAGCTTGAGGGAATCCCCCTCTAACAGCTACAGCGCCTTAGCGTGCGCGACACATAGAGAAAATAACAACACTCACTTAATATAGTTTATTATTATTTGCACTTTTCACCCCTTTTTGGTCCTGAGGAAAGCCAGCTTATAACAAAGGCACTGGCAGAAACATGTAGACCACACTGGACGCTGGAGGTCATTGTAACTCTCCCTTAAAACGTCCTATTGCCTTTTTAACCTGCTAACAGAGGCCCAGTTCATTAAAGATTGCTAATACCCTCGGGTGCTGGGACCTCCTGGATAGCATTTTAATTTCTCACCTTCACACCCCTTCACTGCACACTCAGCAACATACCAGCTCCGCAGTCACCTGGCGTTGAAGCACACCCGGGGCACATTCGGTGCCACTGTGGTGGGCCCGATGATGAAGCATGCCACCGACTAGGTCGGTGGGTGAGGGCTTTCAAAGGAAAACAGTGTTTTTCCCACATATTGTCACTGCTGACGTACCAGAGTCTCCCTAATATTTCCCTTAAACTAGCTAGCCTTTATTGATTTATATACTAATCAAAGTGTACCTTCTTGTTTTCTTTTTCCCCACATCTTGGAACGCCCGACGTTCTACAAATTCCGGAGAAGATGCCAAGGGAGGAGAGGCCCCAAACCCCTGGGGACGACGTTGACAGGACATTGTTTTTTCCGTTGTTTCTTTGCCCTACCAATAAAATCCTTACTTCAAAAGTGCACGGTTTCCTGCTTTTACCTGCCTATTTCGACAGCGTCCTGCAGGTTCAACTCCACCATCTAGTCTCCATGATTGAGAGCAGATAAGACTTACGACAGTGTGACCATTTTGAATTTCTCTTTCTGGAGACAGGTGTTGAGAGGTCACAGATCTAGAAATATCCAGAAACCTTTGTCCTTCTTAGGCACCACAAAGTTGCAGTAATAACAACCACATCCTACGGACCAGATCTCCGCATCGCTCCTTCTAAACACCCCAGCCCACTCTTCTAACGCAAACGAAGCCGCCGCCAACCTCACCCTATGGTTATCCAACACCGCCGACTCCTTAGCACCACTGAAAAAACGTCAAAGGAAACCTAGCAGCAAAAAGGCCTCATGGTTCAACGATGATCTTAAGAAGTCCAAGAAACTCTGCCGCTCCCTTGAAAAGGCCTGGAAAAAAGACCCAAACACCAGCACCAGGGACGCCTTCAAAAACGCCACCCGCACTCACCACCAACTTATCCGAAAGGCCAAGAAAACAGCATTCAAGGATCGTCTTGACAACAACGCCCACAACAGCAAGGAACTTTTCAACATCGTCAAGGAATTTTCCAATCCCTCGGCCAACTCCAACGACATCACCCCCTCTCAAGCCCTCTGCGACTCCCTAGCCTCATTCTTCCACAACAAGATTGCAGACATCCACAACAGCTTCGACAACCAACCCGGAAACCAACCCACCCTACCATCTGCTGAACATTCTCCCCCCTTGAACACCCTCAACGACTGGAACCCAATATCCACTGAGGACACAATCCGCCTGATGAACTCCATCCACTCTGGATCACCCACAGACCCATGTCCTCACCACATCTTCAACAAAGCAGACTCCATCATAGCACCGCACCTCCGAGACGTCATCAACCGCTCCTTCAACTCCGCCACCTTCCCGGAAGACTGGAAACACGCTGAACTCACCGCCCTTCTGAAAAAACCCACAGCAGACCCCACCGAACTAAAAAATTACCGCCCCATCTCGCTCCTTCCATTCCCGGCCAAAGTCATCGAGAAAGCTGTCAACAACCAGCTCGCCGCCTTCCTCGAAGCCAACAAATCCCTCGACTCCTCACAATCCGGCTTCCGAGCAAAACACAGCACTGAGACCGCCCTCATCGCAGCAACAGACGACATTCGAACTCTACTGGACAATGGAGACACAGTCGCCCTCATCCTCCTCGACCTCTCTGCAGCATTCGACACAGTCTGCCACAGCACCCTTTTACAACGCCTCAATAACATCGGAATCCAAGGAAAAGCACTCGAATGGATCACCTCGTTCCTCACCGGAAGAACCCAGAGAGTCCGCCTCCCACCATTCAAGTCCGAGGCCACTGAAGTCATCTGTGGCGTACCACAAGGATCCTCACTCAGCCCCACCCTCTTCAACGTATACATGAGCCCCCTCGCGGCCATCGCCCGCCAACACAACCTCAACATCATCTCTTACGCTGATGACACTCAACTAATCCTTTCTCTCACCAATGACCCCAGCACCGCCAAAACTAACCTACACGAAGGAATGAAAGAAGTTGCCGAATGGATGAAACAAAGCCGTCTGAAACTAAACTCAGACAAAACTGAAGTCCTCATCTTAGGTACATCCCCCTCTGCATGGGACGACTCCTGGTGGCCGGAAGCCCTCGGAAAAGCACCCATCCCGACAGACCACGCACGGAACCTAGGCGTCATCCTGGATTCTTCACTCTCAATGAACAGACAAGTCAGCGCCGTATCCTCTTCCTGCTTCAACATTCTTCGCATGCTCAGAAAAACTTTTCGCTGGATCCCCACCGAAACTAGGAAAACAGTCACCCATGCTCTGGTCACTAGCCGACTGGACTACGGAAACACCCTCTACGCAGGCACTACCGCTAAACTCCAGAAAAAACTCCAACGAATCCAAAACGCCTCAGCCAGGATCATATTAGACATCCCACGCAATGAACACATCTCTGGTCACCTTAAAGACCTCCACTGGCTGCCCGTCAATAAGAGGATCACTTTCCGACTGCTAACCCACGCACACAAATCACTCTACGACATCGGACCAGAATGCCTCAACTCACGACTGTCCTTCTACACCCCCTCCCGCCAACTACGTTCTTCCAACCAAGCCCTCGCCACTGTACCTCGCATCAACAAGACCACCATGGGAGGCAGATCCTTCTCATACCTGGCTGCTAAGACATGGAACTCACTCCCCGCTCACCTTCGCCTTACCCAGAATCACCTAGCATTCAGAAAACAACTTAAAACGTGGATATTTGACAAGTAATCCTCCCCCCCTTTCTAAGCGCCTTGAAACCCTCTGGGTATGTAGTGCGCTATATAAATTCTCTGACTTGACTTGACTTGACTTGACTTTTGGTGCTGGCACCCTCTCAACATCCTATTTGACCATAAGAGCTTCCAATTCCTGCCTCAAAATGGGGAGATTGGTTCTTGGTCAGTCTCTGGGTGGATGGTGGTAGGTGCGGTGGTTAAGAAAGGAAGGGTAAGGCATAACATTTGTGGACAATGAGCAGAATCCACGTGTCCAACATGATCGCTTACAAACTCGGATAGAATGGGTGGATTCTGCCTCCCACTGGCTGGCTGTGAACCAGTAAGGGTACAGCAAAGAAGTTTGAAAGCCCCAAAAGGAACAGTGGAATTGGTGTGGCTGGCAAGGCTGGGTAGAGAGGCCCAGAGAGCAAGCGGTAGCCATACTCTCCTTGAACGTTCAAGGGCAGAGTCAGCCTTGTCCCCAAACAGGCAAATCCCATCAAATGGCATGTCCATCGGAGAGGACTGAAAGTCCCAAGAACCCAGTCGATTCTAGCCAGGCATGGCAGTAAATGGCAATGCTGGTGCCTATATCTCTCCCAATGAAGCTGGTGGTTTCTAAGCCACAACAAATCGTCAACTTGGCCGCCCCACAACTATCTTGAATCACCAGTGAAAGAGCAAGACTAAGGTTTTTGGTACACCAGGGAGGCCTTTTGCCACTGAGTCCCAAACAGCCCAACAAAGCAGAGCCATTGATCTATGCAGGGCCAAACTGGAAGAAGAGAAGAGGCGCTTCCCAAATGTCTCCCCTCATTTTGATTCCCTGTCAGGGGAGTGCTAGGAATATTGTTATGGTTGGTCTGACTGGTAGAGTCCAGAACCATGAGGCTCTCTGGAAGGGTAGGGTACTACGACCAAAAGACAGGGTCACCCGGAGCAAGGCAATGGCACCTGCCAATCTGCCTGTTAACTGGGGAGCTAGTCCAAGGCTTTGCCCAAGCCCCTAAAAGGGTATCTGTAAGAGTTTCATTGAAAGGTATGAGGGGCTCAGAAGCAGTCTGGCCCGATTGGAGGACCTCAGCCAATACGTTTGATTTTACCTCTATGATGGTGAACTGGAGGTCAAGGACTTCAGCCACCCTATGCATAACGAAAATGTAGGAGGCAGATTATTCTATAGCAGCTCTGGCAGAGAAGAAATGGGCTGTCTATGGGGAGTTATCTAACCCACTATTCTTCTGCAAATCTTCACGCCAGTTGTCTGCGGCAGAGGGCTGAGCAAACTCATCACCCTGGTCATAGTAGGTCCCAAAAAGGGAAATGCAAAGAATGCACCTAGCCTTGTGGTATTGCGTGTTAAGAAATGACCGCCTCAGTCAGATTTGGCCGTGACGTCAGTCGAAGATGGATAGCCATCGACCCAGCATTGGAGAGGGCAATCGAAGCCACCTCTTCAGGCGGGGAGTTTGGCATTGACAATTGACGTACCAGTTTGGTTTTGGGCACCAGGGGTGTTGTCGAAACTGAAGCCGAGGGCAGAAGTGGATTGGAGGGTCAAGCTGGCGCTAATAGCAAACCTGCCCGGCAGTAGTCCATGTGAAAGTCCTCTCAGCTCTGTGGGGCTCGAAGGTTCACCAAAAGGGAGTATGTAGAGAATTGAAGAGCCTGAGCATAGCTGCGTGGAACTCTTCGATCTGATGTGGTGCTCCTGAAATCCCTTGAAACTCAGGTTGTGCCGGAACATGCAGAAGAATCAGCTCCGAAATTGGCAGATTACAAGAGTGGAGTGAGTCGGTTGGCGCTGCCCATGAGCTTCATCAGGGGAGTGGGAATGAGGCGAAGGGGCAGAACTCCACTTCAACTTCTTGTGTTTTTTGTGCTTACCAGAGGACTTGAAGCATAATGAAGACTGGCCTCTAGAATGGCTCAGTCGACTCTGGGAATGGGAGCAGGATCAAGCTTTGGACTTAGAGAGGGAATTGGAGGGGTCCTGACGCGGCATCTTCTTGTGCTTGGCAACATAAAGTTTCACCTTTGTGTTCCCCGATGGCCTTAGGATACATCGACATGCAATCTCCACAGGTCTTGGAGTTGTGGCCTGACCCCATAACTGGTGGGGATCGGTCACAGACATCTGCTTGTGACACTCCTTACAAGGTTTAAAACCTGTCATTTTAGGGGGCAACATCCCTTGGACCCTGGATACATTTTTGAGGTAAATTGTGAAGAAAGGGTCTCTGAGAGATGAGAGAAACTGCAGGTCCGTGTCTGGTGGCGTGGAAAGAAAGGAACTGATGTCACCGCACGAGTGGTGCCTATATAGGCCAGCACGTCATTTCCAGAGAAAAACAAGAACAGCATCAGCGCAGAGCCACATGGCACCGCCTCTTGCGCCTAGCAGTACCATGGAAAGGATTCTGGGTCATTCTGACTCCTGGGGAAAATTCAAACAGGGAGGAATGTGCGCCTAGAAGTCTCTATCAGAAAATTGATTTGCTGCTAGCCAATAACAAGTGTGAGGGTCCGGCCCTTGTCTGTCTTTCCTAAGGACCGTTTTCAATATGGTGAAGCAGAAGTCTTGATTACAGTAGTGGTAGTCAAGGAACAGGTGTTCACTGTAGCAGTTAGATGCTGCCTGTTACTCTGGAAAGCTACACGGGTGTAACTAGTTACTCAGGGGCCATTTGAACCCTCTCAAGTGTGAAATCACAAGAGAGTCTATTTTTAAGACATTTGGAGAGAGCCATGTTAGGGTTAAGGCACAAACACCATTTTAGAAAGCTCGGGATCGAAGTCAAGTAGTACTCTAAGGTGTCAATCATTTTGTGGGATACAGGCACAGCGTGTCATAAAGTTCAAGTGTGAGTAGTGGAGATTGGAAGCCTCTTACAGACATGGCTGGCATTCAGGGCCAAAGTGAGAATTTGATGATGTACTGAGAAGTATCTAGGGAGCTAGGCTAACAGCAAGATAAAGGGGAACATAAACCTTTAGAAGGTGTTTAAAATTCTCGCTGCTGTGATGATGAGGGAGAGGGTGGCTAACAAGGTCACTGTGTTCTGGTCAGGCAGCTAGTCCACAGCACACGAGTTAAATAATATATAGGAGCCTGCAATACCTGTACCAAAGCCTAGCTCTAATATCCTTATTGCAAGCTACTTGTGACACACCTAGCCACCTGTAATAATGAAATGACATAGCCGTTCATCTGTAATAAGTTATTACAGTAGAGGTCTGTTGTCACAATGCCTGCTACCAGAGCCAACAGCCAAGGGGATAGGCAAGACAAGGGGCATAATTAAAGCTGCACTTTAAACAACGAAAAGGAAAAATGGCTTTTCATTCTTCTGAAATGTTTTTCAAAATAAACAGCGATCAACAAAAAGACATTTATAATAGGTTTATTTTTTGCATGCATTAGGTAACTGTAGACAAAAAGAGAAACTCTATGCATGTTTCTACACATTCTGAGCCACATCGTTTTTGAAATCTGACTTATATTAAACTGACTGTAATTTCTTTTTGTAACAAATATGTAGCTGCTTTTTGGTGCTTAATTTTGCACTACAGATTCTTCTTGTCTATAACATCCAAACTCATTCATATGAAAGAACAAAACAGTCAGGATTGATGCAGTTGATGGTGTGACCATGTACTATAAGGAATAAAATACCCCTGCGAAACCTTATTAGGATACTGCAAGTCACCTTCAGCCTCATTCCTCTATATGTTCACAAAACTTGTCAGCGACTTGCAATATGCGTATATTGTATGGCAGGGTGTACTTTATCTCACATATAATATGTTCACATTCAAGGCTGCTGAACACCTTTGCCTTACAAGATTTACTACTGAATTTCTGTTTTTCAACAAGTCTTCTGACGATTGTAACAATGGCATTAGCAAAGCTTCGTCTCACTTTAGGAATAAACATAAAAGAGTTAGCAAGAGCAGCAAAGTAATGTATAATACCATTTATGCTACTAACACTTTTGCAGAAGTCCAAATTGATTGAGTTTAGGAGGCATGGGATTTGTGGGTACTAGATGGTTCCCATAAATAAGGCCTGATGGATCACGACATTAAAGGACAGGACTAGTACCTTTCTGCTTCTTTAAAACAAGAATGCAAAAGGTCGCTGTGAGCACTTTTCAGCTCGTTCCCTTGAACTTTCTCTAGTTAATATGCAAGATGCAGATGAAAATAGGAAGACAGTTAAACTTGACACACCAGATGAGTTATTTCTAATGGGTTAACATGTAATATGTAAATGAACACAATATTTATTCATTTATTTGCAGTTGAATATAGTGTGAAATTGATCCGAATGGGCAGCAGGGCGCTTCCCATAACAGAGTTAGACAGAGCAAAAGACAAAGAAGCAACACAGACAAATCACACAATCTAACAATGAATCCTGTGATCTGGGAGGTGGTGAAAAGCATCGAAGCAGGCATGAAGACGAAAACTTTGTAGTGAAGTTAGGAATATGCTGCAAGAGGCGGGCTGGAGATATTATGTACAAGATTGATTTCTAACAGCCTATACAAGGTAGCGCACATTCTGCCAGGTAAGTCTATGGAGATGTGACATAAAAGTGTGTTTCAGTTTTGTGAGTCAAAGCCATCGCTAATGTAATGAGCCGGTGGTGGGACCCAAAGAAAAAGTTTGGGCCCCTGCACTTTTTTTTATTTTACAAATTAAGCACTCCAATTGGCCTGTGCTCTGAGAATCTGATCTGTACATTTTTGTTGTTGCAGATAATGAATAATGAACTGCTGTACTGAATAATGAACTGCTGTAAGACTGTGTTACAGTGGTGTTTTTTAAAAACATTTCCAGTATCTGCTGCATCAAGGGGAAAGTACTTTCAGCTCACATCAGGCCTAAGTCACTGAAGGGTTTCTATTGCCTTGGATCTGTTGCAAACATCTCTGGCCAACCTCGAGGCTCATAACTCTAAAAAGCACTACAGCATTAAGTTTGCCATTAACTTTATAACTGGAAATGCCATTAAGTCTAATGAGCAGCATTAAATATGTAAACAATAATAAGAGCAAAATAATAAGTGCAGGGACCCACAGTTTTCTTAGGATCCCTTCGCCGGTGCCGCAGAAAGCTGGGACTGCCAAATACCGAGGCTGGCTAGCCTTGAACCCGTCTCAAGGCGCTTTCTTCCATCACCTTACACGTCCTGCTTTTGTAGATCTCTTGGAGATTATTTTCCATCCCTGTCTTTTGCCTTCTTTTTCTTTCTCAGCTTTTCTGCCTTTCTCTCTCTTGCTCAAAGTCTGATGAGGAAATATAAATCTAAGCATCCTAAAATGAGTGTGGAGATGCGCCACCTGCAGCCACCGGCACAAATGAAGCACGGCTGGTGACCAGGTTCGTGCCACCCACCGTCACTCCAGACATAAAGTCACTCACAGAGAGAATGCTGAGGGGCCGCTTTGCCAAGTCTTGTTCTGAGAGTACAGTGGCTTACTGAACTAAACTTAGACTTTCTCCTGAAGTGCAGAATAAGCTAACACTTTACACGTGTTCCGTGGCTTTAAACACACCCGAAGGATATTTTTAGAAGAGCCTGGAACCCCTCAGCAACGAACACCAGCTGATTAGTGGGGAAAGCTTCCCGCAGAAACACGGCGTATATTATTGCGGTGGCCCTTTCAGTCTCCAATCTGCAGGGCAAAAATAGCTTCGGACAACGCCCTGGCAAGAAAAATCCACCAGCTTCACTTTAGATCTTGGCAAACACGTGTAACACAATATATGACTGTTTTTAGCACTCGCACGTTGTGCGTCTGAGCAGCTTCACGGTGGAAGGAAGCTTCTCGGCATGCGTTGGGTGAGGTGTAACCTGTGAGGAAAGGTAGGCTGTGACTTCATGGTGTACCTCAACAGTGAGACCAGACATGCAAACCTGAACAAAAATCTCACCATGAGAGGATGAGGCAAGACCTTGGAGGGGGCGGGGTCTCATGCCGAGAAGTACCTAAGAGGCACTTTTGCCCCCACCTAGCCCCCAAGCCCCATCCTCCTCCACAAAAAGCTTCATGAGGCTGGTGCCCATGTCCTGGGGTGTTTTTAGACCCCTTAATGGACGCCGGCAGTTCAAAGCCTCAGAAAACGACAGTGGCGGCTCCTCCGCTATGGCTGAGGAGCATGGCCCCACTGCTTTTAGGCAATGCAAATAAAGGTGACATAAAATGATAATAACTTTGAGTTATCATCATTGTATGCTTCTGTGCTGCTTTGCGGGCGGGTGGGCGGGGCTGCTCTGCTCTCGGAGCAGGGCAGGGGAGGAGTGGTTTGCCCATTCCTAAGGGCACCCGTCTGGGCCGGCAAAACAGTCATGCGCACTTTCCCTGTTCTCCACGTTGGCTACATTACAGCCTGCGTGGAGAACATGCCCAGGCTCCCATTCCCTGGCTGAGCGTCGAACCACAACGCTCAGATCAATCACAATGCTTGGTCAGGGGAGCCTGGGTGCTTACATGCAGCATTGTGATTGATTAGGGAAGCCTATCTGTGCTTCCTGTTCCTGGAGTCCGACGGAGGAGACTGGAGCAGAGACGAGGGACCCAGCAGCAAGGTAAGTGTTTATTATTTTTTTTACACATTGCGCCCGCTGCCCACCACGCCACCCGCCAGCCATGCCGGACGCCACTAGAAAACAAGCTGGAATACACTATTTACAGTGGTTTTCAGCTAGTTTTCCCTGCCACTGTGTGATATCGGATCCTTACCAGGGGACCGTGTGAGTTGGCAGGTCTGTGTGAGACCCTGTCTAATGCATCATGTGATACTTATTGTTATTAGACCAGGCACCCTCCCAAGGATTCCCTGGGCACTATTAACCAGCCCTAGGGGTAAGCATTTCAAGCATATCATCTTGCCAAATGTACAAAGAAGCAAGTCCCCAATAAATGGCTTCATCAAGTTACGCAAATACATGTTCGTATATCAAGCATATAAGAGCAGTGACGTAGCAAGGGGGGCGGTCCACCCTGGGCAGATGACTTTTGGGCTCTTACGGGCACCGAGGAAATTGGCAGCACCTCCCCGCT
Organism: Lissotriton helveticus; assembly: GCF_964261635.1. NCBI lineage: Eukaryota > Metazoa > Chordata > Amphibia > Caudata > Salamandridae > Lissotriton > Lissotriton helveticus. Next base: position 556,548,219 of record NC_136073.1, read on the forward strand.
CTTACATATAGCCGCAGGCAGCAAATGCAGGGGCCGCGACAGGTCTAGCTATGCCACTGTATAAAATGGACTGATGAAGAGCTGAAATCCATACTATGCAAATTTAGAGTACGTGGCAGTAGCTCAGCCATTTTCAACACTCTCAAGGACATCACCTCGACAGCATGCACAGGTCTATTGTGCTTACACTCAGTTGCAAGAACGTACAAGGCCAACAGTGCAGCCAGCCCTTATGTCATAAACACCCTTGAGATCACAGGGGCCAGCTGTCCATGCTACTACTTTTTGCTGTTGTAACACTTTTTTCACAGATAATTAAAGACCAATGTATTCAAACCATCATTTTCATCATCCAATAGTTATGCTTTATACAGGCATATGATAGCGAGAAACAGACGGGCAAACAGAGACACACACTGAGAAACATGCAGACACAAGATCCCACTGCATCTAAAGATGCACACAACTACACACAAATACATTACAATCTGTAGTTTTTGGTAATCATGCAGTTTGGTTCTGTGACAGGTCCCCTAATCTGATATCCAAAGACTTAAAAGTCTTTATGAGCCTATGCAGTGTTTGCATTGCCCAAATGTGCATTTGGCGTCAATATCGAAATTCAAGTTCTGCGCTAAAGTGGGAACAGATATCACAACCTCAATGGTTGTGATATTTGTTGGCTGGCGTGACAAAGAACAGAGACCTCCAATAGGGGAAAAGAAGGCATTTAACTCATTTGGAATCTACCCACGGAAACCAACTAGGACTGTTTGGTTGTACACGTGCATATTATAGCCCACCTTAGTGGGCTATACTGGCCATTGAAAGCCCGCTCCAGTGTTAAAGGTTAGAGACAAAGGCGAAGGCCGTTGACAAAGGAGCACGACTTTAATTCTGGTATACCCCAGCTATGGAGTGCTATATGACTATTAGAACATTCTGCCACTAGAGGGCTGAATTACCTAACATATCAAACAAAAGCCTCATGGAGCCTGAGGGGATTGAAACCCCCTCGGGCTCCGTGAGGCCTTTGTTCACTGTGAACACCAACACTGGAACGAATTGGAATGTTGGTGCTCCGGGCTTCTACCTGTCATTAGATGCCTGGAGCACTCCATTGTTTTCAATGGAGCTCCCAACATTCCAATGTTCTAATAAGGAATCCAGCCCCAAGAGAAGCTCAAGTGATTTTATATTTGGAGATCCAGATTACTCTGTGAAAGCCACGGTCTGTTCATTTTCCTGACTGATGCTTTGGATGGTTGGTGGGGGTCAATAAATGTGGCACTCCTTAGGAAGGCGCATGTGCCGAAACGAGCATTGAGGAAGATTGCCTAAGCCACATTAGGAAAAAATTACATTAAAATAAGCAGAATCAAGTATGATGAAAGGAGTCCACGGTTACCATCATTGACCTATTGTTGGCAGTAGCTTTCCAGCAAATCACCAAAAATTGGAAGGATTTTACTAAGTTGTCATTTCAGGCATGGTGGTATGCAGTCTGCTATAACCATAGATTAGACACCTCCTTTGTATACCCATTACATATGGCATCCAAACGTGCGCACTTATGGACACCTGTCACAATATATCTTGACATTAGTGCAAGTCGTTCATTGCGTGTGCCTCTGTCACAGCAAGAAGTAGCTAAACCTCCTTGACATTATTTGAAAATGCAATTGTTTTAAAGTATTACTGCATACAATTTTCCTTTTTGCATTATGAAATCTTTATTGTTTTTATATATTTTTCATATACCGTAATTTTGGTTTTCTTTGCCGCGGCTCCGTGAATCGCCCGGCCGCCATTTTGTGCATTACAATCACGGAACGACTTTTATGCACGTCTTTCCTGGACTGAGCTCACGGTGCCCTTCTGGTTATTTGCTTATGACTCTCCTCATGCTATGATGCAGGACTTTGTTTTCTCATGTTTTTGAGGCTTCTAGACCTGATTTTTGAGGCTTTTATAGCGTACTGGACTCCCGGCCGCCATTTTGTAATGCCGGTTTCGGAACGCTCCCATTTGGCTCCTCATGACGACATTTTTCTTTGCTTCGCCATGTTTCCTTAATGTTTGCATCTTGGAATACCTATCTCATTTCCTACACAGGTGTATTTTTTGACTGCCGACGGTTATTGCTACATGATGAGGTTTCCCTACAGATTTATGTACTTAGTGGACTTCTCCTCATGTGCCTCCTCAGACGCCAACGAAATTTAGGGAAGTCATTGTCACTGGATGTCTCTCATGCCTGGATATTAAACTTTGCCTGCAATCTTTTCCGGCTGTATGTCGTTTTTACGACTTAACTCAGGCTTATTCAATACCCTTGGAGAAGTTTCTATTGTCTCCCTCTACTGGCAGGATGGACTTGGTGATATTTGTATGATCTCCTTATTCAAGTATGAGTAGCCTCGCTAATCATATCAGTTGTAACTGCGCAATATATTGCCGGGTCCCCATTTTTTAATACAACTCTTCATGTCTACGCTCATCTTTATATGCATTGTTAAACGCATTGTGTGGATTTCATGCATCTCTTCATGTTATAATTTTGTGCTATTTGTTTTATTTTATGCTCTCTCATTGCTGTTTACAATGTGGTGTTAGGTTATTAATCTTTCTATTACCTTCCATATGGGAAAACAAACTAAAGAGGTGCCTCATTCCTAGTCTACTTCACGCAAATTCTTACTCCACACTAGTTCACGATATCAGTGTTTAGACATGGATGACTCCAACACCTCTTCATCTAAAGCCGCTCCTGCATCAGTGGGCGCCCCAAATTCTCTCGGCAATAAAGCTTCCACCAAGAGACTTAAGAAAGACCCGCCTTCTCCTCCAGCACCGAATTCTTCAGTCACCATGGACCTATTGCTTGAGGAAATCAGAGCCTTGCGCCCTTTTATAGAAGAAACTACTACCACGCTCCAGGAGACTACTTCTACTCTACAGGAGCTTTCTAATAAATGGTTGACTGTGGAATGTCGTGTTACTTCGTTGGAACAAAATGTTGAGTCCTTGAATTCCTCTGCTTCTAAGGTTGATTCCCTATTTTCCCAAGTGTCCTCCTTACATAAACAGATTGAGAATTTGGAAAATAGGAATCGAAGTAACAACCTTCGCATTTATGGCTTGACAGAGGGGACAGAGGGGTCAGATTCTATTTCCTTCTTCAAGTCTTTCTTACCTAAGCTCCTCAAACTTCCGGAGAGCACCTTCTTGAACATCCAAAGAGCACATAGATTGGGTTCCATGTCGCACCGTGCTTCTTCCACTTCAATGACTAAACCCAGAGGAGTGATACTATATTTTCTTGAATATACTGACCTCTTAAAAGTTTTGGCTGTAGCACGAGCTTTGAAAAAATAACTTGGTCAGGGAATGCTTTTTGTTCAGGATTACGCTAAACTGACAGCAGATCGACAAAGAGAATTCTTGTCCATGAGACCTCAGTTACGTGACATTGGTGCCAGATATGGTCTCTTTCACCCATGTCTCTTTAAGGTTACTATCAACAATAAGACTACTACCTACGAAGATCCACTGAAACTCAAAAGTTTCCTCTACTCCTTCAGCACTGACTCTATGGATACTGCATCTGCATCTACTTCTAGATAGTATATTTTGGTTTTGTCGTTCCATTTTTGCTATTTGGATGTGTTTTACCTTGTTTAGGATGTGCTCCTCACCTCCTTCATTCTTCAATATGATTCATACAGTTTGATATTCTTATGGTTATACTTCTTTCTTTTGTTTTTATGTTTCTTGAATCCTTCACTTTGTAATCTCACTTGTCTTCCTGCAACCAGGTTATATTTCTTAGTTGCCTGTCTTTACACTGCACATTTAACTTTGTTTCTCCTTTTCAACAGGCTGATTGTCCACTCCTCCTCCCTCTCCTCATGTTTATCAGTGACCCGTTGGTGCTGTTCCCCTCCCCGCTCTTCCTTCGTGAGTTGGGATAACGTCATTCCTTCGTATGGCCTCCCACCCTCCCTCTCTCCGTTTGATCTACAGCTAATGTAAGTTTTCATTCCCCTTTCTTTTTTCCCTCTTAATGATCTATTATGTTCTCTTCTATGGGCCTTACTCTCTTCTTTTACTATTCCTCTTCTTTCCTTGCTCCTTCTTTCCCTGTTACTCTATTTTTTTCCTTTACTTCTTCATTTATGGCTCCATTATCTTTTACATATTTTACATATTTCACATTTTGGTTTTACAGATGTTATGTTGCATTGTATGGTTTTTGTATCTTTTGTACCTTTACCTTGTTACATTCAGAGTTACCTCGTGGAATGTTAAAGGGTTAAACACTCCCATTAAAAGACAGTGCTATCTCACTTAGCTAGGTTAAAAACAGACATTGCTATGTTACAAGAGACCCATCTCTCAGATACTGAAGCTTCTAAACTAACAAGACTTTGGGTTGGTAATGTTTTCCTTTCCCCAGCTTTAGGGAAGAAGAATGGTGTAGTTATTTTAGTTCACAAAAAGTTCACAGTTTCTGTTATTCATCAGAAATCTGATTCTGATGGTCGTTGGGTGCTTATTAAATTGCTAATTGACAATATACCTTTAGTTATTTTTAATGTTTATGCTCCGGTATCAGTGGACAATACTTTTTGGCCACTTATTTCTGATAAATTACTTTCCCTTGAGGATGAATATATCACTTTTGGTGGAGATTGTAATCAAGTTCATGATCCCAGACTTGACAGACGATCCCCTGTTAAATTTGTCCATTCCAAAATGCATACTCAATTTACCTCCACCATCCGACATAAGCCCTTTGTTGATATATGGAGAATTTGTCATCCTGACCTCCAGGAATTTAGCTATTTCTCCCCTCCTCATAAAACACAGTCCCGCATTGATTACCTTTTCCTTAGTAAGTCCTTGGCTCAATGTGCCCTTGCCTCAGAGATAGGCTCTATCCTCATTTCTGACCACGCTCCAGTCATTGTTGCATTGTTGACTTTGACCTAATCCCTTTCTCCCCCTCCTCTGGCAGATGGCGCTTTAATAATTCCCTCCTTGCAGACCCTAAATTCTCCGGTCAATTCAGTTCTTTTATTGAAGACTTTTTTGTTACGAACTCCACTCCTGACTCTTCTCCGACCATGATATGGGACTCTTTTAAAGCAACCGCTAAAGGTTTTGTAATTAATTACGTCTCCCAGAAAAAGAAGAGATTTGAGAAACAATCTTCTCAACTCTTGGCTCAAATTAAGCAGTTAGAACACGCCTACTTTCATTCCTTTTCGGACAGCTTCTTATCACCGCCAAGGTCGCTTTCAATAAATTATCTACTGATGCCGCTGCCTCATATCTTTTGAAAAGTATCGCTCGTTATTACGGAGGTCAAACCAAAATGGGCAAACTCTTGGCTAATTATTTGAAAACTCGCCGCGATAGAACTCGGATTACTTCCATAATTGATTCTTTTGGTACTTCTCATTTTAAAGATGTTGAGATTTTGCAGGAATTTGTCACATTCTATAAGAGCCTCTACACACCCGAAACCCACCCTCTTCCCTCTGACTTATCCTCCTACTTTCAATCGATTACTTCTCCTTCTTCCCCTCACATTGATTTTGCTCCACTTGAAACATATATAACTCTTAAGGAAATCTCCCATGCAGTTTCAGTTTTAAGGCGTGGTAAAGCCCCTGGTCCAGATGGCTTCTCTATCGAATTTTATGACCACTTCTCGAAACTTCTCCTCCCACATATGCTCACCTTATTTAATTCATTCATTGCTAGTGGTTCTTCTCAAGGTACCTTTCAAGACGCTATGATTTGCCTCATCCGCAAAGATAATAAGAACCCTTCTTTTTGTAAGAATTATCGCCCCATTTCCCTTGGTAATACGGATTATAAGTTCTTTGCCAAACTACTTGCTTTGCGTATTGATCCCATTTTACCTGAACTCATAGGTCCTGAACAATCAGGTTTTGTTAAGGGACGTTTGTCCTCTGACAATTCCAGAGTTTTCTTTAATGTACTTAGTAAAGCTTCTTCCCTACAATACCCGCTTGCGGCCATCACATTAGATGCCGAAAAGGCGTTTGACAGGATCAGTTGGGACTTTATGTTCCATGCCCTCACTTGGATTGGCTTTCCCCCTAAATTGATTTCCCTCATTTCCCTTTTGTATTCTGGCCCCGGAGCTTATATTTTTGCCAATGGGAAAATTTCTGATTGTTTGTCCCTTGCCAGAGGTGTCCGACAAGGGTGTCCCTTATCTCCCCTACTGTTTATTGTGGCACTGGAACCATTTCTTGTGAAACTACAATAGGACGCCCAAATTACTGGTTTCAACCCTGGCCCTAATCGAGTCAAATTGTCTGTCTATGCAGACGATATCCTTTTCTATTGTTCCAAACCTGAGTCCACTCTACCTGCCTTTCTACTTCAAGTTGACGCCTTCTCGCAGGTTTCGGGCTATCGCCTCAATCGTGATAAATGTGAAGTCTTACCCTTGAATGTCTTATGTCAACGTCATTATTTCGACCATACTGGCTTCTCCTGGCAGTCGACTAAAGTAAAATATTTAGGATTATGGTTTTCCCCTTCGATCTCGGACACTTTGAAAGCTAATTTCGACTATATTACAAAAAAATTGACTTATTCCATTACCAGATGGCATCCTCTCTTTCTTTCATGGTGGGGCAGATTAGACTCCATCAAAATGATGTTAGCTCCTGTCGTTCTATACTCACTTTCCATGTTTCCTGTCCGCATACCTTGTTATTATTTTAAACGGTTAGATTCACTCTTGATGAAATTTCTCTGGAGAAATAAGCCTCCGCGGATCACCTTGTCTTCCCTTAAAAAAGATAAAATGTTTGGGGGTCTTAAATTTCCGGATTTTAAATCATATCATTATTCTTTTATCTTCAAACAAGCCTCTCGTTGGCTTTCCACAGAAGTTCCCACTTATCCTCCTGTTTGGTTATCCATGGAAAAATCTCTTATTTCACCGTTTGATTTTCCGGAGACTCTTGCCTTCTCTGCTAATGCTTCCTTCTTGAAATCCCCTGTCATTGCTCATACCCACCATCTTTTAACCCCCCTTTTACCCTCCTCTTAACCCTCTCTTGCCTCTTTGTCCCAACAACCCATTTGGCATAAGAAATTGCTTCGCATTTAAAAACCGTTCTTTTTACTGGAAATCTTGGAAATCCAAAGGTTTATCATGGATTTCCCAACTCTTGCTCAATAATGTCCCTCTACCTTTTGCTGATCTTCAAACTCAATTTCTTCTCCCTACTTCCTTTAGAAATCAATATGACCTTTTAATACCTGCTCTTCACCAATATCTGCAATCCCTTCCTTCTTCTTCTGAATTGCACTCCTCTATTTTCCCGCTTTTAGAGGCTTCTCCATCCGCTTCTCGCATTTACAAATGTCTTATAACTTCTTCTGAGCGACTCAAAATGAAGACTGAATTGGCCTCGGAACAGGATTAGTCAATATCCTGGCCTGTCTCTTTATGGGATAAGCTGTGGTTAAAAATACATAAAACGTCCAGAGCTGCTAACACTACCCAAACTCTTTAATTCATATACCAATGTTTATTACTAACCCCGCAAAAACTGGCATCATTTTCCCCTGACCTCTCTCATAAGTGTTGGTCCTGCCCTAACCAGACAGGAGACTTACTCCATATGTTGTTTCATTGTCCCAATATTGCTACCTTTTGGCAATTAGTTTGGTCCCGTATGCACGATATATTTGACTTCTCACTCCCTTTCTCCCCCTCCAATGTCCATTTGGGCTCCTTATCTCCTGATTTGTCTCGTTCCCCTTCTCACTTTAAGTTGTTTGACTTATTTTTGGCTGTAGCCTTTCACCTGATTACCTCCAATTGGAAAGACTCCACAAAGATCAGTTACTCGGCATGGTGGAATGCTATTTGCTTCCATCATAGACTTGATACCAATTATGTTATCCCCGTTTCCCTAGCTGTAAAAAGGGATTTATTATGGATTCCACTTACTACTTACCTCTCCAAACTCTCTTCGCCACCTCCCGCTACTTTTGTTACTCATCAAAATCCATCTGATGATGTTCATAAACGCTTAACAACAAAGGGAGAGGTAGGGAGAAGGAGACACTCTCTTAGTCCCCAGTCAGTTATGCAAAAACAAGAAAAGAGAGGTCAGATCAAACACTTGGTCAATCTAAGTGAAATCTCTATAGATCACAATTCAAGGAGTCAAAACAGGAATTACCACATCCGATTAGGAGTCAAAACAGGATTACCACATCCGATTTGGGTGGTAAAGAAAGCCCTCACACACTGACCTGGTCAGTGTCATGCTTCATCATCGGGCCCCACCGAAAGAGGCCGAATGCCTCTTCGGTGTGCTACGACGCCAGAAAGACTGCGGAGCTGGTTTGTGTGTGGGGGGCGTGCTCTTGTTTACAGTGAAATATTAAAAGTGCCTAAAAAAAGGGTATCAAAAACAAATTTTAATGAATGATCCCTGAGGCACAAAGCAAAGAGTATTATGTGTCTGTATTTACTTGCCAAGGTTCAGGATTGGTAAAATACAGGATATACTCAAATTCTTTTAGTCAACATGTTTCAGCCATAAGGGTGGTATATTACCGAGGCATTCTTCAGGACTAAACCCCGGCGGTATGGGCTCTCTAATCACCCACCCTAACCTGGGGACGTGAAAGTGAAAATTATAAAAGTGAAAAAAGTGCGTAAAAATGTTGGAAGAGTCAAATACTCAATTCCAAAAAATACTCCGTAAATTTGGAGTGTCACTGCACCTGTAAAGTGAAAAACAAAGACAAACAGAAGACAGACATGAACATTGTTAATATGAGCCTTCCTTCGTTGTCATAGTGCTCCATGATATGTGGCTCAAGTGGTGTTCCCAAAGTAAACATAGATTTTATGCACCATCCAGATAGCCCCTAAAGGATGATAGCAACTAGCTCTGGGAAGTGATGTGCTAGAGGTGTGCTATTTACAAGACAAACGATTAAGAATGGGGGGATTAAAAACGCAAATGCGTGTACTCCTTATGAAGGGATCAATGGACCTCAGAGGTCTGTGCCCCTCAAGTTGGTAATAGAAGGTATAACTCTCACTTTCAAAAGGGGCGCTACTAGCACCATAGGTCTCGGGAGGGGATCGGAGCGACCTGGCACATCCTAAAAAAGAAGAAATGGTACAGTTGCAAAAGCCTGTGCACGAGCAGATACTTAGCTCTATTGGCAGATGGAGCAGCGGTCTCGTTTTCAGTGGTTACTCACGCCCTCAGCGCTCTCGACCCGCTGCAAACCTGGTTGTGGCCTCAATGTCGGACCCCGAGGATAGAAAGCCGGGGTCGGTAAGCCTGTTTTTAAGGAGCTCGGTCGCGTATGCGACCTGTTTCCGGGTGGGCGTGTCTAGCCGAAAGCGAGGCTTGGGACGCACACGCCCACCCCGGCGGGCCCAGTCTTGTTCAATACGAGGCTTGGATGTCGGCTGGTAGTGTTCCACCGGGGTAGTGATGACAAAGTTGCTAGGACGAATAGCGTTGTAGCGCTAATGCCAGAAATACTAGTAGATCCAGAACTACTAGGTTCTCGTCATTTATTTAGAGCATTAGCACAAATAGGTCTATGTTGGAGGCAAAGGACTCTACCTTAGAGCAAACGCTCATGGCACTAAAAAGGTCTAGACTCTGGGTGTCAGGACTGGACTTTTTAGATGTAACTAGTCATTAATGAGAATCACAGGAAATGGAGTGACTGGTTTTTGCAGACAGATACTTCCCAGTAATGGTTGGAGTAGTAGATCAGAAATAGCAATACTTCTCTCAAGATAGTATTGAGCTCCAAGGAATGTCATCGTTAAGCCCATTAACGTTGGTGCCCAGACGATACACCCAACGTTGCTCCTTTTCGAAAAGTCTACTGGTTATGTTGGCTGTACCCTTCACCTCTTCGATTACCGTCCACCTCATGTCATTCGGAGTGTGGTTTCTGTCCAGAAAGTGGCGGCTCAATTTAGTGGTTAGTTTTTTGCATCTAACATTGCTCCGATGCTCGCAGATACGTTGTTTTATTCTGCGCGTTGTCATGCCGACATAGCGTAGCTGGCATGGACACGTGATCAAATACACCACGTTCATGATGTTACAATTAGTATGTTCTCTTTGGGTCCATACTTTGCCCGCTTCAAGCGACAGAGTTTTGGTCGCCTCTGTCAGATGGCAGACACTACAGTTAGAGCACGGGAAATGCCCTACAACTTTTGGCATACCCCATGCGCTGGTGACTGTAGGAGTGGGTTCAGGGAATTTGTCCTTTGGACGGGTGTGCACCAGGGCGTCTTTTAGACTACGACCTTTTTTAAAAGAGAATAGAGGTTTCTCCCAATTCTCCCTGTAAGAGGTCAGTATGTTCCAATGTTTGTTTATGGATTTTTTCATCATGTTAGACAGGCTGCTGTATGTAGTCACACACGTGAGGGGTATTGATCCCGGGTTGGTGACTTTTTCCTCTAGCAGGGCCTCCCTTGGTTGGTTCCTCGCTCTCTTGAAACCTTTACTCAGGATAGGTGCTGGATATCCTCTGTCTTTCAATTTCCCAGTAAGGTTTAAGGACTGTTCTTTGAAGTCCGAAAGGGAGGTACAGTTGCGCCTAAGTCTCAAATATTGCCCATAGGGGAGGTTTTCCTTCAAAGGGCGGGGATGAAAGCTACTGAACTCTAGGAGGTTGTTTTTTGCAGTGGGCTTATAATGTGTCTTAGTCCTAAGGCCAGCTCCTTGCACCGAAATCTCAACATCGAGGAAGACAATCTCAGATCTGCTCTTGGTGTTTGTAAACCGCAAATTGCGGTCTAGGGTGTTAATCCAATTAAGGAATAGATCAAGATCGGTGTCATTCCCAGTCCATAGTAGTAGGATGTCATCTATGTAGCGCTTCCACAGGAGCATTGAAGATGAGAAAGATTGGGAGGTAGGCAGGATGTATTTGGCCTCAAAATCTGCTACATACAACCCTGCCACGCTTGGAGCAAAAATGCTGCCCATGCTGGTCCCTGAGCATTGTAGATAAAGCTTGTCTTTAAAAGAGAAGAAGTTCTCTTTAAGGGCAATTGTGGCACACTCGATAATGAAGGCTTTGGGTGTTTGATGATCCCATTCGGTGGAGTCTAGTGATTCTGCCAGGACTCTGATCGTGTCGTCCTGGGGGATACTCGTGTACAGACTTTCAACGTCCAGGGTAACGAGAGTGACTGAATTTTCCGGGAAGGTTACATCTGATAGTAGGCGTAGGAGACTTTTGGTATCCTTGAGGTAAGTTGGGGTGGACTGCACCAAAGGTTTCAGGAAGTAGTCACAAAATTCGGATAGGGGCTCAAGGAGAGAACCGATACCCGAGACAATCGGACGGCCTGGTGGAGGAAGTCTGTTTTTGTGCATTTTCGGTAATGTGTAAAAATAGGGTATCACACATTTGGAATTCCTCAGAAACGCAGCCTCGTTTTTGGACACCTGTCCTTCTTCCTCTGCCTGTTCAACAAGGGTTGTAATCCTATTGGTGAGGACTGCAGTGGGGTCTACTGTTAGTGGGGTGTAGTTCCGAGTGTCCTCAAGCAATTGATAGCATGATTTCTCGTAGTCAATAGTGTCTTGAATGACGATGCCCCCGCCTTTATCGGCCGGCTTGATAGTAATCGTGCTGTCATTTTGCAGTTGTTGCAGTGCTTGATACTCAGCAGTGCTGACACCAAGAGCAGATCTGAGATTGTCTTCCTCGATGTTGAGATTTCGGTGCAAGGAGCTGGCCTTAGGACTAAGACACATCATAAGCCCACTGCAAAAAACAACCTCCTAGAGTTCAGTAGCTTTCATCCCCGCCCTTTGAAGGAAAACCTCCCCTATGGGCAATATTTGAGACTTAGGCGCAACTGTACCTCCCTTTCGGACTTCAAAGAACAGTCCTTAAACCTTACTGGGAAATTGAAAGACAGAGGATATCCAGCACCTATCCTGAGTAAAGGTTTCAAGAGAGCGAGGAACCAACCAAGGGAGGCCCTGCTAGAGGAAAAAGTCACCAACCCGGGATCAATACCCCTCACGTGTGTGACTACATACAGCAGCCTGTCTAACATGATGAAAAAATCCATAAACAAACATTGGAACATACTGACCTCTTACAGGGAGAATTGGGAGAAACCTCTATTCTCTTTTAAAAAAGGTCGTAGTCTAAAAGACGCCCTGGTGCACACCCGTCCAAAGGACAAATTCCCTGAACCCACTCCTACAGTCACCAGCGCATGGGGTATGCCAAAAGTTGTAGGGCATTTCCCGTGCTCTAACTGTAGTGTCTGCCATCTGACAGAGGCGACCAAAACTCTGTCGCTTGAAGCGGGCAAAGTATGGACCCAAAGAGAACATACTAATTGTAACACCATGAACGTGGTGTATTTGATCACGTGTCCATGCCAGCTACGCTATGTCGGCATGACAACGCGCAGAATAAAACAACGTATCTGCGAGCATCGGAGCAATGTTAGATGCAAAAAACTAACCACTAAATTGAGCCGCCACTTTCTGGACAGAAACCACACTCCGAATGACATGAGGTGGACGGTAATCGAAGAGGTGAAGGGTACAGCCAACATAACCAGTAGACTTTTCGAAAAGGAGCAACGTTGGGTGTATCGTCTGGGCACCAACGTTAATGGGCTTAACGATGACATTCCTTGGAGCTCAATACTATCTTGAGAGAAGTATTGCTATTTCTGATCTACTACTCCAACCATTACTGGGAAGTATCTGTCTGCAAAAACCAGTCACTCCATTTCCTGTGATTCTCATTAATGACTAGTTACATCTAAAAAGTCCAGTCCTGACACCCAGAGTCTAGACCTTTTTAGTGCCATGAGCGTTTGCTCTAAGGTAGAGTCCTTTGCCTCCAACATAGACCTATTTGTGCTAATGCTCTAAATAAATGACGAGAACCTAGTAGTTCTGGATCTACTAGTATTTCTGGCATTAGCGCTACAACGCTATTCGTCCTAGCAACTTTGTCATCACTACCCCGGTGGAACACTACCAGCCGACATCCAAGCCTCGTTTTGAACAAGACTGGGCCTGCCGGGGTGGGCGTGTGCGTCCCAAGCCTCGCTTTCGGCTAGACACGCCCACCCGGAAACAGGTCGCATACGCGACCGAGCTCCTTAAAAACAGGCTTACCGACCCCGGCTTTCTATCCTCGGGGTCCGACATTGAGGCCACAACCAGGTTTGCAGCGGGTCGAGAGCGCTGAGGGCGTGAGTAACCACTGAAAACGAGAGCGCTGCTCCATCTGCCAATAGAGCTAAGTATCTGCTCGTGCACAGGCTTTTGCAACTGTACCATTTCTTCTTTTTTAGGATGTGCCAGGTCGCTCCGATCCCCTCCCGAGACCCATGGTGCTAGTAGCGCCCCTTTTGAAAGTGAGAGTTATACCTTCTATTACCAACTTGAGGGGCACAGACCTCTGAGGTCCATTGATCCCTTCATAAGGAGTACACGCATTTGCGTTTTTAATCCCCCCATTCTTAATCGTTTGTCTTGTAAATAGCACACCTCTAGCACATCACTTCCCAGAGCTAGTTGCTATCATCCTTTAGGGGCTATCTGGATGGTGCATAAAATCTATGTTTACTTTGGGAACACCACTTGAGCCACATATCATGGAGCACTATGACAACGAAGGAAGGCTCATATTAACAATGTTCATGTCTGTCTTCTGTTTGTCTTTGTTTTTCACTTTACAGGTGCAGTGACACTCCAAATTTACGGAGTATTTTTTGGAATTGAGTATTTGACTCTTCCAACATTTTTACGCACTTTTTTCACTTTTATAATTTTCACTTTCACGTCCCCAGGTTAGGGTGGGTGATTAGAGAGCCCATACCGCCGGGGTTTAGTCCTGAAGAATGCCTCGGTAATATACCACCCTTATGGCTGAAACATGTTGACTAAAAGAATTTGAGTATATCCTGTATTTTACCAATCCTGAACCTTGGCAAGTAAATACAGACACATAATACTCTTTGCTTTGTGCCTCAGGGATCATTCATTAAAATTTGTTTTTGATACCCTTTTTTTAGGCACTTTTAATATTTTACTGTAAACAAGAGCACGCCCCCCACACACAAACCAGCTCCGCAGTCTTTCTGGCGTCGTAGCACACCGAAGAGGCATTCGGCCTCTTTCGGTGGGGCCCGATGATGAAGCATGACACTGACCAGGTCAGTGTGTGAGGGCTTTCTTTACCACCCAAATCGGATGTGGTAATCCTGTTTTGACTCCTAATCGGATGTGGTAATTCCTGTTTTGACTCCTTGAATTGTGGTCTATAGAGATTTCACTTAGATTGACCAAGTGTTTGATCTGATGTTCATAAACGAACAAAACAACAATAGGAGAGGTAGGGAGATTAAGGAACACTCTCTTAGTCCCCGGTTAGTACGTATAAACAAAAAAAGAGAGGCTAAATAGGTCTCAAAAAGCCACAGAGACGGAGCGATGCAACTGGGGAATCACACACCCACTTTGGGTGGATAAGAAAGCCCTCACACGCCGACCTAGTCAGTGTCATGCTTCATCATCGGGCCCCACCAAAAGAGGCCGAGTGCCTCTTTGGTGTGCTACGACGCCAGAAGACTGCGGAGCTGGTTGTGTGAAAAGGGCGTGCAGTGAGGTATAAAAGTAAAAGTTCCTAAAGGGTATCTGCAAAAAATATTGTAATGATAGATCCCTAGGACACGGTTAAAAGGGGTTATGTGTCTGAATTTTTTGCCAAAGGTAATGGATTGGTTAATTCAGAATTAAAGTTAGTCAGTCAACATGTTTCTGTCTTTACAGTCCAATTTCTAAAACCACTGGTGCAGTCAACCCCGACCTATCTAAGAGATACCAAGAGCCTATTACGGCTCCTCTCAGACATCACCTTCGCGGAAAACTCAGTCACCTTAGTGACGCTGGATGTTGAAAGTCTCTATACTAGCATCCCCAGGACGACACAATCAAAGTCCTGAGAGAGTCACTGAACTCAATTGAGTGGAAATATCAGACACCCAAATCATTCATCATCGAGTGTGCGACTATAGCACTCAAAGAGAATTTCTTCTCCTTCAAGAACAAGTTGTTCCTCCAATGCTCAGGTACACCTATGGGCAACACTTTTGCTCCTAGTGTGGCTGGACTCTATGTGGCTGATTTTGAAGCAAAATACATCTTGCTGCCATCCGCAGACTTTTCACCTTCCATGCTTTTATGGAAGCGCTACATTGACGATATTT
This sequence comes from Lissotriton helveticus, assembly GCF_964261635.1. Classification (NCBI taxonomy): domain Eukaryota; kingdom Metazoa; phylum Chordata; class Amphibia; order Caudata; family Salamandridae; genus Lissotriton; species Lissotriton helveticus. The sequence continues at coordinate 556,563,538 of NC_136073.1, forward strand.
TGCTCCTATGGACAGGCAGTGACAGTGACCTCGAGTCATTCTTGGTATGGATCAACACTCTTGACCATAACCTTAGGTTCACTCACACCACCAGCAAAACTGACATAGTCTTCCTCGATGTAGTGATCTCTGTCTCTAGCACATGTCTAACCACGAAAACTCATCAAAAACCAACAGCTAAGAAGAATTTACTAGAGTTCAGCAGTTTCCATCCCCGCCCTCTGAAGGAAAATCTCCTGTATGGGCAATATCTTAGACTGAGAAGAAATTGCAGTACTCTGACGGATTTCAAAGAACATTCCTCTGGTTTAACTGAGAAATTGAGAGACAGAGGTTACCCAACGGCAACCCTAAACAAGGGTTTCAAGAGAGCAAGAAACCAGCCGAGAGAGGCCTTACTGGAAGAAAAAACCAGTAACCAAGCAACAATACCACTCACTTGTGTAACTACCTTCAATAGCCTGTCTAACCTTATGAAGAAGGCAATAAACAAACATTGGAGTATCATAAAATCCTCCAAAGAGGATTGGGAAAAGCCTCTTTTCTCTTTCAAGAAGGGTCGAAGTCTGAAGGATGCCTTAGTTCACACCCGTCCAAAAGAAAAGACACCCCCCAAAATCCCTACAGTGACGGCGGCATGGGGTTTACCTCAAATCACAGGGCACTACCCCTGCTCGGATTGCAGCGTGTGCCCCCTAACGGAGGCTTCAAAAACACTCTTGTTGGAGCGAGGAAAGATCTGGACCCAGGTCGCACACACAAACTGCAACTCGACTAATGTGGTGTATTTAATCACATGTCCCTGTGCCCTACGCTATGTTGGTATGACTACACGCAAGGTGAAACAGCGTATCTGTGAGCACCGTAGTAATATCAGGTGCAAAAAAGCAACGACGAAACTGAGTCGTCACTTTCTGGACTGCAATCACACCACCAATGACATGAAAAGGACAATTATAGAAGCAATCACTGGCACCACTAACATTTCGAACAGGCTGTTTGAAAAAGAACAGCGCTGGGTGTACCGTTTGGGTACCAACACTGTGGGGTTGAATGATGACATCCCGTGGAATACCGTCCTGGGGTAACAAGGTGGTCTATGACACATGTCTCAGAAGCTGTCACCACCATCTACCCTTGATTCTTTGGTGGGCTCATGTATCATTGTTTCTGTATATCAAAAACAGTGGTTTCCTTCACCACAGTCTCACTCTAGAGGTTTTCCTCCTCTGATATTGTCTATCCACTACTAACAATTCTGTGACACCACAACCTATGCACAGCTTTGAATCCACAGTGTTTGAATTATCTTGACCCATGTCCCACTGCCTGCATACTTGTTTGCAGTATATACTGAGCAGCTTATGGATCGAGTAAAGTTTTTTATTACAAATATTGAGGCAGCAGGGCTGCCATGGTAACATGCACGGTCCGATTGGCTATGAAATCCAAGCCTCAATCAGACACGCGCCACGCCCACCTAACCCGGGCCGGCGCGTTTCAAGCCTCACTTTGGTGTGGGACACGCCCACCCGGAAGAGCAAGGAACAACGAACAAACGCTTTTTAAACTCAGAAACCGGCCCCGCTCCCCATCGTCGGGGTCCGGTCCTGAGGCTATGCTAGGTGCAAAAGCGGGCTGAGAGCGTTGAGGGCGTGAGTTGCTGAACCACCATGATCTGCCTTCAGCGACGTGATCGAGCTAAGTCAAACCCGATCCAATGTATTTCAAGCCATTACTTTCTATTTTCAGGATGTGCCAGGTACGCTCCAACCCTCCTCCCGAGACCCATGGTGCAGTTAGCGCCATAATCTAAAGTGAGATATCTATTGAATCCTTGAATTATTCGGTGGGGTCACAGACCTTTGGTCCATTGATCCCTCCTATGGAGTGTTTTTATCGTGTTTTTAACCCTTTCTAGTCACTCTGTGTGTTTTAAGCACTTATTTTCACTTCACTTACCCAGAGTTAGTGGTATCAACCCTATAGGGCTATATGGATGGTGTTAACTTTAGTGTTTATTTGGGAACACTACCTATGCCACAACTATGGAGCACCCTGGGCAAACGCAATGACCTATACCAACAACTAATTGTGTGTATGTCTTCCTTGTTTGTCTGTGTTATTCATTTTACAGATGCAGAAACACTCCTAAACCAGGAGTATTTTTGGAATGAGCAACCTGCTCTTCCCCCTTTTTATGCACTTTATCACATTTTTGATTTTTTCACTTTCACGCCCCCAGGTTAGGGTGGACGATTAGAGAGTCCATACCGCCGGGGTATAAACTAGTCCTGATGAATGCCTAGGTAAATTTAAACCACTGTAAAGGCAGAAACATGTTGACTGACTAACTTTAATTCTGAATTAACCAATCCATTACCTTTGGCAAAAAATTCAGACACATAACCCCTTTTAACCGTGTCCTAGGGATCTATCATTAAAATATTTTTTGCAGATACCCTTTAGGCACTTTTACTTTTATACCTCACTGCACGCCCTTTTCACACAACCAGCTCCGCAGTCTTCTGGCGTCGTAGCACACCAAAGAGGCACTCGGCCTCTTTTGGTGGGGCCCGATGATGAAGCATGACACTGACTAGGTCGGCGTGTGAGGGCTTTCTTATCCACCCAAAGTGGGTGTGTGATTCCCCAGTTGCATCGCTCCGTCTCTGTGGCTTTTTGAGACCTATTTAACCTCTCTTTTTTTGTTTATACGATGTTCATAAACCTCCATGATTTTTCTTGTTTGTTTTTCCTCCCATTTACTTAGATTTATAATTATTTGATATTTGTTGTCTATTTTGTACTATTTATTTCATTTTACTATTTGTATACGATGTTCCAATCTACGATTTTGCCATATTTAGCTTGTTTTTTTTTGTTTTGTTTTGTTCTCCTCCCCCATTGCTTCCCTTTTCATGTTTTAGACATAGGTGTTTATTGATTCCGTTTTATTGCATCTCCTCAAATTATACTTTTATCTTTTTCATATGCCTTATATTGATTGAATGTCCTGTATTATATTTTTTCTCCTATGTTTTGGTTTCAATAAACTTGAACTTAAAAAAAAAACAGTGGGTGAGATGTGTTTACAGCCAAAATGGTGGATTAGCTTGGCTTTGACCCAAAAATGCTTCGTATCACAGAATTGCTATAATCATATGGGTTCCAATGGAAAGAGCGCAATGGAATATGCCCTGAAGATAATGTGCTGCAGATAACCTTTGGATATTTGAAAAGGTTTAAACATATGGTGGTGACTTATGATTAAGAACAGAATTAGAAGGCTAGAAATTCAAGACCATATAAAGAGTTAAACATTTTTAATGGTGCCCTGGAATCTTGCGTTGATCCCTGAAGAGGTTTTTATCATGAAAAAGTGTTAGTTATCTGTATTTCTTTGGAATTGATTAGGGCAACAAATGTGTTGCTGTATAGTTTGAAGGAGCTCAATGAATGATGAATGTTCTCATGAATGGGTATATGAAAGGAAATGGTTGATATGAAGGGTGTGACTATAATTATTTTGCTGGTGGTCCAAAATGAAGTATAGGTCTCTCTAGAGGATTCTGGCAACACTAGCGATTTAATAAATGCCTTTAAGTCTCCAGCTAGGATATCTTATACAATCCATATGTCAAGGCATTTGGTGAAGCCTTTTCCTAGAAATGCATGGTTTGATGCTACCTTCAAGCAGCATAAACAACAATTGATGACAGCTTTACACACCGAGGGCTCCAGGATACTCCCATTGCAGGAGGGGTCTGGATACAAGAAAGTAGTTGGTGGTACCAAAGTAATGGTACAATTGTAAGCTGGCAACATGTTTATAACATACCATGTCTTTTGGTATCAACAATGCTCCATGCGTCTAGGTGTACAGTATGTCAGCCTTATGGAGGATATCAGGAACACATGATGTCTGTTCCGTATCGTCCCAGAAACACATGCAGTGATTTTAACACTAGACTCTCTGACTGCTAGAGGTAAGTGGATCTCAACCTTGTGTGGAACTTTTCCACTGATGAAGTGCGACAACAGTGGAACAACAGTCTAGGCTCACACTTGGAGATACATAATCATGCATGGCCTAATAATATGCAAATATTTATCACAAGTCACGACATTCAGACTCATACAGAATATATGCCTCATGAAAGCCTACATTACCACTACAATGTTACAAGCGATTGACCTGTGCTCGGGCCCAGTTTCTATTAATCATGGTATGCGTCTGGCACATGTAATGGTCCTGTCCTATGATGTCTACTTCTGGCATGATGTATTGACTCGTGCGACAGAGGTTCTGGGCTGGAGACTACACATAAGTGATATATTGTGCATATTAAGCTTACTGCGGCTGAGAAATAAAGTTAGCCAGCAGGTTAAATTCCTGGATGGGACATGACCAAATGCCGCAAAGTTATGACATGGAAGGAATCGAAGCCTCTCCTGAAGGCGCTTTGGTTATAAGGTATGGAGAGGTGGGTAAATCTTGAGAAAGTAGTGACTCATTGTTGCTCACTTCCCACAGGATGCGGACACTTTGGAGGAGTATTTGTTGTGCTGTGCTGTGCTGTGTTGAAGAGACCGACGTTAAGCCACCATGAAAGCAACAGATGCTTTTTGCGGGTAATTATACTTTTTACACTCAGTGGATTGCTGTCCATGTAGTCTCTCCGAGCATGTGCATTGATTAAGTAATGTATGTTCAGCGGGGGCTCATATTCATGCCTGTGTTGGTCAAATTGTGTTTTTTTTGTCATTCTCTTAACCCTGAACTGAACTTGCTACATTACTTTCCTATGATACAGAATACTCACCAGGTTGTATGCTATTAATTAGCATAAAATTCATGGTGATTGTTTAAAAAAATAATATCCTAAGTTGTGGCATTGTAGCAGGGCGCTATAGTACGATTGCACATACTAACACATTCATTAATTAATGGTTCATTTCTTCTTCTTTTGTAAAGTCTATTCATTATATACTAAAGGTTTCCGGATTCCCTTCATGAGACTGAGGAAGTTAAGACACTATGCTTATAATTTTCTCCAGCAAATTTTAGATGAGGAGACTTGTACTGTTGTAAGCCGATTTCTCCATGCTGCTGTACGATCACGAGGCACTATGCACTTTATTTAAATTGTGTTCTGGATTTTATATATATTTGACATTTTTGGATGCATTTTCTTATTTTGTATGTGTATATATTGCATACTTTTATGGTTGTATTATGAGCCGAATACCGTTTTTCAATCAATCAATCAAAAAAGAATATGAAACTGTGCTTATAATTAAAAAATTAGAGTTCTCCCTGAATCCTTGGAGCTAACTTGAGCAGGCAGGTTATGCTGATGGCTTGTCTTCGTTTTGAAATATTCTGGACTGGTTTATATGGACTGGTTTATATTATGGACTGGTTTATATTACGGACCGGTTTATATTCGGGACTGGTTTATATTATGGCCTGGTTTATATTCTGGGCAGGTTTATATTATGGACTGGTTTACATTATGGACTAGTTTTTATTCTGGACTGGTTTATATTCTGGACTGGTTTATATTATGGACCGGTTTATATTCTGGACCGGTTTTTATTCTGACTGGTTTTTATTCTGGACTGGTTTATATTCTGGACTGGTTTATATTCTGGACTGGTTTATATTAAGGACTGGTTTATATTAAGGACTTGGTTTCAGACCACTGAAATTCGATCAGCACCATGGAAACTAATGTTCTAAGTGCAGTGTGGGTAACATGTGTTCACAGTTTTACAATGAGAAACTGATGCAATGTGTAAATAACATTGTATTTTATCCTGATCATTCTTTATTGGTCGTTTCATTTGACAGAAATTCTAATAACGTTACAACTTTAGAGATCACCTAGTCCATATTGTGCACCTGTGGAACTCTTTAGGTTCTGCTCTGTGGTATGGTCCCCACTATTAAGAACATTGATTGCATCTATAATGCAAGTCAAACATTCCCTTCTACTTGATACTATAATTCAGTCTTTTGAAAGAGGTTCACGAGAGCTACATTCTATACAGAGACATGGTAAGGCATGGACAAAGTGGGCAAGTGCTCAGGCCCCCACCTTCCAAGGTTCCCTGGAGTAAGTGAGCAGGACAGACGGAATTCCTGCCATCATAATGTTGCTCATGAACAACAACTTTGTTTTCTAATTTCACAGTTGAACATGGTTAACAGAAACTTAAGGCAACATTACTAAGGATTTGCAACAGGTCAACGTTATGCTAAGTAGCTCAAACTCTTTCAAACTCTTGCAAGGGGATTTCCATTTGCAGCCCAAAAGTTAAATTTTTTTGCAGATTTATATAGTGCGAACTCGATCCGAAGGTATTGGAGCGCTTTACATGAGCACCAGTTACATTACACAAGGACACATTCATTGTTGGTAGGCGCGGGGAGATTAAGTGATTTTGCCCAGAATCACAGGATGTTGAGCTGACGCCGAGGCTCAAACCTGGCTCCCCAGCTCCAAAGTCGCCAGCTCTGGCTGTAAGCCCACATCAGGGAAATCAAAAGGGGGGAGTGAAGAGGTGGTGCCGATGGGCACCGAGGTGGGCACGTCCTCCTCTTAATAGGGATAAAGGTCAATCAAACAAGGGCCACCTCACAATGGGTGGGTGTATAACCGGATGTTATTGGAATACACCTTCTTTGTTAAAATACCCCTCACACACCAAAAGGGCCCTTGGTGTCATGCTTCATCATCGGGGTCTTCCCGTCCCGCTGCGGGGCGGGGCAGTGCTGCGACAAGCGGATACGCCGGAGCACCTTTAGATGGAAGTGCTATGTGTATGGAGTGAGTGTCAGTGGGGTCAGGAGTGAGATATTGGTGAAATGTTAAAAAATACCTGGCCTGGTGGAAAAAAGATATTTATTAAACACTGGCTGGTATTGTTAAAAGAAAAGTGAAGCGGAGAGATGGAGCTGATTAATGTGCTCTCTCTCCTGTGTGGGTCAACATGTTTCGAGGTGCACGGCCTCTTCGTCAGGACCTTAGGGGAGATCCCCCTGTCACTCACTAGTGTTTCCTCCACAAGGGTAGAAATGGTGTATATACAAAAAAGTGAAAAAAGAACTATGTGTGTAAATACAATTAATAATTACAACACTATTATGCTACCACACTGATAATGTAGTATGCTTTTCAATGGAGGAATTAATGCCTCATGAGTCAGCTTTAGACAGAAGGGTATAATGGGGTCCCAATGAGCCCCTTGCACGCTTGTGCTTCCTCCTTCGTCTGCTGCTTCCGTGGTTAAGAAGCGGAAGCAGCAGACGAAGGAGGAAGCACAAGCGTGCAAGGGGCTCATTGGGACCCCATTATACCCTTCTGTCTAAAGCTGACTCATGAGGCATTAATTCCTCCATTGAAAAGCATACTACATTATCAGTGTGGTAGCATAATAGTGTTGTAATTATTAATTGTATTTACACACATAGTTCTTTTTTCACTTTTTTGTATATACACCATTTCTACCCTTGTGGAGGAAACACTAGTGAGTGACAGGGGGATCTCCCCTAAGGTCCTGACGAAGAGGCCGTGCGCCTCGAAACATGTTGACCCACACAGGAGAGAGAGCACATTAATCAGCTCCATCTCTCCGCTTCACTTTTCTTTTAACAATACCAGCCAGTGTTTAATAAATATCTTTTTTCCACCAGGCCAGGTATTTTTTAACATTTCACCAATATCTCACTCCTGACCCCACTGACACTCACTCCATACACATAGCACTTCCATCTAAAGGTGCTCCGGCGTATCCGCTTGTCGCAGCACTGCCCCGCCCCGCAGCGGGACGGGAAGACCCCGATGATGAAGCATGACACCAAGGGCCCTTTTGGTGTGTGAGGGGTATTTTAACAAAGAAGGTGTATTCCAATAACATCCGGTTATACACCCACCCATTGTGAGGTGGCCCTTGTTTGTAAGCCCACATCCTCTCCCCTAAAGTTATAAAAGGTATTTTGGAAAAGTGCTGTTTTCTCACTGCAAACAGTGCTTTGTGCTGCCTTGCAAGATGGCACGCCAAGGGAGCGTTACTTGTCTGTAACTTGTGCAAATTAGCACAAGCACACCTAGTTTTTTACTCAAATGCCTCCCAGAAGAAGCAGTTAACATGACAAAATGTTTTAATTTTCTGCAAACATTCAGCACACATAGCACATTTACAGTGCGTGGAATGCTTTTAAATTTAAATGTACCTCTGCACCATAGTGCAAAGCTGTATGCTAGCACAGTGGTAGCGAGCAGCATAATGTCATTTTTAAGAAATATGTCTCTGCGCTGCTTTCTCCCCCTTGTGCAATTCAGAGCAGCAATTTTGGTTGCTGCCCTATTGTGCTTCAAAATATAAATCTTCCACTAGCTGTGCATGTCTGGCCTGCACATCCTTAACCCTCACATTAAACTGAAAAATAATATTTCTGTGTTATGTCTCTCTCCTTTCTTCACAACTTTTCTTCTCCCTTAACCTCTCTATCTCCACTTCTCTATGTACTTTCATCCTTTCTATCTCAGCTCTCTCTAACTCACCTTTGTCTATCTCACTCTCTGTTAATATACTCAATATAACACATTTGATTTTACCTCTCTAATAACTTTGCACCTCTATCACTCTCTGTCTATATCTATCACTATCGAACCTCACTCTACCTCAACTTTCTCTCTACCTCTTCCCTTTCTCTGTATATCACTGCATCTTTTCCATCTGACCTACCAGTATCTCTCCTCTATCTGTTTCACTTCTTACACAACGTCATCTCTATCTTTATCTCACCTCTCTATTTTCCTCCATGTCTCTGCTATCTTATCTCTCTACTTCTCCCTCCCATCCCTTTCTCTATCGCAACACTCTCTCTGATTTCTCTCTCCACCCTTCCTTAATGCCTCACCTCTCTATACAGCACATCTCTCTCTCACTACCTACCTTCTCAATTTACCTTACCATTAGTTCACTACCTCACTTCTCAACATTCTCTTTCTCTTATTCTACCTCTGTTCCCTTTCATTCACCTCTCTAAATATCATACTCCTTTCTGGCTACCTCTATTTCTCTAACTCTTTTTCTCTATCATCAACTCCTTTGCCCCTCTCTCTCTCTCTCTCTCCCTCTCTCTCTTGCTCTGACTTTCTCTCTCAGACACAAATATGTATCTCTCTCTGGACCTCCTTCTTTGTTTCAACTCACTTCCGCCACCTCAACTATTTCTGTCAACCTCTTTCTTTATAGCTCTCTCTACCTCACCATCTCTTCCTATATCACAACTCCATACCCATTGTATAAACCTCACCTCTCTTTGACTGTTCTATGTATGTCTCTGCTTGCTCTTTTTTGTCTACAAATTTCTCTTTCTACCCTTCACCCTCTCCACATTTCTCTTTTCCCTAGTACTCTGTTTACCTGACCCACTTTTCTATGCCGATTCTCAATTTGATTTGATTCATTATTCAGCTAGTACAAAAACAGCCATAAAAGTACATAAAACATATAATAAAATAGTATAAAATGAGTCCAAGTAACAGACATTATTATAAAAACAATGTTTTAGATCTAATAAAAATCAGGATAGATGCTAATACATAACACTTTTCCCCAAGTAATGGCTTTCAGAATAAAACATGCATCAATAGCAACCCACAAAGGAATCAATTAATACAAGCAATTCATTACACTATACTAAAACCAAGGAATCAGCTAATACATAACCCTTTTCCTCAAATTAATGACCTTCAGGATAAAAAGAGAGACATTAAAACACACAGAAGGCTCCTTTAATGCAAGCAAAAACGTAATAGCTACATTATAAGATGTCCTGGGCAACAAGGATAGGTTTAAGATAAAACGACCTATAGTTTAGATAAAAATTACAAAACAGCAAAAAGTGAAACATGCTGTTTACTCCGACCATCACATGGGCACAATGTCATATATCAGAGGGGCAGGATTTCCTGTTAAAAAAAAAATACCAAGTGATGCACTGTACCAAATCTGAGTTTTGTCAAAACAAAACTATGCTGCATATTGGTAACAGGATAAATAGCTTTTGCAACCCTCTTCTAGATCAAGTGACATGTAAAAAGCAACAGTCGATTTAATCATTTCGGTACCCATTCACCGTTCTCGTCTATGCTGAAAATAGTCTTTTTAGTAAGTGATAGTACTTGGGTGGGGTCTGACCATATGGACAATTTAAACAACTAACTAAAATAAGATTTAATATATGCTAGCCAAGGGATGCTTGATACATTATCCAGATGTAAGCAGTCAAGGTAAAACTGGTTTCCTCTTTTGTCCATATAGAAAACCATAATAACAAAGGTCTTGATAAAAGTATGTCCTCCAAAGACTGTAAACCAACCCCCTGGTGAGCAATCACAATTGAGGTGGAAACAGGAAGGCATAATAATCGTTTGAAAAAACTATTTTCCTCAACTTGCAGTGCTGTAGTGGGAGCATAACCACAAAGCCCAGCCCCATACGTAGCAGAAGCCACCCCTCTAGCATTATATATCTCCACTATTTATCTAATGGGTTGGCTAACTAGCTTAGATGAGAACCTGAAAACCCCATTAGAATTTCTGCTAATGTTGTCTTTGGCATTTAATATCTGTTGTGCCTAAGAGCCATTACCAACCAATAGAACCCCCAAGTAACAAAATGAATTTACGTTAAGAATTGGGGTATTATCAATAAAAAAGGTTCTACATTTTTTTGCCAACAGATCATTGTAAAAGTTTTAGATTTGTTGATCACCATATTTTTAGAAGACAAACTCCCCAAAGGCACTCATAATTTTCTGTAGACTAACCGGAGTGCTACACAGGAAGACAGCATTGTCAGCATATAACAACACTGATATAGGACGCCCAGCCACACAGGGAGCATCAGGTTTCAATGACTGCAGTGACTTATCCACCCCAAAAAGGGGCCAAAACAGAGCCTTGAAGAATGCCCCGCCCTACTTGGAAAGTAGGCGAGAATTCACCCTGTGAGCCAAAACAGACTTTGCAGGATAAATTGTTGTAAAGGCATGCAAGGAAACCTATAATTGGCCTAGGGGGACCTAGGGAAATCAACAATGACCGATGTATGGTATGGTCGACTAAATCAAACGCACTACTTAGATCTGCGAAACAAGGATACAGAGTACAAGATTTAGCTTTGGTATATTTCCCTATCAATAGGTCAAGTTTGACACATTGCTCCATAGTTCCGAAGCCCATTCTGAAGCCAAACTAGGCTAGTGATAAAAAAGAATATTCCTGTGCCCATTCCTTCATCATCCTCAGTAGGATCCTGCTCATCACTTTCTGCGAGGTGTCAAGGAGTGAAATAGGATGATAGTTTTTAGTGTATGATTTATTGCCCTTTTTGTAGATTGGTACAATAATAGAGGTACCCCAGTAGGGTGGGATCATGTTGACAGCAGCTACATTAAATACTTTTGTAAAAATAGCCACCGATAATTCAACAAGAGATCTAAAAGTACCTACCGGCACCCGTTCAGTCCAGGGGCCCGCCCCCAAGCACTAGCATGCAGAACCAAAAGGAGCTTGTCAATAGTGATATAAAATGGAAGGGGTTCCCATCTATGCATCTCCTCACAACCTTCTACACCATTGCCCAAATTAAATCTGTATTGTATTGTATTGTATGTCGATTTATAGAGCGCGATTGCTGCCCCACGGGCGTCCAAGCGCTGAGTCTCTAGACAGAACTGGGCGATGAGGAAGAAGCTAGGCCTCGGTGGACTTTGCAAACAAAAGGGTCTTTAATTGTTTGCGGAATGAGAGCAGATTAGGGTTGGAGCGAAGTTGTGCTGGAAGTAAGTTCCACAACTTGGAGGCATTTAGGGAGAACATCCTACCTCCGGTTCTAGCTCTTTTAACTTTGGGCACTACGGCCAAGAAAGCCTCCGTAGAGCGAAGATTACTGCTTGGGTGGTAGCGGGTGACTAGGTTGTCATTAATTGCTGGGCCCGTCTTCCAGAATGCCCGGTGGGCGATGCACAATGCCTTAAATGCGACTCTCTGCTTCACCGGAAGCCAGTGCAATCTTTTTAGTCCGGGCCTGGCTGACTGAGTGCGGGGGATCTGTAGCAGGGTACGGGCTGCACAGTTCTGTACAACCTGCAGCTTCCGCAATGTCAGTTCTGGGGCACCCACATAAAGGGCATTATTAAAATCTAGCCGGGACTGTATCAAGCCCTGTACTGCCACCTGTTTGGCTTCCATTGGCAAAAGAGGCAGAACTTTCCTCAATGTTCTGAGTAAGCCGAAGCACGTGGCAGACAGTTTGGTGGCCTGGATGGTAAAAGAGAGATTTTTATCCAGCCATACTCCCAGGCTTTTTACACTTTCCTTGGAGGTAGGGGGGGTGCCCAGGCAGGGAGGCCAGAGGGAGATAAATGGCGCTGGTGATACTGGGCCCAGGAGCATAAGCTCTGTTTTATCTCCATTAAGTTTTAAAGAGGAGGCTGTCATCCATTCCTTGACATCCTATAGACATTTCATCAGGCCATCCACGGTTTGCCTGTTACCATCCTGAGCCAAGGAAACCACTAGCTGGGTATCGTCCGCATACGATATGATCTTAATACCGTGCGGTTCGACGACCCCAGCCAGTGGTTTCATATATATGTTGTTCTGTGAAGAAATTCTACAAAAATGTGCAACCCTGGCCTCACAGGACACACAAGATGAGAACTCAGGAATAATATATATATTTTTAAGACAGTGCATTGATTGTATCCAAAAATAACGTATTGTTATTAGTTTGTGCAGATAAGCTCAGTTTTGACCATGCCTCGTCCTGGAGTGCTTTCTGCCTTTGAGAAAGGGCCGATTTGTACTGTAAGCGAAGAGTCTTAATACCATAATATCCTGGGGTGATCTGCTTAGGGCTTGTTTCAGACACCAGGAGGCCTGGGTACAGGCATGATCGAATCATCCCCTACTACTTACCAGTACCAAATTATGACCGGGTCGGAGTAACTTAATAGAACTGCTAATATGACAAAAACTATTCATCAGCAAATTAGGAGTCAGATCGTCCTGCAGACAGTAGGCAATTTTAGTGGAATTGTTAGTTACTATTTGTTGTAGTATGAGGTATGGATCGATACCTGCCCACTTAACTTGTAAACCATTAGGCCTTTTACGGATATTATCATCATTTGATGGATATAATTCACATTTCTTACCTCAATGACTGTAGAGGCGTTTCTTCCAGTAAATGATGGAATCAGCTTTCCATTAACGCCCCGTCCACGCTCTAATAACTGTAAATCCTGCTTGGAAATAATGGAGCTCAATACATCTCTATAGTAATTGTGGCAAAAGAGAACAAAGTCCATCCAAGCATAACCACATACAAGTGTTGCTGATAAAGGGCAAGACTTGATGTTAAAATCGCCAGCCCATAATAATACAAAATCAGTATGGATGGGGTGTAAAAAGGCTTCCAGACCATATTCTGGTGCTCTGCCTACCTTGCTACGTGTACAAAACACAGTTGATGGACAGAATGTAGAACAATGTCTTACATTCACCCCAGTACAAAGATCTGGGCCTAAATCCATCGTTTTTTTGCACTCCACACCACCCTAGGTCAGACAATGGCTATATGCAAATCAGCACAGCCCGAACTACCAAGCCATGTCTTTCCTAGACCGGAATCAAGCATCCAAGGACCGGTTTCTACCTTGCTAGTGTAGCATCAAAAACATTTTTATAAAAATTCACCAACACCAGATCGCAACCCCCCTTAATGGTTAGCCACAGTAATTAAGAATAGAATGCGGGTCCACTGTAGTAGACTTTTTAAGTTACAGGAATGTTATTTGAGATAAGAATCTGGAGCCCTCTCTTGACCCGCCCAGCATGGGAATAAAACCCCTCCAAAGGTGTGGAATCCGTGCACCAGGTTTCTTGGATACAAATGGCATCAAAACTTGATATGGTACTGACCCAGTCAATATTTCCTAGCTTATTTTTTAAACCTCTCACATTCCAAGTTGTGAATTTATAACACACTCTAGGGTGTAGTTAATACCACTCTCAATAGGGACATTAGTATGAGGCAACTTCAACTGGGGTTACCTTCAGTATTCCAACCTAAAGGCTTATAATTACTCCGGGTGCAAAATACCATCCCACTGGTGCCTGGGAGATCGACATCAGGCATTTCGACAACAGGGTCCATCATGATGCACCACCCCATATCATCTTTCTTACGCCCCCGATCATTATGCCTGGGATAGTTAAGTCAGTCATTGTCTTGTAAGGAACTCAAGACCTGGTACCTATTGGATACAGACAAAGGAGAGTAAGAAATGGGGTCAGGCTCTGGCACTTGCTGCAAGTGTAATGCGCATTATGCATTTGCATTTGTACAAGGTTCCATAAAAGGCAATGGAAAATTCCCTTGCGCAGACAGTCATTCAAATACTTAGGAGTTTGGGGGACCTTGCTCCAGGAGCTTGAGTGGGCCCTCAATCTTACACCCCTGGTTACCAAGGCCAAGGCAGACCTCAAACGCTGGCAGTCCCTTCCTCTCAAACCCCTTGGCAGAAGTGCGCTTTTTAAAATGACGATTCTCCCCCGCTTTCTATATATTCTTCAAAACATAACCTTTCATCTCCCGGGGAGCTGGTTCCGGGAGATTGATGGTCTGCTCACCCAGTTCTTGTGGAAGTGCAGAGGCCATGTATAGCCCTGGCTCACTGTCGGATACCTCCTTATGACGGTGGCATGGGTGTGACTAATCTTCACCTTTATTGTTTTGCCATCAAACTTATTGTTGTTCATGCCTGGTTTGGCTGGTCTGACCTGGCGTACCGAGTTGAGCTCCGGACTATGGACTTTCCACAGCTCCAGGCCTACTTATATGGGGCCCCCATACCACAAGTTCTCCCCCCTGTCACCAGGGCAGTCCTATTGGCTTGGCGCAATGCCTTGCGCCATACGACATGGGATGGGGGACTTGTCACAGCCACTGACTTGGGAGGTCACTACTGGGGATCCTGGTTCACTGCAGCCTCAGCGCTGCCTGCTTGCCGTCTCGAACATCGGGCTGTCTGCTTTGCTGCTGCCTGCCGCTTCCCGGCCATCGCGGCGAGGCGGCAGATCGGGGACTACATCCCCCAGCACCGCTTGCGCCTAGGAAGGCGCGCATCCTGTCCCGCCCTCGGAGGTGCGCTTAAGGCCAGCGCGAGCCCCGGGGGAGCGGGGGACTTGTCACAGCCACTGACCTGGGAGGTCACTACTGGGGATCCTGGTTCACTGCAGCCTCAGCGCTGCCTGCTTGCCGTCCCAAACACCGGGCTGTCTGCTTTCCTGCTGCCTGCCGCTTCCCGGCCATCGCGGCGAGGCGGCAGATCGGGGACTACATCCCCCAGCACCGCTTGCGCCTAGGAAGGCGCGCATCCTGTCCCGCCCCCGGAGGTGCGCTTAAGGCCAGCGCGAGCCCAGGGGGAGCGGGGGACTTGTCACAGCCACTGACCTGGGAGGTCACTACTGGGGATCCTGGTTCACTGCAGCCTCAGCGCTGCCTGCTTGCCGTCCCGAACACCGGGCTGTCTGCTTTCCTGCTGCCTGCCGCTTCCCGGCCATCGCGGCGAGGCGGCAGATCGGGGACTACATCCCCCAGCACCGCTTGCGCCTAGGAAGGCGCGCATCCTGTCCCGCCCCCGGAGGTGCGCTTAAGGCCAGCGCGAGCCCCCGCGTCGCAGGATCGCGCGCGTGTCGGCGCCCGGGGCTAAGCCCGGGCAAAGGGCGGGCCCTCTGTGGCCGGAGGAGGACGGGACGGGCCACCCCACTTGGCCCCACTGTTGGAGGAGGTACAGATACTTTTTATCTACCTATATTTCCTGCATTTGTACTGCCCATTGTCTCTTTTGTAGTCCTGATCTCCACTAATCATGTCCATCTGGGAGGAGCTGAATGCCCTGTGTGGCACGAAGTATGTCCCGGATGTTTTGACCCCCCTTATAATGGATAGAGTCGATGACCAACTAAACTGCACTCTTCAGGATGTACCTTTATCCCCTAATAAAATCCATGCTCAAGCCAACACTCTGTCCTGGGGATCAACCAGCAAAAGGAATGCTGAAGTTGACAAAATGTACTTCAGTCCATCATTATGCCCCTCCAACCCAACTATAGACACACTAGCTAAGAACAGAACACATGACAACCTATCACCCCTTCAACTTATCTTACTGGCTCAGATCGAGCAACTGTTAATCTCGGCATTATCACCTTTGATCACAAAAATCAACGATCTAGGGGACAGGTTGACCTGTATTGAAACAACAATAAAAAAGAACTATTCATTAACCGAAAAAACTGCGACACCTACTTGCCCTACTCCCTCCATCAACTATGAAAAGCCTAAGCCCACTGCATGCAGAAAAACTCAAACTCTTGAACCCTCCTTCACTACACTCATTCCAAGAGGCCGGAATGCTACTTTTAACTCCGTACTCGTACCTCATAGAGCTCCTAGGATTACACCAGAAAGAAGGCATCGCATCAATCTACCTCCCGAAGCCGCCCCATACGTGACTGTTCTCTCTGGGGTCCCTACTTTGAGTCAGGGCAAACTTGAAACACATCAGGACTTGCTTAACAAAGCCATTTTCTGGCTACAACATAACAGACCGTTGCCACCTGCACTTGATGGTGGAATCCTGAGCGTCAGGAGGGTGGGGTGGCTAGGTACGTTGCCCAAAGACATTTCGGGGGACTTGATTTTAATTAAATTTAAGAATAGGAATATTGTCCCCTACCTACGTTCTTCCATGCATAAAGAAGGAGATGGCCCCATTTGCATTTGGGACTTGCATGCTTTTTATCCCGGCCCCCGATACAATTCATTACCAAGACTAATGTAATCGAATCATAACTCTTGGTGAAAGGGGAATCTGTGTACCCTGTGCTATTAATTCTTTATTTTTTATTTAGTTTTGATTATGCACGTATTTTGATTAGCTGATTAGTTAAATTGTTTTCGTTCATTTTTATAGCTGATTTCGTTTTTCCTTGTAATGATATGATGAGTCATTATGTATGTATGTATTTTTCTTTTTGTTGCTTTTATGGTTTTAAACTAAAAACCGAATAAAGCTTATTTGATTTGATTTGATTTGACATGGGATGGGAAGCTCACCCACAACACACTGTTGTGGCATGGTATCTGGCTGCGCAGGACGTCGTCTCTCTGGGACTTTCGTCAATGAGGGATCTCGCTTCTTGGTGACGTCTGTGTTGGGGATCATATGAGGGCTTTTTCGGATTTGCAGCAGCGAGACTCTGCATTTTACAAATATCTGCAGCTTCGTCACGCCCTCACTGTGCACATTCCGTCAGCCACCTCCCTTACCGAATTCAGGCCCCTGAAGGCCCAGGTTATGATGGGAAACTTAGGTAGAGGTGGGGAGTCACGGATCTATCGCTCCCTTGTGAACAATGGCCCCATGACCTTGGATTCACTGTGTGCCCGCTGGGAGGGCTGGCTTGGTCCCCTGGAGGATGTAGACTGGCGGGACGCTCTCATGGCTCCCAAAACTTTGACGACATCCTCCAAACTACACCTAATCCAACTCTACTATCTGCATATGGCGTATCTTACTCCTGCGTGTCTGTACAGAGCTCGATTGCGCCTCTCCCTCACCTGCACGCAGTGCGAACACACCCCAGCTGATTTTTATCATGTGGTCTGGCAGTGCCCTGCCCTTGCAGAATTCTGGTTGGGTGTGGAACTAGAGCTTACACAGTCCTTGGGTTGGGCAGTCCCTCATGACCCACTATGTCTGCTCTTGGGTGTATTTGATGGACTGGATGGCTCTCAGGCTGATAAACGTTTCCTTTGGACCGCAGTGGCGGTGGCAAAACAGGACATTGAGGTGGCCTGGTCTCAGGCCAAACCTCCTACTGTAGGGAAATGGCGACAGGGGTGGATTGGTGCCCGACCGAGGAGGAGCCCCTGTTTGAGGCCCAGGGTTGCCCTGAACTATTTGAAAAGATCTGGGGTAAATTGCTCAACCTACTGTCTTGATTATTGTGTGTATTCCTATATATCCTGCTAAACTTACACAGGGGCCTACTTTAGGGCCCGATACTCGAGTCTATGGTACGGTACTTGATTTTTCTGTCACTTTGAATGTTTATTTTCATCTAAATATCAATAAACTTGATTATCGAGAAAAAAAAAGCAATGGGAAAAAGCCTAAAGGAAATAAAGCTATATTACGAACGAACAACGATGGCGGCATTGCCCTTGCAATACTTTACCCCGCATAACTAGAGTGTTGAAAGGTTATAATTATACAGTCCCCCTTAAGACTCTTCATTAAAGGCCCAATCCATCCCACTCTCCTAGTCAACAAAAATATTTGTGCTCTCCCAGGTGTAAATATACACTTAGAGCTAAGCCAGTACACCACCTTATTCTTCACTGATTCAGGGGTTTCATTAACTCCTGGTTTCAAAGGGGGGACATTAACTGGAACAGCCACATAAGGGCGGCAGACTGGAGGCAAGTACGTCATTACAGAATCACTAGGTAGCATTTGAATATTAGAGCCAATTGGATTTGCGACTAAGTGTTGTGGCTGGATACCAGCAGAAAGCATTTAATTTGGCTGAAAATGAAACGTGGGGGTTGTCATTCCAGGAGCCCTTGAGACAGTCACCCAAACACAGGGCCCTCGTGGGTCTGCTCCAACTCAGGGCAGGCCCTTGGTAGGGCCCTAACTAACTGATGTACCAAGCTTGGGATGGTAAGGGGATTTCACTGTCCAAGGTTTGATAGGGGAGGCTCACAACACTGCCATTAGACGTGCTCAAATCTGATCTGACATTTTCTGACAGAAAGAATTACTTTATCAATTTCACCCTCCAACCTATCCAACTTCACTTTCAGTGGCAATAAAAATCTCTAATATTAACTGTTAGTTTATTCCATAATGGTGCCCAAAAAGATTCATATGAAGGGGTAGGATAATTTACAAGATGGTTATCGCCCCAAAGCAGGCAGAGGTGATTGGGGAGGGGGGGCTTGGGCTAGCAGCTACAGCCTTCTGACACTACTTCTTGCATGGAGGAGGGAACTGGTCCAGTTACACATGAGGATTACTGATTAATAGGAATGTCCAAAACATCATTAGTAGTACTGTTACAATGCCTCTCAACCAACTCCTGTTCCTTGTCCGGTCTGGGCTCGATTATACGCCGCGTCTACCACATGGTCACTTGGCCTCGCCAAACCCAGTGATAGACATCGTTCCACCAGGACTATTTTCTTTGATATAACAACCACAGCACACGCAGGAAACGAGTCTATGGTAGTCCAATTTGTATCAGCTACTGTCTTAGTACTATCAATCTTGTGCTTACCCATATTGACCATTAAATCTGGTGAATCTGATGGCATTTGATCTAGAAAAAAATCAAAATACAAGCCCGACACCACAAGTCTCAGCTATGCTGCGAGAAAATAGAAATAGTGACTAAATACTATGCTCCAAAACAACTTAGCCCACTTACTTCCAAGTCAAGAGTATGTCCAGTCAACGACAGGTCAATCTGCAGACAGAGCCAGATGCTAAACATGGTAACTGCCAGTGAAGACAGGGAGTCAGGGAGCAAAAACCAAGAGGGCAGGTTGAGCCCAGCAGCCGGGCACACCCTTGGGCAGGTCGAGCCCAGCGGACGGGCACAGACGGGTCCACCCTTGGGCCAGGCTTTGACCAGGCACGCCCATGCGCGTCCTACACTGAGAGAGTCTCCTGGCCCTTTAGTTGGCGTCGGGAGGACTGCCCCTTTTCCACAGGTGAAGAGCACGCTGGGGGACCAAGTTCCACCCCAGCAAGACCACGCAGCAGGCAAGTGAATGGTGAGGGCTTAGAACAGCTAGGTAAGCGTGTCCCGTGCTACGGGAGTCTGCTGGCACTTTAGTTGGCGTCGGGAGGACTGCCCCTTCTTCATGGTTGAAGAACACGCTGGGAGACCAAGTCCCACCCCAGCAAGACCACACAACAGGCAAGTGACCGGTGCAGGCTTAGAACAGCCCAGTAAGACCGTCGCCGATTCTAATTTTGCTCTCTCTAACTTTATTTTTCCTCACGTCTCTCTGTATATATTTACCTCTTGCTGTGTTTACTGCTTTCTAGTTCACCTCGTTTTCTACATTCTACTTCCCTCTTGGAATACTGTACTCTTTTCCTCCCTCTACATTTCCTTTTCCCTATCTTTTTCTCTCTCTACCGCACTCTTAAAACCTTGCTTATTTCTTTGCCTTTCTCCACCTTCTATCTACCACTCCTTATCTTTCTGTCTATCTGACCTTTCAATATTTACTTTAGTTCTCTCTGTACCTCTTATATCTTTCTTCATCATCTATCTCTAACCCCTTCTCCATCGTCTTCACCTCTCTTGCTATACTGTTCACTTTATGTCCCTGTCCATTGCTTGTATCCTGCCCTGTCCCAGTTCTCTTACTCAGCAGAATTGCAGGTAATTGTCTAACAAGAAAAGTGCATACATAAAAAGAGGCAACAATGGACAAGGTAGAGGAAGATGTATTAGGAGAAAGTCATTCGATTTTTATTGATGGAATGGTGAAAATCCTAAGGAAAGTGCTTTGGTGTTTACTGTTTTAGCAGGAACACTAGGAGTGAAATGGTATATATTAATAAATAACTAAAGTTACAATTCCATATGCTATGTCCATATGTCTTATTTTAATATGATACACTAGTCCACTAAACATCTAACAAGTCACCCTTTGTGTCTCTTTCCTGCAATAGAAGTAGCAAATAGGTTAGACATTGAATTCTACATAAAATGTTTCAAACACAAAAAAGAAATGGCTTTATCAATGCTCTATTTTGATATTTTTGGGCTGGTGGATACCAGGCACCTTGAGCTTTTGGCTGTTTTTTGCGTATGCGGTGTCTCTGAAGGTTTAACAAATAATTCAGTATTCTTTGGCATTTCGAGGACTTGAATGAGCTGAAAAGCGGTAATAAATTCAAAATTGTTCCAAACCGAGGTCCTCAAAATATATCTTTCCCAGGGCCCCACAAATTCTGAAGATGTCCCTAATACTATATATCACTTCTCCTGTTGGATTCAACAGTAAAGCCTTGTTCTTCGCCAGATTACTGGAGTGGCCTAGAAGTAATACTCTGGTGACAAAGAATTAGTTTGGTTTCTTTAGAAATCTTGCTACTCTGTACCAGCGCCTACATTTATATTTGTTGTCATCATAATACGTTTTTAAACAAGGCTTTATTCTGCAATACTTTTATGCATTAGAACGTAGCATTTGACTTTGCAATTGTACAATAACACTAGTCATCTTTTACAGCAATGTAGATCGAGATGTAACATTATTTATGTATTTATTTGTGGTTTATGTAGCACAAACTAAAGCAAATGGGTGACAGACAGCTTTACATGAGGACAATTACTGTATGCAAGCATATCTGATTTGTTAAATGACTTGAATAGAATCACCTTCAAGCTTCTCCCGCACGCCTACAAAGCCCTCCGCAATGCCGGACATGCATACCTCAACCACTGCCTGTCCTACACTCCCACCAGACATCTCTGCTCTGCCCAACTGGCCCTGGCCACCATCCCACGGATCTGCAAGACCACGGCTGGAGGAAGACCCTTCTCCTACCTCGCTGCAAGGACCTGGAACTCCCTGCCTCTGCATCTCAGGCAATTACAATTGATGCCGCTATTCAGGAAGGGCCTCAGGACCTGGCTCTTCGACTGAAGTGCAGACCCAGACCCTACCCCCATCTCAGCAACTTGAGACCCTCACGGTTGAGTAGTCGCGCTTCATAGGACTCTCATTGATTGATTGACGTGCTGCGAGAAGCAACCCGGAAGAAGATTTCAATGCATGAAAGATGCAAGTCCTTGGCCAAAAAGGAAGTCGACAAGATGTAGGATGAGGGTATCCAGTCTACATCTTCACTAGACGGCAATTGCCTGCCACAAGCCAGCCCTGCCCGAGCTCACCAGCTGCTAGAATTGAGAGCAGAAATCTTCCAGACAGGGAAGAGCAGAATCACAGTCCACATGTCCACAGCACCTAACCTACTCTGGAAGGTTTCAGCCTCCTGAGAGGGTCAAAAGTCTGAGGCAAATTGAAGAGAAAACAATTCCTGGGTATTACTGAGCCTTCCTTGATGTAATACTATGCATGCTGCGTATTTGTAGCTGGATATTCCTATCATTGATTCAACTGCTATAGCTCAGCGGCGGGTCATCCACCAAGGTCGAGGAACATCGCCCCACTGCTTTTCAGAAGTGAAAAATGAAAAATGTCAATTTACTGCAACTGCTCACTAGATTTCGAATGGATTGGTTACCATAGGTTTCAACAAGAAGAGCCCTTATACCTGAAAATGCACAATTGTCCACGGGTGAAGATGATCTTACACTTTAAACTGATTTGAACTTTATTTTGTTCTGTAAACACCATCAGAAGCTATGAGTCAAATATTAATTTGATACTTGTTGTAGACATTCAGACCATACAGACTAGCATTTGTTTTGCTTTTTACTATTCAACGAAGGTTTTAGTAAATATATAGTGGGGCACTTTATAAAAAAAAGTTCTAAAAATAATAATAATCAGGTATTTGTAAAGCGCAAACTAACAACCCCTAAGGGTCTCAAGGAACTGGGGGCCATCGGGGAGATTCATTGAGCTATTGCCCAGAGTCACAAGGTGCTGGGCTGCCGCCGGTACCGTCGATCGAACTGTGAGCTTCTGAATCAGCCGGTCTTGCTGCTGCGCCACACCTCTCCCTCCCAAAAAAGACCCAATTTTAGCCGTCCTGGTTGGTTTTAAATGATTAACTGTTTAAAGGAAAGGCAAAAAAACACGTTATGTTCCCGTATGCAATGTTTATTTAATTACATCGTTTTTTTTATAACGAAATGCCATTTTATGGGTGTTTTTAAAGTACTAAATGAATTTCAGTCAAATTGAGCTTAACTACATTAGGAAAAAGAAAGAAGACTAAAGAGGTGGTTGGTTCGTGCATCCAAAGTTTCACCCTATTCAAAAGGAAACTTGAAAACAAATACACACTCGTGCAAAAAAGGTGAGTCCAATTTGACAGTAAGGCCTGGCAATGCAAATGTTTGAATGTAAACATTAGCAACAAGGCATTTTAGCCCCTTTCGAGAGATGTTAAATACGGGTGCTGTCGCAGCGCTGGCGCTCGTTGCAAATTAACACACCGAGGCAGAGGTAGGAGATATACGTCTTCCTTTATTCCCTGCCAGCCTCACACTGGCTTACAGACTAAACTCCTCCCTATGACTCACTTCCTTTTCCTGTCGCCTGTCCTGTCCCATACAGAGGTCAGGCAGGACGACACTACATCTCCCCTGTTTTGCAGAGTCTGACTCCGTCTATATCTCTTCGACCAAACGTCGAGGCTTCCTGATTAAACGTTGCGGTCGTTCTCTGTGTCTTGTCACAGGACCGTGGCTATGAGGGCTGTGTTGATGTGTAGTTTCCACCATTCGCATGGGGCTGTGATGGTTTGGGTCACTGTTGTCACTCTGGTTGGACGAGTCACTTGAGAACGGGTTTGGCGTGGCATAATGGCCGCCACGTCGATTATATTTCCTGAAGTGCGAGATGTTTCGTGTTACTTGTTTGTGGTCAGCTTTGGCTGTGACCATGGTCCCTTTCTTCTTGGTGACCTGCATGGGAATGTCGAGGTATCGACTATCCGCCTTGGATCGCTGATCACTTCGCACTATTACCCAGTCTCCTTCTTGTATGTTGGAGTCTTTGGCATGTCTACGTTGATCGGCATATGTTTTCATTTGATGTTTCCGGGTATGATCAATGTCCACAAGGGTGTTGTGATCAACGGTGACTGTCCGTTGTTGTAGACCGTCGTTTACCATGGGCAGTCTTGTCCTGGGTGTCCTTCCTAGCATTACAGTTGCTGGGCACTGGGCTGTAGTGTTGTGCGGCGTATTCCGATAAGCTCTCAGTACTTCATTTAGTGTCTGCTGGACGTCTCGGTGGGTCAATTCTGCCTGCTGGATTGCTCTCTTCAGTGTCCCCATAAAACGTTCCACCATGCCATTGGCCTGTGGCCATAGCGGGGTAATTTTCTGGTGCTTGAAGTTGAGGTGAGTCGCAAAGTTTGTAAAATCATGACCGTTAAAAGGAGGTCCATTGTCTGTTTTTACTCGCAGGGGGATGCCCCAGGCTGCGAATATCTCATCCAGTACTGGGATTACTGTCGTTGCTCGAGTTGATGATATCAATTGTGCAAAGGGAAAACGGGAGTATTCATCCATGGCAACAATGATATACTGTCCTGATTGTAGTGGGCCAAAGAAATCGACCGCTATCTGTTGCCATACTCCGTCTGGTAGCTCTGACATTTGTAATGGTGCCGGTGGTTCTTCCTTACTGACTACTTGGCACGTGACACAGTCCTTCAGAGTTGTCTCGACCATGTGGTCAAGGGTAGGGAACCAAACCCGTTCCCTCAGGGCTTTCTTAGTTGCATTGATGCCTCTGTGTCCTTCATGTGCCAAGTTGATGACTCCTTGGCGTAGTTTGAGAGGAATTACAATCCTCCCCCCTCTCAAAAGGAGACCATTGTCACTGATGGAGAGTTCTTCACGCACTCGTTGGAATGCGGTCAGGTCCTGTTGGAGTTGAGCAGACTCGGGGGAAGACTGCTTCGTGTCCCTCCAGGAGTTGGAGCGAATTCGGGTCATCACCGCTTGAACAAGGGGGTCGAGGGCAGACGCCTCTTGGATGGCTTCGAGGGGAACCGTGGGAGGGCACGCAGCGTCAACAACAAAATGGAGATATTCGTCAGCCACAGAGAGCGCAGAACTGGCACCGGCCAGTGGGTGTCGTGACATGAAGTCAGCTGGGTTTTCAGCTTTCCCAGGCTTATGGATGATGGAGAAGACGTAGTCCTGGAGGCGTAGGCCCCACCGCTCAATGCGTGGTGGCATTTTCGCATTGGGGTTGCCAAAGATGGTAATGAGTGCTTGATGGTCCGTGATGATCGTGAAATGTTTGCCATACACGAATAGGTGGAAGTGTTCGCAGGCCCATACCACGGCCAGGCTTTCCTTCTCCGGCTGGGAGTATGCTCTTTCTGTATCAGTCAGACTGCGACTAGCGTAGGCGATGATGTGACGCTGATCTGAGTCCTCTCGGTATTGAGCCAAAATGGCACCCAGGCCCACGGGACTGGCATCCACAGTGATTTCGGTTTTCTTTTTCGTGTCGAAGTACGCCAGATTGATGGCAGACCCCACGGCATGTTTGATGATAGAGAAAGCATGTTGACACGCTTCCGTCCAGTCGAAAGGCTGACCTTGGCGGGTGAGTTCTCGCAGGGGGTAGCTGATCGTGGCGTAGTCGCGGATGTACCTCGCGCAGTAGCTTGCCATGCCCAGGAACGAGCGGAGGTCAGTGACATCACGGGGTTTCTGAGTGTCTGCCAGGGCGGCCACTTTCTCAGGGTCTGGTCTCATGCCCTCCTTTGAGAAAATGTGTCCGTAGAACTTTAAGGTATCTTTGTGGAATTCACACTTGCTCGCGTTGAGTGTGAGATTTGCCGACATCAGCGCATGGCAGACCCTGTCCAGGGCCGTGTCGTGTTCTGTTCTGTCCTTCCCAAACACCAGCAGGTCGTCACTGTAGTTAAAGGCATTAGGGATGCCTTGGATGACACGTCTGATGGCTTCCTGGAATATCTCAGCAGCCGAAGAGATGCCAAAGTTCAGGCGTTTGTAACGAAACAGGCCTTGGTGAGTGGTGAAAGTTGTGATATACCTCGATTTGTCATGGAGCTCCAGCTGGTGATAGCCTTTATTAAGGTCGAGCTTGGAGAAGACTGTGGCGCCATTCAGCTTGGTAATCATGTCACTGATATGTGGCCCAGGATGGCGTTCCCGCTCGATGGCAGTGTTGGGCGCGCGCATGTCAACGCACAGCCTGACCTTGTTGTCCTCTCCTCGTTTCGGAACTACTACAACTGGCGATACCCACGGAGTGGGACCCGTCGTACGTTCTATGATGTCTGTGCGAAGGAGATCTTGGAGCTCATCATCAACGGCCTTTTGCAGATGGAATGGCACCTTCCTATGGTGTTGGGCAATCGGTGTCACGTTCTCATTGATGTGGAGCTTTACTTTGAAATGATTGAGTTTCCCGAGCCCTTTGAATAAGTTGGGAAATTTGGCAACAATGTCAGGAGTGTCCTCTGTCATGTAGAGGAGTTCTACTAGTTTGAGTCTTTCTGCTGTGGGGAGACTGAGGAGACAATCCGCTAGATCTGGTCCCTCCACAACATGAATGTAGGCATCAATTGTCCGGTCTTTGAATGTGAGAGTGGTACGGAAGCGGCCTAGACAAGGCAGTGGTTTGCGTGACATCCATGTGAAGACACGGACAGCAGCAGGTTCCAGTTTAGGCTTGTGTTTCATGGATTGGTGTTCTAGCGCACAGATGTAGTTTAACGAAGCTCCAGAGTCCAGGACAAATTTGGCTGGATGGTCGCCTATCAGGATGTCGAGCTTTGGATAGCGCTTCAGACGATCTGGATCAGCGACCATGCATATGTACTCGTCACGTTCCAGCGTAGTTACCCTGCATAGGTATTCATCACTGTCTTGTGACGTGAGGGTGCGCGATGGTGACTCACTGGACGTGTTTCTACGGGACCGATAGGAGTCCGTCACATGGCGTCTAGAGCGATGGCTGCTTCCGGAACGACCTCTTGACTGTTGTGAGTACGCTGACTGGACACTAGAGTCAGATGAGCTGGAGGACCTGTGTCCTTTGTCTTTTATGGCTCGGGCATGATGGCGTGACTCATGCCCCTTGGTCGATGACCGGTGACTATGTTGCTTGGCTTGGCATGCGACCTCGAAGTGATTATCTTTTCCACAGCGGTGGCATCGTTGCCCGATGGCTGGGCACTGTCCTGAGTGTGGGTAGTCCTGACCGCACCTGTAGCAGGCGGGCGATGCTTTTGAGGGTCTTGCGTGTCGCGAGCTTCGACGTGACGGTTGAGACCTGTAGGACTTGGAGGTGGGCTTGACGGACTTGGAAGACTGGTGTGCACGAATGCGCAAAGCGTGGTCTTTGTGATCCGATGGTTTCTGCGTACCCATCCGCTTCGCATAGTCCTCTGCCTGGTCATTGATTCTTGTCAGTTCCTCGATCTCCTCTAACGTGTAGGGTTTCTTTAGGAGCCTCCGGCGCAGGGCTTCAGATGAGCAGCCGTCAATGATGCGAAGCCTCAGGGCATCTTCTGTTTTGAAGTTATCAAAGTCGCAGTATCGTGCGAGTCTCCGTATGCGCATGATGAAATCACTCATACATTCGTCCTTCTCCTGCGTGGCAAGGTTGAACGTGTGTCGCTCATAATCCACATTGCGTTTGTGGAGGAAGCGCCTGTCGAGTGCAGCTTTGGTTTCATCATAGGTGGCTGTTGCAGCATTGGGTAGCTCTTTGATGATTTGTGCAATGTCCGGACCAATCAGATTCCTTAGAGCCACAAGTTTCTGCTTATCGTCTTGTACTAGGGATCCGACCATATAGTCCTCGAAGTCTTCACTCCATGTTTTCCACGAGGGGCCCATGGTGTTGCCTGGCGTCAGCGGTAGAGGCTGAGGTTGGCGCATGAAGGAGGCACCCACTGGGTTATTCGCCATTGCCGGTGCAGTGGGAGCAGGGCCTCTGGTGCTGGGAGCTGGGCTTCCTGTGCTGGGAGCAGGGCTTCCTGAGCTTGCGGTGCTTGATGCACTCGATGCTGCGGTGGCAGTGTCTGATGAGCTGTCGGGGCCCGGATTGGACATCTGCGCCCTGTAGAAATGTGTATCCGGGGCTTATGAGTCGCCCGTAATGTTCATGTATTATCTCATATTCTCTTAGGGAGCAATGTTGTTCCTCAGGCGCCTCTGTGTACGAGTAATGTCTCTTTGGTAAAAGCGCCTGACCTCAAGATGGCCGCCAGGGAGAGCGTGTGGGTCTGGTAAGAGGCGGCGCCTGACTTCAAAATGGCCGCCGCACGGGACAGTAGACCTCGTGTCTCTGTCCCAGGACCCGGCAGACAGCACACGTGAAGGGAGCGGTCGGGTTTAACTCACCGGCGCTCCTCACGCTGTGGCCTGTTCTGGTTCTTTTCTCCTTGCTCGCGCCTGGAATCGGGTGCTGCTCTCCAGCGCTCCACGCTCGGCTGCTCACTTCTGGCACACGCGGAGGTCGCGCTCTGGCATACGCGCCTACCTCCCAGTGCAGCAGTCGGGTGTCTGGGGTGTTTTCTGAGCACCCGCGCTCTGGATTCTTCGCGCCTCTCCGGGTGCTGCTCTCCAGCGCTCCACGCTCGGCTGCTCGCTTCTGGCACACGCGGAGGTCGCGCTCTGGCATACGCGCCTACCTCCCAGTGCAGCAGTCGGGTGTCTGGGGTGTTTTCTGAGCACCCGCGCTCTGGATTCTTCGCGCTTCTCCTCCCTGGGCTGTATCGGCGAGCATTTCTCACCGGCTGCAGTCGAGTGTTTCTCGGCCTTCGGCGGGTTTCTTCTCTGCCGCAAGGTTCGGTGGTCGGCCACGTTGGGTGGCTGAGCGGGCTGCTTGTGGGGTTTAGAACCATCCCACCCTCGTCGCCATTGTCGCAGCGCTGGCGCTCGTTGCAAATTAACACACCGAGGCAGAGGTAGGAGATATACGTCTTCCTTTATTCCCTGCCAGCCTCACACTGGCTTACAGACTAAACTCCTCCCTATGACTCACTTCCTTTTCCTGTCGCCTGTCCTGTCCCATACAGAGGTCAGGCAGGACGACACTACATCTGCCAAAAAGGTTATACAGCAAACTGAAATGTGCAGTGCCAGGAGAACGACTAGCTATTAAAACGTGAAAGAGCCTTTAAGAATGTAAATAACGAGGAAGCATGATACTGTTTGACACTTTTGTGACTAGAACGGAAACTGAAGAGAAATGGCGCCTGCGAAAATACACAAATTTGTAATGTTTTAAATAAGTGTTTACTACAGACGAAAGGCCATTAAAACTGAAAGGACATTTACAGGAGTGCTTTAAAAAGGCAATGCAAGTGAGAACAATATAACTCTTATCCTGAAGAGCTTAGTGAAATGGACCACTTAGAGTCCATTCATTTCAATAGTGACGCTGTTTTTATTGCATTGGTTTAACCATGTAAAAGTACTTGTGCAGTGTACAGTAAGTTCGCTCTTGAAGCTGAACTATAGACAGCCCTGCCAAGTGCCACGCATCACGTGTTAGCCTACCGCATTAGAAGGCAAGTCCCCGCATCACTGGATTAAAAATTATTATCACGCAATTTTGGGCCTCCTCAGCTGTCAAGCGCTGGAGCACTGCAGTATATTAGTTAGCACTGCCTGAGCAAAGCTGTCAGCGCAGGTCTGTACTTCTCTAAAACATGTCCTTATCCTGCCACAGCTGAGGACCGTGCTCACCAGCTCCGAAGCGCGTCATTTCGTTTATTATGTGCGCAGAGACGTCGCCTGGTCCTGTCAGTGGTTGCAGTCCCACCGCCTCACCTTTTCAGTGCCCGGAAACTCGTCTCATCCTCTTAAAAGTGGCACCGGTCTGCTGTGTGCAGACCGTGCTGCAAGCTCATTCCCTATACTAACTACTAGTACAGTCCAAAAAGAAAACATGAAGCAGAGGCCCAGGCAGGCACCACAAAAAAAAAATCTGAGTTATGTTTTTAATCTCAATTTCCTGGCTGCCCGGCACCCAAGAGTTAATTGCCGCCCCGCGCTGAGTTAACCAGTTTCGTGCTCAGGACGCCCCCTGGCTGGCCTACGTCACACTGGGCATGTGCTCAGGACGTCCAGAGGCCGTCCAAACGCCGCCGATTCCCCAGCGCAGAGCGAATTCCTTGCCTGCGCTCGAGAATTGATTAGTGGGCAGAGTTCGGACGGACGGGGGCCGTCCTGCACAAATGCCAGCGTGACGTAGGACGGCTGGGGGCCCTCCTGAGCACGCAAGGCGTTACGCCCCCTGTTGGACCTGGGGTTACCAGTCCAAATGGGGTAGCCTGGCTCAAGCGGGAAGGCCTAACTCTAAGGTGACTTGTTGCACTTGCCTCACACTCCACACAGTAGCACAGAATACTTCCACTTAAAAATGACACCACACCTACTTAAGAAAGTAATACATCTTTATCTTCTGATTTTTCCTCTAATTAAACATGTCAGCACCTTTCATCAATCAAATTCCTTGGCATGTTAGTTTTTCTTCTCCAACTTAAATTATAAATGAGAATTATACCAATTCTGCTTCACTTGGTTCTGAGCATTATTCATTCGCTGTATGTGAAACTCTCTCTAAAACACATGAGAGATTACAAGTATAGAATAAACATTAGGCATTTGGTTGCATCTCCCCCTCACACATAAATAACTCATCAATTGTCCTGTGGACGTAAATCACAGATATTCCCCAACAAGGTTGTTTTTATATATCTAGCCAAATCAACACTTAGCAGAGGTACAGGTTCCAGGAGTTGGCACAACGTTTCACCCTCTTATTTAATGAAGCTTCAAAGGTAAAAACAATCACTTTGGTCAGACATCTCCTTGTGTCATTCA
Source organism: Lissotriton helveticus (assembly GCF_964261635.1). Taxonomy (NCBI): domain Eukaryota; kingdom Metazoa; phylum Chordata; class Amphibia; order Caudata; family Salamandridae; genus Lissotriton; species Lissotriton helveticus. The sequence goes on from NC_136073.1 coordinate 556,594,248, forward strand.
GGGGAATTGGTTTAGACAAGCCCACTTCGGGAAAGAGTCAGCAGCATTTGCAGTCCCTCACGAGGGTTAAGAAGCAGAGTCTAATTAGCCAATGTTAACATTACGATCTGGTATGAAATTAGACAGTTTTCCAGATCTCTGAGGTAACAGGGCTAGTTTAATCACTGGTTCAAGCCCATGTCAAGTTACCACGAAGTTGGCAGAATTTTATACAATCGAGGTCACTGGCCAGCTCTCGCATCCAATTCCCTTTCCAGAGCGGTCTTAACTTCCTATGCCTCTGGTCGGTAACACTAAGGAGGCCCTCCAGCCGTGTGAGGAAAAGTCACTCTTGTTAACCCGTTATCTGAGGTCACCTCCCTTTTCTCCTCACCTCAGTTCTCAATGCGTACGTTTCTCTTTTGAGGCTCGTTGTGGATAATGACAGGCCGCTGTTCGCCCACGGGGGTAGAGGGGCCCACTGCCACAATCCCTTTTCAATTGGAATCCCTTTTAGGCCCTCACAGGCAAAGACGGGCTCCCGGCATGGCTCAGTGAGGGTTGCAGGTGGGCGCAGACTCGGGAGAATGACGCGATGGGCGGAGGCCTCAGCTCGGTCGCTAGGCAACCCTGACTGGCGTCTCTCCTTTCCCCGCTGGTTTCCTCACAGCGTGTCAAGGCTTTCCCTCCCTGCCTAGGCAACCGCGCTGAACAGATTATCTTACCGGCATTGGCTTCAAGCACAAGGGGGGGGGGGGGGGGGGGTAACTTCCACCTCACGGCCTCGTACCCGTTAGAGGACCCCAGACCACAATAATGTTTTGACCAGAGCCTTTCCTCAACACTGGGGAAACCACGGATGACAGCAGTCTCTGACAGTTATGAGGGCCCTGGCTCGCGGAGATTGCGGGGTCAATCCTGATAGGCTAACGCTCCAGGCGCACCTCCAGCAATCGGTGGTAGCACTCACCACCTTACAGGAATGTACGGCTTTTCCTGGCGTCTGTCCTCACAAGATCCCTGGGGGCAATAGGACACCTCCACTCTTGCGGTGACGCCGAGGATCAGCTGGTCCTGGAGCCGGTCCCTAGCAGGGTCAGATCAGCAGGTTGTGGCAACATCAGCTGTAAAGGCCGCAACCCCACGAGGCAGTCAACCCTTACAGCGCGCTAGCCTCCACACTCAGCAGCCTGTACTCCAGCCAGATCCTAGATGACCACACACTTTTCTTGTTCTAAAATGGCCGCTCTGACCTCCCTCTATTTATAGCCTGGGCCCAAGGGTCCAGAGTGTACCAGAAGGTTCCAGAACTTCTCATGCCCCCCTATGTCCCAAGGCTCTGAGGTAATTTCTGACGGCCACCATTTTAGGACAGCACTAATCCTCCATTTCAGGGATGCATCTGTGCCTCACCATCAATAGATGATAATGAGGCGCCCAGAATTCTAGGTTCAACACCAGAAAAAAAAATAGTGGATACACAAGAAAAATACAGGAGGCAAAAAGGGTATAAAAATAAATAAATAAATAGGAGGAACCACCCAAAGGGCTGACAGGTCTAACACCCCCTAATTAAATTCCTGCACCGCTGCAAAATTCGTGCCACAGGGAAGGGGTTAAATAATTACAGGATGACGCCGGTGTTCGACCTGTCACCTCCTGACCTCGTCACTTGCTGCTTGCCCAGCCCATATCATGCGGGGTCCCTGGGGGGTCTTGTCCGGTTGCCGCGAGTCTGAGAGCAGTAGCTGAGTTTCTTTAACGGCACAAGCACGGCTCACAAGACAGCGGTGCCACGCCACTTAGCAGCTCCCTTCACCGTCATCACTACGTGAGAAATGATCCCAATTCCCAGCAGCCGTCTGCAGCCAAGGAGCGTGACAGACTCCTAGAGACTACAGAGGCCCATGGCCAGCAGGCTTTATATTCCCAGCTGCAACACTGTGGCTCAGAGACTTGACAAATGTAAAAAAGGAATGCTGATGACATTATGAATGTTCCTGCGGAGGTCGGAGTTGAAGTTTTAATATCATGGTTAGATATTTGTTTTACAGTACGATTAGGTTACAAGGGAACTAGGTTAGTGCCCTTTAATTTCTCGTGCTTTGCAGCTGTTTCAAGATCTTCTTTGAGTTTCTCATTGCTCAAATGAGTGTAATTTCTGATATTTATATTTTTCCCTCATCTTCATTGCTTGATTTTGTTTGCGAGAAAGTGTCACCCATAGTCGTTGAATGTCACTGATAATTACACTAAAATTATGAAAATGTCACACATAGCAATCTGAAACCTTGGCAGCTAACTACAGAAGAGAGCCAGACACCGTTCCATGCCTTGACTCCTCCCAAACCAAAATTACATGTTTTTTCTTAATTAAAATATAAATGATTGTCAGGAAGATAAAAACGTTAAAGTTGGTCGTGCTGGTTTTACCACCAAAAAGATCATATTTAATAGTGGTTTTCAATCTATCACAATCCTATAAAAAGAAAAATACTACAAGGGTTTTCAAAGATCCAAGTGAAATCACAAATATCAGAAGGTGTGAGGGCTTGGAGGTGGCTCTTCTTAAAGTTCAAGAACCATGGCCCTCATTTATTGCACAGTGGTAATAGGGAATCTTCCAAAGCGGCTAAAGCTCCTTCTCAACCTCCAGCTGTCTATGCATGTAATACGCAGCTGTTTCTGCCAGGAGTCCAATTGGTGAGGGCTTTTACCAATCCACAAACAAAGTTGAATGCTATTTCGGCCATTGATGGTGGTGGTACAGCTGCCCAACCCATAGTGTCATGTCTGCCTCCATGTTTGATGGTGTTATTTTGAAAAATCACCATGGAAAGGGAAGTAGTTTTCATGGAAAAAAGGAAATACACTCCACTACCATGCTGGGAAACCCACCTTAGCTCATTTAAGGAGGGAAATCTCTGAGAACATTATATGCCTCACCGTTGAGGGTACGTTTCCAGTGTCTCCATCAAGAGGCAAAAATTCCACCATTATAGACCGCTACTAGTGAAAATGTGGACATAGGTCTTTCCCAAAAGAAAAACAGCACTTCAGTGAGAAATCACTATAGCAAACTCAAAATTTGGCAGCATGTCCAATACCAGAGAGGCATAGAATTTTGAGATTACACACCGATCGACAGAAAAATTCTAAAGTTGTCTAGAATTTCTACCTCGCTTCGTTATGAAATTATCATAATAATGTATTCCTTTTATTTTCTGATATTAACATATTTAACATCAACGGCATCTGGCCAACGGAGGGTTTCAGGATACCACTTGCCAGCAAATCCATGAGACAATGGTGGTAAGGTAGCCAAACTATGACGCTGTTGTAACAACACACTAATGGTCTGATGCGAACACTAAACAAACATCTATACATTTTTGTAACACAACAAAGCTGCTCAACATACTACAGCTGTTACATGGAAAGAAATGCTTGTTTGTAGCAAAGGCTCTGCTAGCTTCACTGTGTATTGAGCAAGTCTAAGGGGTGTTCTGAATAGAACTTCCCTTAAAAAGTCACAATTTATAGTTAATATGCTTCAAATCCCACTGGCAGTGAAGCATATCATCTAAAAGAACTGCAGTGGGACTAATCCATTTTAGGCACCCTGGCCTATCAGGAGCCAGGACAACATGAAATGAAGGAAAGAATGAGAATACTCCTCCAGCCTTATCTTGGCCTCTCATTAGAGAGAAGCTTGTGGACATAGCTGTGACAATTGGAACCGATTAACTTTGACTGCTGCCATTTCTTTCTACCCCGAACACCCTCGATAAAGTGGGCCTGATTGTTTTTCTCACTCGGAACAATTCAAAGCCGGTTTTTACCCCCCACCACTTTTACGCTTGACTAGCCACCACTGCATACCATTTTAGGCCTTGCCCTGATTCTCTAAGATCCTTTTTAAAGTGATTTTTGCAAAGTATACTGGCAAAATTCTCATGTTTCTCACAAATGCTTGTGAAGTGGCTGAAGAAGATTTAGTTTTCCTTTTTGTTTGAATCTAGTACAGCACTAAACATCACTCTGTGCCTTACCACGGGGGACTTGGGCCACAGTTGAAAGGCCTTCCGGTCCTGCCTAAGGGCCAGACCAGACATCTCTCAAAATATCTTCTTTCCTGCACCAGTCAGATCTCTTTTGAAGTACTATGAGGACATAGGTGCACTATAATGGTAACCATCTCGTGAGAGGGACACCAAAACCGGACTACTCAGCCTAAGAGCATATGGCCATGCAACAATGCCACTCCATCATATAACTGCCTAAAATTGCCTTACGGGTACAGGGTCTGACTTTTACAGTACAATGTGCTCAGCTTGCCCGTGGTCAGAAAAGTTGTGTGATCTTACACTCAGGGCATTTATCTGTGACTGATTCAGTATCACCATCTTGTCTCGAGAGACCTGCTGCTCATCTTCCCCCTCAGCCTGGAGGTAATCCTGCTTCTGTTCATCAGGAACTAGATTCCTTTTCCTCATCTGCACTTTCTCCCACACCATTTTCTTAGGGTTGAGTCGTACAAAGTACACATTGCTTATACGTGTAAATAACCTTTAGCCTCAGGTTCACCTTTTGATAGCTTGGCCGAGCACACTTTCTGCTCTTCAGAGATACACTTGGAGTGTGTGATGTAACAACAACTAAAAAACAACACTTTTGAAGTAGTAAAGATCCAAACTCAACTCGATTTTAGTATACAAAAGTAAAACTATTTACTACAATCTCAAGAAAATGCTCTAAAATACTTCTGCTGGGTTGAGAGGTCTAGCTGGAGTGAGACCATCATCTTAAGTGAAGAAAGGTGCTGAGGCAAGAAGACTTTAGCAGCAGCGGGCAGGCAGGCAGTAGCTGCAGATCAATAGTAGCTCAGCCTGTCACTACGTTATCCCATCTTATTATAGCAGAAGACTCACAAAAGCAGCAGACCACATGAACTCTCAACCCAGCAGGAAGCGTAACCTCTGAATGAGGATGAAAACTAATTTACAACTGCTTCGAAATTCAATGTATTCAGGGAATGATATTCTTAAAGAATTTAATTTTTGGATCCTAGAAGAAGATTGTGCTGTTTTACAGAGATAATGTGCACGTAATAACTTCAGATGATCTCCTCTGAAACAGTGCTCAGTGATATCCGGGTTTTCAATTATTTACTGCATTAAAGCATTCAGATTCGTGCTATAACCACACAAACAGAAGTCCATGTCCAGTGCGGTGGCCATATTGTGGTCACGCACAGCAACTGTGAGCAATATAGGAAGGTATGGGAATTTAGACCAACAAGGCTGCCACACTGGACAGGAACTGCTTACACCAAACACACCTCAGAGTCTTCTGTCCTCTCTCACTGATTTACTGTAAATTGAGGTCATCAGCAAACTAATGTATGGAAGAGGGTCATCTGATTTGTTACATCTTTGGTTATGTTCCCATACACAGGATGCTACAGAGAAAACATATTTCTTATCTTATTTTTCCTAAACATGATAAATGTTTGATTGATGTTATTTCAGATTCCAAGACTCTATAAAATATGGCAAAAATATTTTTTTGTTCCGTATTTTTTTCAAACATTTTGCTTTTTTATTTCAAGTGTGTCTTCCCTCCTTCAAGCCACCCTTAATCGGCGATGGCATTGCTCTTAAATGGTGCCCCCTCCTCTATTTGCTCCTCCTCAGCAGGTCGGGTATTTTATCATTACTAGCAGGAAGGTGGTTGAGATTGCCAGGCCAGGGAAAGAGGCAGGATTGTATCCTTTTGCAGAGAGAGCAGGCGGTGTGAATCCATCAAGCCAACATAATGTCGGGCATTGATATCATGTGCCTTCCAAAAAGTCAGGAAAGTTGAATGAATGAAAGATTTATTGCACAATTACTTAAAACCATTTGCAATATTTCTTACATTTGTAAATCGAAAACATGAATAAAATACAAACTGAATGCCATAGTAAAATTGTTTAAAAAGGCATGTTCATCTTAAAAAAAAAAAAAAAAGTGTCATTTTAGCAGTGATTAAGAAATGAGTGTTCGATTCAGAGTCTTGAAGCAATGGGGCGGCGGAAGTGTAGAACAGTAGAGACCTCTAAATCGGCAAGGGTGTGCCTAGGCATCACTAGGTTTAGGGTGACTGAGTGCCTTGTGTCATGTGAGAGTTGATGTTAAAATTGGAAGCAAGTCTATTTCATGCTCATTTACTTTGCTACCGTAAAAGCTCTTAAGATGACAACCGACCCTTTTTTTTTGTCAGAGAGTTGAACACGCAACTCAGCCACAAATTTCCCAAATTTGGCGAAATCTGTTGCTGCAGTGCAGGCAAACAGAGCTGTTACTACTATCTCTCATATTGCATCATACTGCAGTTTGTGTTCCTACAGGAGCGTTCTCCTTAAGGTCGGCTGCCCTACCAACTTCTCAGTCTGCAAGTCACAAGATTGACCCAAAGCATATGGCAATGCATGAGGAAAGGTACCCTCTAGGTCATGTGATCTGTTCCTTGCACTCCATCATTAGCAAAGTAGGCGCTAGATCAGCTCTTGAGAAGGATGCTGTATATGCCCAGTATAAATCAGCATTTTGTTTTCTGGTATTTCCTTTAAAGCTAAATAAGCACTCAACTCAGATTTGTCTCTTTGTCAGTGGTTCAAGCTGCCTGGCTCACTGCTATGTGAGTTTTAATATCTACAATCTTTTTTTTTTTTTTTAAATCATGCTAAAGAAAATTCACAGCTTTGGTGACCGTTTCGGAGTTGCCTGAGCATATACAGCATGGTTTTTCTTGATATTACAACAACCATGATAAGTTTTCATGTTTTCACAAGCATTTTCTGCAAAGTCTGAACATGAGGTTAATAGAGGCATGCTGTGAGGCGAGCGCAAAGAAATTTACTTGAAGCAATTCAAATGTCAAAGAAGTTATAATGAGAAACTGGGAGGGTGTAGGAGAATTTCTAAGAACTCACACTGCCCACCCCCACAATCTGCGGAGCTTTTATCTGTAGAATGCACTAAGCTTGAAGCACAGTGCTGTTAGTCAGGCCTTCAAGGAAATTGATGGAAGAATTTCTGTGATACCTGATATGCCTAGATCTAAGTCAATAGTAAGATCCCTGTATTAGTGGGAATTAGTAGGTCATGTATTGGCCAAGCTCCATTCAACAGTGGGCATTAGATGACACTGATTTATGAGAGGGCCCCTTTAATTAAGCATGTATTGCATTGGTCGAGCGTGAGCTCAAATTACCTAAAGAAACCAGAAGTATAGCTCGCTTCTTTTTCAAATGCTTGTGTTATTTTTTTTCAGTCAGTGACGCAAATATTTATCAACTCAAACGCCAGAAAACGGAATGGTGCAGTGATGCCACCAATGGCAGACTATGTGCTATAAAAGTGTCAGTTAATAATAACAGCAACAATTAATCTGCTTATGGAATACAATACCAATGTAAAATCAAACCTCAATGTAAACAAAAAGTATACATAAGAAGCTTTAATAATGGCAATAGGTCTGGCATTTGTAAGTATGTGTATTGGGGAGGTGGGTGTGTGGCAGGAAGGGTATCTTTTAGACTTGGCCCTTTTTCCAGGCTCCTCCTTGAACTTTTTGCCTCCCTCCTAGTATTTTTTCAGACCTGGTGTTGGTGGTTTTAGGACTCTTGGCACTTTATCACTGCTGTTCAGTGTTAAAGTGAGTGTGCTCTCTAGGGCAAACTTAGTAAGATTGGTCTACACTTGTTTGGCGTATTTAATTTACCTATCAGTCCTTTGTAACGTTGTATATCATATACCCAGGGCCAGTAAATTAAATGGTACTGGTGGTCTTGCAGCGCTGCTTGCACCACCCACCAAAGTAGCCTTTCAAACCTGTCTCAGGCCTCTGCCATTGCAGGGTCTGCACACGCAGTTTACTTACAGCAACAATGAATCTGCTTATGGAATACAATACCAATATAAAATCAAACCTCAATGTAAAAAAAGTATACATAGGAAGCTTTGATAATGGCAATAGGTCTAGCATTTGTAAGTATGTGTATTGGGTAGATGGGTGTGTGACAGGACGGGTATGAATGTGTAATTTGGGATGAATCCTTGTATGTAAACACTAAAGTGGGGTACCTGTGGATACAGGTGTTTGTTTCCCTGAGGTTTACAACGAAGTATTCTTAGATTATCTGGATCCCAACTCTATCCATTTGCACGTCTAAAGTTACTAGAGCCCTAAAGGTGCCAAACAGTATTAAATGTATCCAAGTCCTGCCCTGGAGTAAGTCAAGCACCACACATGGCCACTCACAAGTACTGCAAAACACTTCCATAGAAACAAATGCAACTTAAAATAGCAACCATAGGAGTTAATGTTAAACAAATAAACATATTACGACTTTTTAAATATTATATAGTGCTTTGCCTGATCCTTTTAAACAAGTATTATTGTTCTCTTCTTAAAAAAACTTTAGTTAACCCCTCCTATGCGCCCGCGATTTTGCGGAAGTGCGGCACTTCCGCAAATCGGGCGGGGCCGCGTCGGCCATTGGCCGACGGCAGCACCAGCGATGTAGCGTTGCCGTCGGCCAATGGCCGACGGCAGCATGGAAGGGGTTAACATACATTTCTGTACATTTAGACACTTTAAGTATTAGTTTATCAGATAAAATAAATTTTATGGCAGGTTGTCTCTGGCCAAAGAATGGTGATAATGAAATACAAAAGAACGTTGCAAACTATATGGAGCTTGATGCATCCATCATTTATTTTTGCCTATGGAAACGCAAGGCAGTCATGATGTTACCACAACTGGGTAATAATTCAGTTTATATTTGGCTCTAACTGGCTGCATCTATCTATTCTACCTTTCCTTCTTATCCACCTCAAAGTTTTAGCTGCTTTTGTCAAGGCGATGGCTCCTCTTTCCCTCCATCCTTACATCAGGACAACAACGTTGTCTTTCTTTTGGCTTTTTTGAAACTCCGGTTACTCCTTCTCCATGTACATGTTCAGCCTAAGTATTCAAAATCTCACTCTGGCCTACTGGGTCGCAGAGAGACAAAGGTAAGTGTTGTTTAGGAATGAATGGTTTCAGTTCTTGAGATCCCCATTTGGGATCTACACTTCAAAAGAAGATCTGTTGGTGCATCCTTTTGTGTTGCCATGTGTTCCTGCCTTAGTCTCAGGTGCCTCTTCCCTTCCAAGTAGATGAAGCAGACACCTGCATGCTGGCCCCTTTTTGGGTATTTGTGAACCAAGCTGAAAGAAGTGGAAAAATTATTGCAACAGAGTAAATCATCCGGTAGCTATAGGATTAAATGTGTTCATAAATGTATGTCATGCAAAATATGCAGGTGGGGGGGAACCTCCTTGACACCGAAAGAAAACATGACAAGTTCAAATGGATGATTATCTAGAAAGTCAGAACTGGGCTAGAAGATGCAACTCTCACACATAGGTAGCAATATTTTATTTTATACTTGGTTAAAGTCAAATGTGTGAAATGTGTTAAAGAGTGAAATCCAAATGATAAACCTGGCACTAGTATTTAAGTGGTCCAGTGATTTTTTTACACTACTCAACAGAGTACAGATGTGCTATGCACAAACATAATAGCAACATGCAGTATGTCAAGCAACGTAATATTGTCAGCAGGTATAGGAAGGTAAGCTATTATCTGGCTCGCTGTGTAAAGAAATTACCCGTTTCATCCACAGATACAAAGACTGGAAGTTAATGCGGCTTAAAAAGCAGGCAAATGTTCTCAATTCACAAGCATCCACAATACGTTAAAGCCCTAAACCAGCACAGGTTTCAGAGACTAAGGACATGATTTAGAACTAGTAGTATACTTCCATTTCTGTAGAAACTGATAAGTCCAGAGGGGAATGTGCAGGTTGAATTTATTCCACTTTATTACTTCAATGGAAGACAAAACTACTCTAGTGAATTCTCCACCAGATGTACGCTTTCTCCAGAAATCAGAGGATTTCTTGTTAGTACCCAATCCTAAATCATGGTAGGTTCTTCAGTTGAAATAAAATACCTAAACAAACATACTCAACTTTGTAATTTGGACTACAGAAAAAATATGTAACACACGAAACAAGCCACGGGTCTAGAAGGAAGAAGGTTAGTATGTCATGCGGGGTGGGGGAGGGGGTGGGGGGATTCCCTTTTCAGAACGGTTCCCCTCACACACCAGAGGAGTCATCCTTCATCATGGGGGTGCCTCCTCACACGAAAGACCTAGGACCAGATGTAGGTAGCCAAATTCCGGTCGGTATCGGCCGAATTCGGCCGTTACCGACCGGTATTTGGCTTTTGAGATGTAGGTGGGTCGGTATTTACAGAATCGGTATATTTACCGATTCGGTAAATTTACCACTTCGGTATTTTACCGAATCGGTAAATATACCGATTCTGTAAATCCATATGTAGGTGGCACAGTTTGCAGTGCCACAGGCCCTTAGGAATTCTTATTTTATCACCCAATCCTATTGGGTGGTAAAATACCGAATTCCAGTGTACATGCACATCTGTGCATGTACACCTATGCCATGTGACACACAGACATGCCCTTAGGGCATGTCTGTGTGCCACATGGCACACACGCCTGCAATTGGGGTGCTACAGGGTGTCAAAGTGACACCCCGTTCCCCCTGCAAGGATTCGGTATTTACCGATTCTGTAAATACCGAATCGGTATTTCACATTGATTCCTATGGGCTTCAAGGCCCATTGGAATCAATGTGAAATACCGATTCGGTATTTACAGAATCTGTAAATACCGACTGTTACAGAATCGGTAAATGAAAAATAAGATTTACATACATATGCCTCCTTCCTATTTACCTACTCTTAAATACCGAATCGGTATGATTCGGTATTTAAGAGTCGGTAAATAGGAATTACCTACATCTGGCCCCTAGTCTTCGTGTGGGCTACGATCCCCTCTCTACTAGGGAGGAGCTCAGGGATGTTTTTATTTGATCAGGCATGGTGTACTAAACCCCTATGTGAGCCGGTGTTTGTGTGTGGAACAAGAGAGTGCTGTGATGTGAAATATTAAAACTGGCTACAAGGTTAGCTATATTGTAACTTTATTCGGCTACCCGGTGTCAGGATTAAAAACAGTGAGAAGCTGATGACACAAGTGCTGACATTAGAGACACATGTAGCTAGACCAACATGTTTCACCCAGGAGGACCTAAATGGTGTTGCGGCCTTCTTCAGGGCCAATTTGTTCAGCTACAGCAGCTATTAAGTGTGTGTACATGAAAAAACTTGAAAAAACATGTGAATAAATCAAAGGTTTGATACTGAACCAGTAGTCTGACTGTTCAGTATGGACCGCATACAACCACAGTGGGTTGTACAGTTCACTGCATCTGTCCAGGTGTATTAGCTATGTGGTATGTGCACTATAGCCACAGGGTGTGTGGGCCCTTATGAGTCGAGCACGTCCGGGACCCACACGCCCACTGCGAAGAAGGCCGCAACACTATTTAGGTCCTCCTGGCCGAAACATGTTGGTCTAGCTACACGTGCCTCTAATGTCGGCACTTGTGTCGTCAGCTCCTCACTGTTTTTAGGTCTTGCCTAGCAAACGCAGGGCATGCGCTGCTTCGCCTTGGCGAGCCTATTGTTGTGGCTTTTGGTAGCGAAGGGAGACAAACTATGTGCGCTCACGGACAGACGATGTGCCCGCGCATGGTGTCTCCTCTCTGCCTCACCGCGCGCTTGTCCTGGAGTTCTGAGCAGTTCATACAAAGAGGCAGTGAATGTCTCTGCTTGATTGCTCCACATGAAGCTTGTTGTTTTAAGATTGTGTGTCATTTTTACTGTGCACTTCATTTAGTTCAAAGGGCTGTGATCACAGGCACGTGGTGCACAGGTCTATCCTTTCAACAACCCAGGTTTTAATTTTTCCATTTACACTATTCAGTTTGAAGAAATGTTATTATTAACGTTCAGGTTTCCCTCCGGCGCTTTGCATTCAACATACCAGTTTTTGCTAAGTGTTTGTTGCGCTTCTAACGGCTGTGGGTCTCATACTGTAAAAACACGCAAGTTTGAAGGAAGAGATACCGGAATCAATGACATAATGCAGATATTGACCCGTACAACTGTGTTCTGCTTTGGTGCTGTATATCTAGTGGTGGAAAAAAGTGGGAGAGGCCCGGAAGGATTACCTTCATATGTAATATAGCTTTTGACAGAGACTGAACGCAATCCAAGCTCCTCGGACCTCTTTCAGGATGCGGCAGAAGTTGTGTGCAAATCTGAAACTATGCTCCTGTCTCACTTTGATGAGAGCATTTATTTGTGCCCTGCTGTTAGCTAGCACACTCTGATCTTGGGCACTTCTAGTCCGAGTTCTAAGCGCTGTACATGAGCATCAGTTACATTCATTTTTTGTAGGCGCAGGGAGATTAAGAGATTTGCCCAGAATCACAGGATGTTGGGCCGACGTCGCGACTCTGTAGCACCTGTGGTCCTTATGCCACATCCTGTATAAGTGTTTTGGCAGTTATGGGAGGCATGCATTTGTGCTTACTACAGTTTTTTTCTTTATCCTTTTCTTTATGGTATTTATATATACAGTAAACAGGGTTTACTTCCCTTTGGGAGGCCCGCCGGTGAACATACAGGTTAAGTCATACATTGCAAGTTTTGTGTCGGGCCCCCTAATTCTTGCTTGTAGGAGTAATGTAGGAAGAAGGAAAGAGAAAGATGTGAATAAGTAAAAAGAGAGAGAGGTTGTAGTTAAGATCTGGCAGCAGCAAGGTATCGTTTGGCATTGGGGTACATTTCTGCTAGCAGGGAGCTCATTTGGGGTGCTCCTGTCGTATCCTATGGTGGGTCAAAAGTTCGTAGGGACTTGTCCAGTGATTTCCATAAGTCTCTGGAGGTGGTTTTCCAGGGTGAATACTTTATCGCCAGGGAGTCGGCTCCCCTTAAGTAGGTGATCCAGGAGAGCTATCCGCTGTACGACATTTTGGATGTGTCTTTCCAGTTCATGAGGACTAGCTTGGCTGCAGAAAGTAGGAGGAGGTCCAGGAGCTCTCTTTCTCCCTCTGTGGGTAGGTCGTTGAGGATAGAGGCTGTGATGATTGAAGGGAAGTCTCTTGTCATTTTACATTTGAGCACCTTTTCTATAAAATCAAAGACCCTCCCCCAAAATCCCTTGAGAGTCGGGCACAGAAAGATCAGGTGTTCTAGGTCACCCTTAGCGCTGTTGCAGTTCCAGCATGTGTTATTATCCCTAAGTCCTTGCTCGTGTAGACGCTCTGGTGTCCAAAAAGTTTTGTCTAAGAGCCTCAGTTTTGTCTGCGCCAGTGCTGGGTGATCTTGGCTTGTGTAGCTGATGACCATAGATTGTTCCATTCCCGGTCATCTAGTGGTGGGTGTATATGAGTGTTCCAGTATTTCTCTGTCTTTTCGTTGGTGTTATTTTTTTGCCCGGTGAGGGTTTTGTATATGCGTGAGACCTGGTGTCCTAGTCTATTTAGGTTTGTAACATATTGGAATATAGAGGGTTTCGAGTTTGATATTTTGGACTTTGTCAAGGCTGTTTTGATCTTTAGGAACTTGTATAGGTCTGAGTCATCTAGTTGCAGGGATGAATTTAGGTTGGCAAAAGTTAGTGGTGCGGAGTTCGCTTCGAGTTGGTATGGGTGTGAGATGCCCTTCATTATCCAGTTCTCGAAATTGAGTTTTTTGCCCCTGTATTTTATAGCGTTGTTTGACCATATGGATTTATCCTTAGAGCCTTTGATGCTCACCTCCAGTTTTCTGTCTAGTTTTAGCAGTGCAATCTTAGTGTTTTTCATTATTGGGTCGCTCGCGAGTGGGTGTGTGGTGGCAGTGAGGAGGGCAAGTGGGTTAAGGTTTTTGAGTATTGCCCTTTCTAGCTGTAACCAGGCTTGTGTGTAATTTGTTGTGTGCTCTATCCAGTGTGTGCCCTGCTTGGCTAGGAAGGCTAGTTGGAATGTCTTGAAGTCTGCAAGATTTACCCCCCTTGGTTTTTGGGTCTTCTTACTTTTTTCATGCTAATTCTGGCCTTTCTATCTCGCCACAGAAATCTAGAACAAATTTTGTCTAGTTTTTGGTGGAATTCACCAGAGAGGAATATTGGGAGCATGCTTGAGAGGTAGTTCACCAGGGGGGTGATCATCATTTTTATGGTCTCGATTTGCCCCCACCAGGACATGAATTTGGGAGACCATGCTTCAAATTGCTTTCTGATCTTGTCTAGCACCAGTTTCTCATTGTGTCTAAGGGTGGTAAACAGGTCAGTGCTAAAGTAGATACCCAGGTATCTAATGTGGCCCGGTTGCCACTTGATTCCCGATGTGCCCAGCACCTCTTTGTTGCAGTGGATATTTAGCGGTATGCATTCTGACTTATCATTGTTAAGTTTGTATCCTGAGTGGGTGGCGTATTCATTTATTGTGGACATGAGTGCTTCTGTCAATATCTTTGGCTATTCTGTCATGATTAGTATATCGTCGGCATAGGCAGCTACTTTTATAGTCGTGTCGCCGATGCATATCCCTCGTATTTTCTCGTTTAGTTTAATGCTTTCGATTAGGGGCTCTAGAGCTAAGAGGAAGAGGACGGGCGATAGCGGGCAGCCCTGTCGCGTGCCTTGTTGAAGGGTCAGTGGTTCTGATAGGCCTCCGTTTATTGTGATGCATGCAGTGGGTGTCTTATATAGGGCCATTATCATTCTTATGCACTCTTCTCCTAGTTTTAAGTTTTCCATGCATTGCTCTAGGAAAGCCCATGAGACTTTATCAAAAGCTTTCTCCGCGTCTAGCGATATGGCGACGGCTTCGAAGGGGCTCTTTGAGACGTGTTCCAAGACGTGGCATAGAAGGCGTGTATTGTCACTGGCCATTCTGCCTTTCATGTAACCCACCTGGGTGTTACTTATCAGTTTGGGGAGCATACTGTTTAGTCTCGTTGCTAAAATAATTGCATAGATTTTGCAATCTACGTTGATGAGGGAGATTGGTCGGTAGTTTTTTGGTACTTGGTGATCTTTGTCATCCTTGGGTATTACTGTTATGGTAGCTCCTGTCATGGATGCTGTTATTCTCCCTGTGTGTGCTACGTGGTTAAATACTCTTTTCATGAGCGGTGTGAGTTGCGGTAGGAATGATTTGTAGAAGTCTCCCGTGTAACCGTCCAGGCCGGGGGCTTTGTTCTTTTTTAGGGACCTGACTGCCGTTTCTATCTCTGTGGTAGTAAAAACCGCCCCCAGTTTTGTGCTGTCCACGCTATTCAGCTTCGGTAGGTTTAATCTTTCTAGGTACTTTTGGCATATATCTTTATCTAGTTGTCTGTCGTTTCTATAAAGGTCTGAGTAAAATTGCCTAAAGACCCTTAGAATGTCCTTGTGTTTGGTGTATGTTCTGTTGTCAGTGTCGGTGATCGCTGTGACAGCCCTCTTGTTGTTTTTGTATTTCAGGTATGAGGCCAGGAGTTTCCCTGCTTTATTAGATTCGCATAGGTTCAGTGCTTTGCATCTGTTGAACCATAGGCCCGCCCTTTCGCTCGTGATTCTGTAGTATTCCTATCCGGCAGTCGTTAGTCTATGAAGAGTAGGGGCCCCTCGATTGTCCTTTATAAATTCAAGTTCAAGCTTTTTGATTTCTGCCTCTAACTCGGTTAGTCTTAAGTTTGTCTTCTTGCTAATCCTAGCTGATATGTCAATTAACTTCGCTCTGATTGTGGCTTACAGAGCGTCCCATGTATTCGGTGAGGGCGTTTATGATCTCTTTTTTGTGTGCGGAGTCTGTAATAGTGCTACTTCTGAACGTTCATCTACGGGCCTTTACCTCATTAAGTTGGCCCGCCAGCTTCCGGCTGACTGCTGAATGGTCTGATACAAGTCTCGGTTCTATCAGTGCCTCTTCTATCATGTGTGTATGGGTCCCTGATATTAGTATGTAGTCTATTCTTGTGTGTGATTTGTGTGGGTTTGAGTAGAAGGTGTAGTCCCTCGTGGTTGGGTGTGTGAGTCGCCATGTGTCTTTGAGGTTGAATTTCGTGCATATGTTGAGGAGTGCATTGTGGGAGCTGTTGGGATGGTAGTGGCAGTGGGATTGTCTGTCGAGCAGTGGGTCTAAGGGCATGTTGATATCGCCTGCAACAATCAGCAGCTCGTTCTGTGGTATTTTGGCTAGGGCGTCAGCTACTTCTTTCCAGAAGGAGAGATCGTCTGAGTTGGGGCCATATAAGTTGGCAACGTGGATCTGGTCGCTCCCTCTTGAGATGCTGGTTATCAGTAGCCTGCCTTCGCTATCGTGCGAGTGTGAGTTAATCGTGAGTTTGGAGTTCTTTGAGATGAGCGTTATGATGCCTCCTCTCTTTCTGGTGGCCGGGGAGCATACTGCCTGGGCAATCCACTTTGCTCTAAATAGTTTGTGGCTCTCTTCGTCTAGCTTAGTTTCCTGTACTAGGACTATGTCACTCTTGGATTTGGCTAAGTAGTCAATTTCTTTCCTGCACCTAATGGGGTGATTGAGACCTTTAACGTTAAGTGTGGTTATTTTTAGGTCGGTCGCTAGCACGACAGGGCTGTTGCTAGCCATTATCTAGGTTGAATGAGTGCCGCTCTCTGTGCCCTACCCTCCTGGACCCATCCGATAATCCCACTGCCTGGATTCTGCGATAGTCTAGAATGAATAAGTAAAGACAAGAAAGTGTGAAAGTTAGATTAAAGAAAATATTAAAGAAAAGTCTTATCATTCCTCCCCCCTCCCCTGTCTCCGTCTTCCCCCACCCTGCCTCCTCCCATCGATACCCCACTCCCTTTCCCTCCCCCACCCCCCACATCTAGATTCTGGAAGGTGCGACGGCAGGATCGCCATTGCGCCTCCCGGGGCCAATTCAAATTTAAGTCAATGCAATAGGTAATTTCTAGGTAAAAGTTTTGTATAGGCGAGTGACCGGCCTAGACTTTGCGTAGCAGCGAGGACACCTCCCATGTTGGGGTCGCCAATCACAGTTGTAAACAATAGCTTGGGAGTCTAATACTGTTTAAAAAGGATACTCCGCGTTCAGGACCACCAGCCTTTTGTGCGTCCGTAGCCGCTGTTTCCTTGAGGTAGATGCGGTTCAAAGCTTCTTTTTTCTTTTTTTGAGGTAGGTCTGAATTCCTGAGAATACTCTGGCATGTTCCTCTTGAGGTAGCTGACGGTTGCGTGGTTTATGGTGTGTTTGGTCGGTTTATTAGTGTCTTTATTCACTCGCAAGATCAGGAGAGGGCCCTATTTTGGTGGTGCCATGTGTTGATACTTCCATCTGAGAGGTTGGAGGTCCTTTAGGGTATTCGTGCAGGTCTTGTGGATCGGTGAAGAAGTGGCTTTTGCCCCTATCGGTTATTTTGAATTTGGCTGGGGCAACAAAGGTGAATAGGATTTCTTTGCTTTTGAGCGCTTGGCGTTGAGCGAGGAAGCCTTTCCTGATGTCTACTGTTGTTTTGGAGTAGTCTTGCGCAAGTATGATTTTTTGCCCTTTCCAGATGATCTGGTTGTTTTTTCTGGCATAGTTAAAGGTCTCGTCATTGTGCTGAGACCGCAGTGGCTTCCAGATGATGGGCCTGGTGAATTTTGTCGCGACTTGTCTTGAAGCAGGAACTCTGAAGGCCCTATTCAGTTCGAATTGACGGTCACATTTTAGGTTTGTGATCTTCGGGATGAGATCCTCTATGAATCTGGTGCATGAACCCGTCTCATCTTCAGCCCCTTCCGGGATTCCCAGTATTCATATGTTTCCCCTACGGCTTTTGTCTTCCAGTTCGGCCGTTATCCTTTGCAAAGAGTCTGTTTTTGTGCTCAGGTCTCTCACTTCCATGTTGGTGGATTGAGTGGCATCCTCTGTATCGCTAATGCGCTGTTCTGCCGCTGCGAGCCTGGAGTTTTATAGAGCGCGTGACTTCACACAAGGATTGCTGTTCAGCCTAGAAGTGTGTGACTGTTAACAAGGCCACAGGTCACTAGGATGAGATATAGACAGTCTGGGCTTATCGGGACCTGTGAACTCTACCAATAGGAATGATTACACTACAGCTCCCAGGATGCTTTGTGTTTTTCTCTAAAACCAGCACTGTCCGAAAGCCCCTATTATGACACAAGGGGAGTCAACAGCCATACGTGAAATACGCTTAGTCTACATAGCATTACATCCCCTGTTCCCGCTTTCTCTCTCTTCACCAGGTTTCCGACACCCCCTCCCCACACAAAGATATCTGCTGCCCCCACCCCCACGTTTCTGACAATCCTCTGAGTTTGACAGATATGCTTTCCAGGGAGCAGCGGGAGGAGGGGGGTCAGAAAAGGGCTCGGGTCTGCAGGAACAGGGGGGGGAGGGGACACTGTTGTGCTCCCCACCTCCTTGATTGGTGTGAAAAAATAAGAAAAGGTACAGCGGGTAAGGCTCCCACTACCTTAATGACCCCATGCCATCTGCCAAGCCAAGGAACCCAGGCCCAGGTGCAAGATTACAGCCTGTCAAACTCAGCACTACAGAATACCCGTGGCAAGGATGAAGGAAGACCTCGAAGCCCAGTGGCATAAATGTGCATTGTGGTGGGGCTACCTATTGTAAGACTCAGGTCTTACACTTCCAGGCTTCGAGGGAGGACAATGCCTGCTGGGTGGAAAAGTCTACGTCTGAGCTTCAGCTAAGCCCTACCATTCTCCTTTCTACCTTTTGTGGAGATACACTTCTCACATGGTTCGCACTATGAACCCCACACACTTCCAAACAAGTACAGCCTATGTACTAGGAAGCTGTTCCTGAAAACATTGGCACCTAAATAACCTCTTTGCTCCAGAACGTGAATTCTTCCTATTCAAACACCACCCATCCAACACAATTTCCTTATTACTAATTTCACATTCCCTGATACAAAACATCTACAATTCTGTCGCTGCCCTTGGTTTAATCCATCCAAACCTCATTGTTCTTGATGACTTTTAGTACAAGGCTCGAAAACATAGATCAATCTTCAATGATGGGCTATTGACAGAAAGTAAAGCTTTTTATCTGACACAGTTCTTTACCGAACCAACTCACTCTACAGGAAATCCTGCAAAGGAACGACTATCTTGCCAGTCTTAACATCATACTACCGAAACATGAGTTGGTAAAGATGGTGTACTACATGGGGGGAGGAAGACATTTGATCCGCTGGATTTACCATGGGATCAGCACACATTCTAGGCTACCCTTAGACACCCTGCGTGAGACCTGGGTGGAGGAGATAGGCCGGGAACTGTCGGATAAAGAATGGGCAGTGATCCTGGAACAACCCAGGAAGGTGTCCCGGAACTCGCGGTTCAACTTCATTCAAACCATGGTTCTACACCGTGCATACCTGACCCCAGAGAAGCTGGACAAAATGTTCCCACGGACACAACACTCTTGTTCTAGATGTCACATGGAGGGGGTGGGACTCATGCATATGTTGTGGACATGTACTAAACTAATAGACTACTGGGTCAGGATAAGAGAAATTGCAGGACTGGCGGCTCAGCTTACGGTACGAGATACTGTAGAGGAATGTCTGCTAGGACTACACAAGCACAGGTCAAAACACAAGGTACAATATCGATTCTTGGATCTGGCGTTACTTCTGGCTGTTAGGAATATCACGATGCGTTGGAAGTCTAGTAAACCTCCGGAGGTACACACCTGGCATACGGAAATGTTAAAATGGGGCAATGCAGAGGGCGCAGCGCTGTGTAGAGAAGAGGCGCGCGGGCTCCGAAGGATACCAATAGCACTGGAATGGGGAACCATGTTGGAAGAGCTCAAATCCGCAGAGATAGATATGTCAACTTAGACTGTATCCATGCCTGTAGGGACGCTCATACCAATACATATAGAAAACGATATAGTTGTGTTATACCTTACTGAATTGGATAAGAAGATATTGGGGTGTACATGTATTGATGACACTGCTGCATATGGGATGTGACCACAGTTTTGGGAGGGGGGGGAATTATGAGGGAGGTTTTTTGAGAATACCAGTCAGTCATTGTTACCCAAGAGCTCTGGCGGGGGTCGAAACAATAATGTTTGTGGGCCTATTGGATTGTTAACCTAATATGACCGATATATATGACTGTATATGGTACTTAAAAATCAATAAAATATGTTTAAAAAAAAATCATACTACCGAAACATCACACCTCTAAATGACAATTCTCCCCAAAAAGTATTGATTGTTCTTGGAAGAGAATGAAACAGGACACGCTGGAGCCTAGAACTGAAAACCTCAAAATATACTTCCAGACTTCTGCAGGGCAACTTTAATTATAAAATTTAGTGAATAACTGTCAAAAATATTGAACATGATCATCACACAGGAAAAACATTCACACCTGACTCACGCGCAGTCCCCAAAATGATTTGCCAAGGAGCTTGGATTGCTCAAAGGCACCAGAAGAGCCAGTGGCGGCTGATGCCAATCGAACCTGGTAGGGCATCCAGCAGGGGGGTGGGAGGTTGGAGGGGGGGCTTGGGAAATTAAACAAAATCTCTTGCCTACCGCTCTGCTCCCGCTACAGCCTAGCTGCTCCTGCTACACTCCTTCTTCAGCATTGAATGGACCTGAAATCACAGGCTCTCCACTCAATCAAGACACTGCTCTCATGGTATGAGAGCAGTGCCAAGATTTGTCTTATGCTGCCTCGTTTGCTGCTCAGACAGTGCGTTGGAGCCTGTGGCATTTCTCCAAAGTGGCTGTGCAACACTGCTGGGTTGCAGAAACATAAGTGCGCATGTCTGTTTTGCTGGACTAGAACAGCCGGCCAAACAGACATGCGCACTTATAAGTGACCACCACTCTTGGCTGTCGTGGCCTGACCCACCCCTCCCACTCCCACGTAAGCAGCGCAGATAAATAAAACGATAAAAATGGCTTATTATCATTTTATTTATCAACAACTGCCACTGGCGCGACGCTCCTCCGTCATTAAGGAGGAGCTGCCTCTGAGAAGAGCACTTCTTTAAGATAGTGGAAAATCTCAGATAAAAATAGTAGAAATGAATGCGCCCCTCAATTATGCTGCCACATAGCAACCATCAGAAAACGAAAAATAAATACAGCTGGCCCTTGCACTGTGCTCAGCGCGCGAGGCTTTCAAAAATATCCCAGAATATAAGAACCGTGGCGTTTAATCAAATGGAACTGTTCCGTCGCTATTACTCTCTTATGCTATATTCTCTCACTCAGGGACGCTGGAGCTAGGGGTGCAAAAGGTGCTGTGGCAGGCACAGATAACCTAGAACAAGTCCCAAGGCTGAAGAACACGAAGGTTGCACTTCAAGTGTTTCTCCTGCAGTATTATCTGTCAATTGTAGCAAGAAGAGACCAGAAAACAATCTCCTATAAACTATTAGTCATTCTTTTATTACTTATAGCGAAGTTTACAATAGTCTGGTCGGTCTAAAAGATTAAAAACAAGAACCACTTTCTGAAGAACTTTGTTTGTAGTGGTATACTGTGATATGCTATGCTTTGTTACGGCAAACACTGCCATCGATGTGGCATTAGACTTCCTCCCTTTGGAGTATTTTGGCATCTGCGCAGTCGGCACATGAACATGAGGAACAACCACATCATTCAATGGGACTCTCCTGGTTAGTTCTTCCATCCTGACTAATAGTCTGTCTATATTTAAAGTTACACAATACAAAAACAACTATATATACACTTTAGATTGCCTGAATTGGTATATTATCAGGATCATAACATTGTAATGTACTATGTTATGTTATGGATTCTTATATAGCGCATGACTCACCCAGGGGCATCTCAGCACTTTACCTATGTTATACATGCATTTACATTTCACGTGTTACTGCTAATGAGGGACCAAAGCACTCTTCAGACAGGTAGCACATTACTCTATATTGTGTGATTGGGTTTGTAGTGTGTCCTGTGTGGGAGTGTGTTTGGTATTGTGCATGATGATCAAAGCTGTGCCCTTCTTAATTTATATCTCACTGTATTCCAGCATACAGTGGAAAATATAGGAGTGAGCAATAGAATGCTTAAGCTAATGGGCATCTGTGATTCACTGAAGGGTGTGTGTTATAAATTGGGTTACTGGTTGACTGGGGAATGAGCCCTGGTCAAGCAGCAACCGCAAACCTAGTCAGGGTAAGGGGCAGGCATACCCCAAATTAACCTCTGCTCACCGTCCGTCTGGTAGCTTTTCACAGAGCAGCCAGGCTTAACTTGGAGGCAGGCAGTGTGTAAAGTATTTGTGCAACACTTCAAACAGCAAAAACGGTGAAAACAAAATGATACCACACCAATTTAGAAACATAGATCTGACTTTAATAAATGAAACAAGCACAACACGACAAAAATTCAATTAGTAGAACCAAAGATATTGATTTTTAAAGTTTATAGTGAAAAATAGCGCTAAAAAGCACTAAGCCCTATTGGGGATATCTGATCGTGTCGGATCGGGACAAAGTCAAAAGTTCAGGCCAACCATGATGGAGCGCAGGCCGGCTATAGGGACCCAGTTAGGCCCACTAAACTGAGTACCTTAAATCCTGGTTGCGGAGCGTTGCATCGATCCACGTTGAAGGTTGGTTGCACAGCCAAGGTGAGGCGTTAATTCAATGCTATGTGAGGTCCTGATGCATTTGCGTCAAAGATCATGTCGAAGGAGCTTGCTATACCAAGTCTGGTGTTGAGGATGCAAGGTGCAGCTCAGGCAATGTGTCAGCTCCAATGAGCAGTGAAGCTGCAATGCGGAGTTTGTGATGCATCAGAATCGAGGATCCTGTCGATGGGACTTGCAATACGAAATACTGTGTCCAGGACGCAGAGTACAGCCGAGGCGATGCGTCAGCTCTGAGTTATAAAGCTGCGATGCAGAGTTTCGGCGTTGTTGTCGAGGCTACCGTCGACGAGGGGTGCAAGTAGCTTGCACTGGGGAAGTGTCACACGGTGGCAGTTCGGAAAGCGATGCATCGAACTTGAGATGTGGGAGGTGACGGCGATGCGAGTCTTTTACGACGGGTTAAATAACACACAGCAGCGATGATGCGTCAGTTCTACATACAGATGCGCCACTCAGCCGAGGACATGTGTTGGTTCTGCTTGGGTATGTGTCAGTACCACTGGCAAGCACGTTAGGCCCACTTTCAAGGGTCCATGACTAAGTTGGGACCACTTGACAAGGTAGACTCACAGATAGCAGAGTCAAGGTGCAGGGGTTTTAGAAGCCTGTTAAGTCCCTGGGGCATCAGATCAGGAGGCCAGCCACCTAGCCCTTGGAGTTACTCTGGGTTAAAGAGGTGCAGGTCCAGTCCTTCTCACCTAAGCAAGAGGGCAGCAGGTAGCAGATCAGCACCCCAAAGCCTAAATCCAGCAGAGTGCAGTCCAACAGAGTTGCAGTCCTTCAGCTGCACAGTAGCCCTTCTTCCAGGCAGGGCATTCATAGAACCACAAGTGTACTTCCTTGGTTGTGTTTGAGGTCCAGTACTTTTAAAAGTGGTGCATTTGAAGTGGGGGAGAATTCAAAGACATGCCTTTGAAGTGCACATAGATCCTCCCTTCCTGTACTTGCTCCAGACTCACTACAATGGGGAGTATGCCGCACTTTGTGTGTGGAAAGACACAGCCTATTCAGGTGTTGGTGAGGCTGAGTCCGGCTTCTCCCTCCCAACATGCCTGTTTGGGCCCATTCAGTGACACCTAAGCTCCCATTGTGTGTTGCTGTCTAAGAGCAATATACAATTTCCTACTGCCACATACACCAAGTCATGTGATCAGAGACACCAAACGTGAATCAGTTATATCTTCCCATTTAAAAAGTATACTCATAAAATGTAATAGGGTTATCCCCATGTTAGTTAATGGGAGATATTAGCCTTTCTGTAGTGAAAAACGAATTTAAGAGTTTTTCACTACCAGGATATGGAAAACTTAAAAGTGCATGCCAAGCCTTTCAAATACATTGCACTAGGCCCTCTGGGCTGTCCAGGGCCTACCTTAGGGGTGACTTTTTTGTATAAAGAGGGAAGGGTTGGGCCTCACAAAAGCTTTATTTTGCACCTCATCCATTTCTCCCCACATAATCATTCTACAATCGACAGCTCTCCTATCAAATATATAGGTCCACTTGTAATCATTCTGGACAGCTAGAGTGCAACAATGACAACCCAGTGGTGTCTGCGTGCTACACAAATGTCAGCTACCATAACATAAACCTGTGATTTCTAGAACTACTTTTATTAAAGTATGACATTTTACAGCCAGTCACTTAAATACGTGTAGTTCAAGAACAGGGTCTTAAGGCACATAAAAATGCACAAACATCACATAAATGACGAAAACACATATGAATAAAAGCAACATTATAGCAATACCAAATATTCAATCATGAAAACAAATACCAATATCACAGTGCATAGCAAAATAATTTACAAAATTACTATAATTGATATATGATATCTTCTCTTGTTATAGGTACAGGATAATAGAGTACAGCTTACAGCTCAGTCCTCAGTTATGTACACTGCCAAACCCACTCACATCTTGTGTTTAGTTTACACAGTTCATTATTAGTTTAATTGAATAAGAAGAACAAGACAAGCCTCGGCTCCAATTGAAAACTACACTGTACAGGGAATTAGTAAGTCTCCTTCTGAAAGCAAATACATGATTAAAACATCTAACAAGTAGAACCGCCATCTAATTACGTGCTATAAGCAACAAATGTGGTTGCACTTCCCTACAGCCTGTCAACGTTAAGCACTTAAAAAAAATTAGCAGATACCTTTAATGGATAGCTGTTAACCATATGAAAAATAATAGCAAATGATCAGAAGTTTCAAGTGAAAACTTATCACAAAAGGTAGCAGCCTGGTATATTATTCTTCCAGACTAATGAGACCTTCACTTAAATTGAATCTTAATTTGGTCATTACTAGCAATATTTGCTATCTATATTGTTGAATAAAGGCTCCGTCTTTAGAAAAGGCTTAACTGACATGCGAGAATTAATGAGCTTTTCCCTGTCAGGTCCAGTGTCATTATCGATACATTTGACAAGAAAGACTTTGTGACCACATGCCTGAGGCTTTTGGTGAAATCCCTGGTTAGTTAAATAATGAAAGAAATCAACATCTTAGATTGATAGTTAGTTTGACAATCCAGTTGGACTGAAATACTGAACACTAATAAGGCCAACCAAAGGATATCACAATGGGAATATTACACAACCCTAAACAAGGCAGCTCATTACAAGAAGACATAGGTACATGAAGAAGCTGCTTAAGGGAATTGTTTTCGCTTGGTTAATGTTTGCTAGCCCTCATAGCTCTATTCCATATTTTTCTGGAATCAATAGCCTTTGACATGCACCCATGCATAGATATACCAACCACCACCAGCCTCTTCATCTTAATTGCAATTTTCATGTAACTATCCCTGGGCATTATGTTCCAGCAAAGTGGCTGCCTTGCTAATTTTACCTTCCCAGCCCAAACATGAGGTAAACTGCAGGTCCAGAAATCCTAATGCGAGTCCACTTCATGTTTCACTTTTCACTTGTTGTGAAAGAGTTAGGGTTCTGGCACAGACACCACTTAGTCACTCAGTTGGATGCCATCCAATTTATGAGGTGGTAATCATGGGCCTTGATGAATCTGTTCATGGTCCATGTGGGGTTAGCAAGGGGTAAAATATACAACCCTATTCAGAGTCTTCATCGTCATAAGGAAAAAAATACATCTGGGTAAGTGCACCTAGTGTTCCCTCTGTCTGTACGCTTTTCTCTCAACAAATCTGACCAAATATTACCTGGTGAAATATATAAAGATAAAATGATGGGTCTGGAGAACTGTCACCAATGTGGGATTACAGGAACGAGCCAAACTGTCAGTAAGGAATCAGTTGGTTTTAGAAGTTTGTTTTTAGTTTGGGCTTGATGGCTATAAGGGTGGGATCATTGAAGAAATACTGCTCTACAGCCATGTTTTTAACCTTGAAGTCAATAAAGTGAATGCCTTAAAGAGGCTCTCTGCTTATCCAACTAAGACCAGTGAACGGATTCTGCCTTCTTCTTGCTACTTGTCATGGCCATTTGAATGATTCTAGGCACAGTTTTCAATCTCACAAATTTGGGAGTTTGGAAGGTATGTTTATCTTTAATCGGTAAAGGGATGCTTAATGCCTAGTCAATTTGTAATCCTAGAAGGGTGGAGATTATCACAGTTTTGCCCTGTTATGGAATTCAGGAGAGGCATTGTATAGAAGTCTGAGCTGGTTGTGTGAAACGCAGACACAAACACTTATTTCAGGTTCTAAAGAAAGTTCAGGATCTCTGTTAACCCTGCGCCTAAACATTTTGCACTCGCTTATTTGGTAACCCTCAGTATTGAAGATGGTGCTTTCAGTACAGTAGACTGAGTAGCGTTTGGGACTTAGTTTGGATCACACATGGAATGATGTCTGCAGCACTTGCATCGAGGCAAACTGATATCACACAGCTTCTACTAACGTTAGCGTTAATACAGCATGTTGTATATTTTCCATAGGTTCAGTCAGGATCACACAGGAATTATTATTTTTCTTTGTTTACATACTTTCAACAAAAATATAATTTGCTACACACATCACCATATCACAAATTAAAATTCTGAGATAATTATATTAAAATAAAAACTGTGTCTTAGTCATTGATTTTGAAATCATGCAGAAACGTGTAGTCTGCTCTTACTCATCTATGTTCCTCTCTATCTCTCACTCCAACACATTGCCTTTATCTACTTCTGTATCTATGGGCACAGTATAATTGCCCCTTACAGTGTTTCTATTCAATTATGTGAAAATTCTATTTTCTGTCTTTCTCACATTCCCTTTTTCACTTCATTTGGTCCTCTTTATCCTCTGTTGAGGTGGCCCAAATGCGTTCTTATTATTTTATTGTTGATTCAGGATTCGTTTTCTGATTTTACTTGCATCTCTTAATTAAGATGTTGTTGCAATTATCTCTTTATCAAAATCACTTGACAGACGATTATCAACAAATTAGTTTCCTACTAGGCCCAGGTAAAATTTCAGTTACACAGGAATAATCTTGTGTAATGTTGGTAATTTTACACTATGCTTGCTACGCAAAATTCCCAAATTATGTGATTCAACCACAATGTGTAATTGCGTACCGTTTTTACCAAGACTTTAGCGCAAGTGCAAAGGAACATCAAAAATATAAGCGCTTACTGTGCTTGTGTTCATTGAACTATTTTTTGTGTGACATGTGTCCTTGTGTCCATTTTGGATTCTAGGACGAATTTTATGCTAAAATATAGCACTAAATTGCCACTTTTGCATTTCAAGTAATCATGCATAATTTCCCCGAATATTTGCATAATTACACAAATGCAAATTACACAAATTTCTCACATTTCTAGTTTTTAATCCATATCTTTTAATCTGAGTCTCTCTCATTAACGTGAAATTGTTACAGGCTATTTTAAGTATTTTGGCTTCACATTTTCCCTGTTCAACCTGGAAACAAACTTCAATTATTACAATTCTTCATGATCCTTATTTTCTTTTGTTTTAAATAGAGTTGATTTTAAATTTTCTGGATTTTGTTAGGAAGATTTCCTTGAGTCAGTGTGCTTTCTTCTTCTATATCCACAGATTTAGCCATACCTGTGAGATCTTATTATCGTTTGTGAATCTCAGCTATGCAGCCAGCGCTTTCCAAAGTTCTACCTTCATTTGCAATGGTGTCATTTTAGGTGTAAAATAAGTATTCACGGTGCTTCTTAGCAAAAACTAAAATGCGAATTAAAAGTTGTATAATGTATACACTACTTACAGTGTTGACCGCTGATATGTCATTGCTGCCACAATGCGGGACTCAATTCCTATGTCCAAGTGAGAGGAGGTGGTACAGGCATCCTGCAGTTGTCTCCTCTGCAGAGCTCGCTGCTTAACGCAGGCCAAGAACTCCTTCAGACTGGTGCTGAATCTCTCCTTTTCTTCACTAGAGACAGATTATAAAATACATTGTTAGATTAAATATATAAATATCATAGAAATGTGTGATGGCAGTGCATAACACTGAAAAAAGACTCATGTTCATTATACTAAAGTATAAGGGTTTGGAATGCTCGAACAAAATATGCATTGCTGAGATTCACAGGATATTTTGAAGAGTCAGCAGGACTATCTTAAGGATTCATGGGCCCCTGGTCACAGGTATATTTGGGGTCCACAGTGTAGATCATTGAGACTTAATAAGTATTAGAAATTATATAGACATAAAAATCATACCAGAATGTCTGTGCACATAAATAGAACATAGACTAAAGGAATATTTATTTAGGATTCATTTAATGTAATTAATTTCAGCAAGACTTCCGGTCTATTTATTTCAGTTTTTCAGAAATATTTTATGTATCATACTTCTTATAAACGTGAATATTTTTAGGCAGTAGTTACTTTGAGATGAGTGCTGTCTCACCCTCAATGTGTTACGACTTGCCCAGTCACAATACAATAAACAAAATAGGAAATAAAGAATTAGTAATGAGGTGATTATTTTTGATGGACAAATTGCCAGCTGTGGAGATGGGTTTAAATACAGACTCAGAGCCCGATTCTGATGCGGTTAGCAAATCTTCCCTATCAAATCGGTTTGGAAATGGTTTCTGACTGACTGGGATTGGGAGAGTCCGACCGACCGAGTATGATGCATCCAGATGTTTCCAGATACAATTTGGTTGGACTCCCATTGACTTCAATAGGAGCCTATGTTCTTCACTGCATCGTAATCTGGCCCTCGGTCAGGAAGACACGTTCCCGAACTAATTAGGAAAGAGCAAATTCCGTTAGGAGGCCTTCCTAACCACATCGTACTCGGGCCCTAGGTGTGAATGCTTTCCTAACCGCATCAGAATCGAGCCCTCAGTCCACCAGAAGTGATAAAAATGTGTTCTTGTGTGAAGAAATTAATAAAAATGGTTGATACTAAACACAGACTCAAAATCACTAGCATGCCTTCTAGAGTAAATTCATTGTAACTTCGGCCCCAAGTAACCATTTTGAAAAAAATGTTTGGGATGCCTACGTAAATAGTTCACAAGAATGGTTTGTGTTTACACGTATATCTCTTTTAGGCTATAGGATCAATTACTAGGAAAAATGTTACTCAACATTCTGAAGATATTCTTAATATAATGCTTTTTTAAAGCTCTTGGAACCTTGTTTCAAGATTGACATCTTACATGGAATTGAATTAAAGTTAGCAATTTATTTGAACATGTTTCCAACTTTGAATGCTGATTTAAAGTGGGTGGTAGACTACAACACAGGAGTCCACATGGTTGATGCCAGCTTTCACTGTTCATTTATAGCACAACTATATTTCTGCCTTTGCGACAGTTAGAATTTTAGGGGCAAGAAAAGGTTGTCAGATTCCTAAAATGGAATTCCAAATCGATACTGATTTGGAATCTGGAATGGGCATGTTGTATGTGTCCCTGCCAAATACCAAATCAGTATCTAATGGATCAATGTTTTGCGACCACAGTCAGCTCATAAAACATTGATATGTTACTGTCACCTCATAGAAGGTTGTAACCCTTTTGCAAATGGGATGGGGTCCCCTTTGGACCCTTCTCCTTTGTGAATGTAAAATAAAAACCTTTAAAAGGAGACCGTCGTCCATGGGAACTCAACCGCCTCCTAAACACACAAAAAAGGAAACTTTTATTTTTAAATGCAGTTTCCTTTGAAGGTATAGGGACCACATTAAACAAAGTTTACTTTATAGTGTTGAATAAAACACAAAGCAAAAAAATGTTGTTTGAATATTAAACATAGTGTGTTATCATAAATTAATAAGGTTTTATAAATATTACAAAGACAAAGAATAATCATTTAAAGATAAAACATAACATACAGACCTATCAAAGTTCTAAAGTCACAACTTCAAGATAAACATGAGATGCTCAATGTACAAGGGTCACGGTGCAACAGCACAGACCAAACAGGTTGCGATAAAGATACCAAGTAAAGTAATTTGTAGTTAGAGCCTGTAACGGTTGATGTAAAGGCCACTCAGCTCAGAGTCTCTATTTGTGAATTCTGAAGCATTAGAAACATACGGATGTGGCACTATTGTCAACGTTTAGGTCTCACGAGGGAAATATCAAGAGACCATTCTCAGGACCAAGTGACAGAAAGTACAAAATGGTGGGCCCTTGGAAGTACGGGATCAGGTATAGATTGTGACATGACAGAATTATTTAAGCACGGAAGGGGGAGCTGGTACACCACTCTAAATGTGACAGGAACTATTGTGGTAATCCATAATGGATCAAAGTTTTAGCCACAGAATGGGAAAGAGGGAGGATGACTCCCAAACAAATGATTTACTCATAGCTATTAGGAACAAGACTTGACAACACATTACAGAAAAGCACCGACAACAGGATAAATCCTGAAAATTATGTCAGGAAATATAATTCCAAATCCTAATCAGTATTAATAAATCAGTTTTGGGCAAGTCATCTGCCCAGTTCATTTGCCTACTTGCTCATTCTTTGTCTAAAGTTGTGATCCATCAGGTAGTATTTGGAGCCATACATCAGCAACAAAAATGCAGACTTACTGAATAAATACACCTGAGTAAGAAAGAAAAACACTGGGTCTATGAGTCAAGTCATACAGCATAGCAGAAAAGGCAGACTGTGTGCAGTGGGTGTTTGCAATCCTTATTTGTGGTGAAACTTTATGGGTCTGTGACCGCCACTATACCCGACCCTGATGGTGTCTGTCTGACAGTGGTTTAGCAAGAGTGCCATGAGCCCTAATGCATGAACAGAATCACAACCTTGGGCCTGGGTATCACTTCACCAGTTGTACTAAAGGCTGTTACACATCTCAAACTTCCTCATTCTGCCTGCCTTTTCCTCTCTCCTCCCATGTCCACCCCTTTCGCATCACCATCCTCCTTTCACCCTCCCTCCTCCCTCCTCCCTAACCCTTTCTCACTCTGTCTTCCACTCCTGCCTCTAACTCATTCTTATCTTCTTTCTCCCATTCTCTCCTTGCTCCTCTTAAACCCTCTCCTCCCTTTTTCCATATTTTCTTTCTCCCGATTCTCCTGTATCCTATTTTTGTCCTTGATAATCTTGAACACTGGAGAATTCTCAAAATATTTCAAAGATAATTTTGTTTGTTTTAAAATGAATATAAACAATCAACACTCTGGAGATCTTATAACTTGTTTAATAAATAAATACAAGATACACAAATTAGATATTTGCAGAGCTATGTCTTTTCACAAAAAAGTGCCTGCTAATCCACTAAAAGTAGGTTGTTTATCACTAGACCCCGGCTCTTTATGAGGCGGCGAAGCCCAGTGGTGGAAGTGGTCCGGGTTACTTGTGGAGGTGGGCGCCGGCCTCCTCAAAAATATTTGGGAACCTATTTATTTGCAAATTTAAGCACTACAAAATGACACGTTAAATCTCTTCTCATATGACCACAAGAACTGGCATACGCCATTCATTAAACCAGACGTAAAAAGTAGGAACAGGACGGAGGCTTGCAAGTGATGTGAGGTTGGTGTGGGCTTAGTGCAGATATGTGTGAAGAATCATACTTGCTATCACTAATTGCAATAGCTAAATAACGGGCTCATTAAGAACACATCATGGATTCACTTTTTGAAACTTACAACATTCCACCATGCTCAGCATCTATTTTGTATAGTTAGGATAGCAGCATTCTTTTCTATTGGTGAGTCTCTCTCGTGGTACACGTGCTTTGTATTGTTATCAAAATCTTCTATCTTAAGCATGCTTTGTCTGACAAAAGATGTGCACTGTACCACCAATAAAAAAACTGTGGGATCATGGGAACAGTGTGCGAAAAAGCATACAAAAAGGAAACCCCATACAAACAGTGCAACACCACAGTGTCCAAGGGCAAGAAGAGAGGAAGAACAGAGCAGAGCCCTGAGCAGCCACCCAACCAACACCTAGACAGCCACCCCCCACCTTTCCCCCCGGAGAGCAGGAACCTGCGTAAAAGTCATGTCACACCTAGCAGGCCTACAACCACCCCCTGAAAAAAGGAAGGAGAGACAGTCCCAACAGGCAAAAACGACCAAACTCCACCCACCCCAGCCTAGAGGGCATCCGCCCCCCAAGAACAAGGGTAAGGCGGGACCAGAGATTCCCAACCCAGAGGGGGTAGAGGGGACAGGCCTCTAAGAGCAAGAGAAAGGAAGGAAGATGGGAGGACACCTCCCCGACCTGGAGCAGCCATAGCAGTGGGGCATAGGTACACCAGAAGCCCCACCTTCCCAGAACCAAGAGAAGGAAAGACCAGCAACCAGACAGAGCCACCGTGAAGAACAAAAAAGGGCACCAACAGAGAACACTGCACCCACCGGGAGGCGAGTACCAAGGACCAGCCCAGGGGTCCTCGCAGAACGGGGAGGAAGGGCGGGCCGTGAAGGAATCTGCGGCTAGAATCATCTCTACCAGATACATTGTTACCGAAGGTGAGTACCTCGTACATCTGATAAAGACTACTAGCCGCAGATTCCTCCACGTAGAATAGATACCCTAGCAATACCCCCGGGAAGGAGGGTCTACGAAAGGACACCGCCAGTCTGGACAGGATAGATCCCCTTAGACCAGGGAGGCAACCTCGTCCCTACCAGGCAGAGGACGCCCATAAGTCATACGCCAGCAGCCCCAGAAGGATGTAGGAGGAGAAGGAGAGTGGAGGCCCCTACACTCATACACCTACACTCATACAGAGGAACCAAGGACAAGGCCGGAGAGGCCGAGACACCCCACTCCAACTCCAGGGCAACCGAGCTTCCACCCAATGCCAGGACAGGCAGAGGAACAAGAAGAAGCCCAGAGGGCCTGATAAAACCAAGGAAGAGGCAGCCCCACCCAGAGGGAGGGCAACAGGCCAGCCAGAACGGTAGCTATAACCAAAAGCAGCCAGAATCATGAAGGACACTGATGCAACCCAACCCTCCGCACAAGAGCAGGAAGGAGAGGAATGGCCAGCCCTACCACTACAAGGGCAGCGCACACAACCTCAAGAAGCAATAGCAACATACAGAAATGCCATGAAGAATGGGCAACCGAAGGCAACCAGCACTACCCAGCAGAGCATAGTTATATAACAGCTACCACTACCCCACATAGGGTACGGTACGTCCCAAAACGCGGGGAATCCTCTTTGGAAGAACCTCCGCAACAAAGGAGAAAGCAAAAGCAAAGCACCACTGGAACAAACAGCCCCGCGGAGGCTTGACATCAGCCAAAGAAAAACAGAAGGCCTAATTTCAGGGCCAAGTCTGTGCAACAAGTCCAGCAAAAACATACACACACAGGCAACAAGGGCCGTCCAGCAGCCAACAATGCCAAAGTCCCATCAAGGAGGACCACATGGCTAGCAAATACCGCCTCCAGCAAAGGCGACCAAAGGGCCCAAACCCAGCTCAGTTCAGCAGTCACTGAAGAGGAGGAGGAGAATAAGGTGGAGGTGGAGGAGGAGGAGGAGGAGGAGGAGGAGGAGGACGAAGCCCTGCCAGGAACCTCTGGATGTCAGAGTCAGCTACAGCATGGGACAACAAGCTGCCATCAAACGGAAGGTCAATGAGCCGTTAACGAATATTCTCTGGGAACACATCGCCCTGAAGCCAAGCATGGCGACGGAGGGCGACTGAGGAAGCCATAGCCCGGCCCTACACCTTCGAGATGTCCAGAGCGGAGCGGAGAATAAACGCCGCTAGCACTCTGCCATCCAAAGCATGATGCCGTAAGTCCACCTGGACAGTCTCCTGGGAAGTCGCGGAACCCAGAGACTCAGCCGAGTCCCATATGTAGGAGAGTAGGGTCTGCTTCCTATGGTTACCCCCACTTTTTGCTGTGATTCTCTGGTTTTTCGACTTTAGTATGGCTGTGGCCCTGCTAATCAGGCCCACAGCCTAGCTGTTCACTCTCTAAATTGATACCATGTACTTTAGGTACATACCAGATTAGTTACTGGGTCACCCTTGTGAGCCCCTGTATAGTGTACCCTAGGTACCCAGGGCATAGGTGCACCCTAGGCCTACCAGGGAATGCAGCATGTATTGTGCCAACCCCTGGTTAGCCTTACAAACTGACACCACAGGTCTGTACTTACAGCCTGGGTAAGGTGGTGTAATCACCCCTTACTTAGATATAGTATATCTATATCTACCTTATATATAGACACATAGTAACCTATAAGTCACTCCTATGGCACGCCTTGACAATCCTGGAGGCAGAGTGCTTGGTTTTATGCGAGAGGGTGCCCTAGCATGAGCTGAGCCACTCTGCAGCTTTCGGAACCATCTCCTTAAAGCTGTTCTATGATATAGCCATACCATATACTCTTAAGTGCATTATAATCCTCACGGTTAATGATAACTTTGGTTTGGCTTTATCAAAACATGTCGTGTAAGGTGTCAAACACTTTGGAATACTACCCCCTGCCAGTTCTGGCAGCGGAGTAGCATTCCACTCTTCTAGAGGGAGAAGACATGTAGTTACTGGTTTACCCGGTTAAAGTTAAACAGAGCCTCAGCATCACAAAATGGATGCTGCTGCCACAGACACGAGTCTGCCCTCCTGTTGCAGGACGAAACTCTGGCAGGGCAGGCTTGGACAATAGGTTTCCTGCCCAGGGAGGTGCTAGCACCTCCCCAAACAGGTTCTTAGTGTATTGGGCCGGGAGATCTGCATTCAGTGAATGCTTTCCAGACACTGCCTGTGACACACAAGGTGCTCCATGCATTTCCCAGTTCAAACCGGTTGCTGGAGCACTCGTCCCCAGCTCTGGTGCAAAACTGGACAAAGGGGAAGGGGTGTAACCACCCCCTCTCCAGGTCCACCCATAGGAGGGACCTTGAAGTTAGTCCAACCCCTAAACTAACTATAATTATAGAACCCCAGTCTCTAGGACTTTAGATTACCCTGGACGAAACTCTGCAACATATATCTTGGACCTTCGACATTTCATATCGACTGGAAGAAGGAAGACATCTCCTTTGTAGTCAAGGAGTTCTTCACATCTCAGATCCACCCTTGGATCCACCCGGACACTTTTCCTCTGGTCGCCTGCAGCACTTCTTAGCAGCTCTACATTGGAATCGACGACGAAACCCGACACGAAAAGACACCTATGCACCTGGCTTCCCTGGGTAAGGTAACACGAGTACTCCGGTGCTCCCGTGGGTATTGACTCTCCAAGTGTCCTAGTCTAAAAGGGTTCCATCGCAGTTCACCTCCTTGTGCCCTTAATCTTTAAAATTGTAACTTGTTCATTCTCCATAGAAAGTCAATGGTAACCCGCGGCTGTGTTTAGACACTGCACGCATCTCCCGTGGGCCTCCTACATCCTAACCTTTGGTTGTTCCTAGAAGCCCCAGCGATTCTCCAGGCCCTAGGCCTGCTTTCTATTCCTCACGTGGTTCTTATACCACTATTTTAGTATATGGTTTGTGAGGCCCCTAGGGCAAAACGTATACTGTGCAACCTATTGTATGCTAATTAAGTTCCTTGTATTGTACTTTTACCTCTGACCTCATAAAGAGCGCAGAGGGGTTCTGTTTAGAATAAATACATACATATTTGATATATACCTTGTGTGGTGTGCTTTCATTTGGTACTCAAGAGATTATAAATGGTAAAACAACTTGCTTAACTCATCTCCAAGTCTTAGCCTGAAGGCTGCTCTCCACAGCTACCACTAGGATAGCTTTCTATAAGGTTGAATTTATAACCTACCATCAATAAGGGTCGATAGGACTGGGGCAAGGTGCCCACTAGAATAGTGGACATCATATACCAGGCCAACTTCTCAGATTGGTGTGCAGCGGGTAGGATCAGAGCTTGCACTTGTTTTACAAAATAATCTTGAGAATAAAATTTGAAAAATCACATTAAGGTACCAGTAGGTACATATAAATCAAAACTTATAATACATAAATTCAACTGAACTTAGAGGTTGTAGGTGGTAAGGGCTTAGCACACCCTGACTACAACTCCTAGAGAGGTTCTAGTAGGAAACCAAGTAGTGTAGGTAGGTGCACACACCACACCTCACTAGTCATGGCTTTAAGGGCAGGAGCTAGTGCCTCTCTGCCAGATGTCAGCCAAGTGCAGACATCTAAATATGACACATTCACTTTCCAAGAATTGAGAGGATTGTGTGCCATAAGAAAATTAAAGCAAGGACAGAGTCCCACCACCCAACATCTGATAGATATCTTAGTGGCGGATGACTTAGCAAAAGCATCAAATCCAGATACTCAGAGTAATAGGGATGGGGGCCATCCATCATCAGAAGAGGATTCTAGTGGGGCTCCCCACCAGGACTCTGAGGAGGAAGAGGATGAAGACCAGAATGTGGTTCCTGAACCCAATGGCCACAGTGGGCCTTTCTTCATCCCCCCAAGTAGGCCTACTGGTGTACCTAGACGACAGAGATCTCTCCCAGGAGACTCTCACCATTCTGGTTCATCAATAGGATCCTCTGCCTCACCTCACAGGAGGAGAACCTCCCCTGAGAGAAGAGATCATGCAGCTTGAATGAG
Organism: Lissotriton helveticus; assembly: GCF_964261635.1. Lineage (NCBI taxonomy): Eukaryota > Metazoa > Chordata > Amphibia > Caudata > Salamandridae > Lissotriton > Lissotriton helveticus. The sequence goes on from NC_136073.1 coordinate 556,630,888, forward strand.
AGAAGTCAAGCTTAGGATCAAGAGGCAAGAAGGTGCCCTTGAAAAAGAGACCCTAGCTCTTGAGAGAGAGAGAAAATTAGTAGGGCTGTAGCCCTCTGGTGGGAGCAGAATGCCTAGTGGTAGGGATAGGTCTTATGACCATAAAAACCTAGGCAAGTTTGTCCCTCCCTACCAGAGTGGGGATGACCTCCACAAATGGATAACTGCTCTGGAAAGGGTCTGCAAAGTACAGCAGGTACCCCCTAAGCAGTGGGGACAAACCTTGTGGCTCTCCTTTGCAGACAAAGGTAGAGATAAGCTCCTCACTGTCAAAGAAGATGATGCTGACAATTATAATGTCCTGAAGAGTGCTCTAATAGAAGGGTTTGACCTAACCACTGAACAGTATAGGTTGTTGTTCAGAGATACCCAGAAGTCACAGACTCACTACTGGACTGATTTTGTAGATTGTGCTACCAAGGCTCAGGAAGGCTGGTTACTGGGCAGTAAAGTAAGTGACTATACAGGATTGTATAACCTTATAATGAGAGAACAGATTCTTAATAATTGTCAGAACCAGTTATTGCATCAGCACCTGGTTGACTCTGATTTGACCTCTCCACAAGAATTGGGTAAGAGGGCAGACAAATGGGTCAGAACCAGGGTGAAGAATAAGGTACAGAACCAAGGTGGTGACCAGAAGAAGCAAGACCAAAAGGGTGGGGAGAAAGCAAAAGACCAGAAGTCTTCTCAAGGTCCCCAAAAAGCTTCTCAACAGAAGGGTGTAGTAGGGTTAACCCTGGGAACTGAGATGGACTCTGGCCTAGTCAGAGTGCCAACTCAAGCTGTTTTGATCTGTGATGGAGGCATGGATATATCCTCCTCTGTGAGTCCCAGTAACCTGGGCAAGTACAGGCAAACTCCTTTAGTCAATGAGAAAAAGGCTCAGGCCTACAGGGGCACATGGGATAGAATCAAAATGGTGATACCTGACTTTGTGGACCCTGGACAGATCACACTTGGTGAAACCTACCAAGTGACCAAAGCTAGCAATGTTACTACCACACATAGTATGGCAGTTGTTAATGTCTCCTGGGGAGGGGTAACTGGCCTTAAGAAGGTTGTTGTTAGTTCAGACCTCCCTGTAGAATGTTTGCTTGGCAATGACCTAGAGACTTCAGCCTGGTCTGAAGTGGAGTTTAGGACACATGCAGAAATGTTAGGCATCTCAGCTCATGTTCTTGGTGTGACTAGGTCACAGGTCAAAATTACAACACTGAACAGGCACTGGATTCTGGAATAATGGACCAGATGCCTACCAGGAAAAGGAGCAGTAGGGTTAAGGCTGTGCCTCCCCCGCTGCCTCAGGGTGAGGATCAGCCTTCTGAGGAAGCTGATTATGGGCCTGTAGAAGGAACTGTCCTAGAAGAACTTGAACCTGATCAGGTTGAGTTTCGTGGGACAGGGGGGCCTTCAAGGGAAGATCTGAGGCAGGCGCAGTTGGACTGCCCTTATCTTGAACCCCTCCGACAGCAAGCTGCTGCTGAGGCTGCAGGGAATGCTAGTGAAACCCATAATGTGTATTGATATGAAGGGCTCCTGTATTCAGAGGCTAGAGACCCCAAACCTGGTGCTACCAGGAGGTTGGTCATACCTTTGGCATTCAGGGGCTTCCTTTTGACACTAGCCCATGATATTCCCTTAGCAGGACATCTTGGCCAGAACAAGACTTGGGACAGGCTTGTCCCTCACTTTCACTGGCCCCGCATGTCAGAAGACACAAAGGAGTTTTGTCGCTCCTGTGTAACCTGCCAAGCCAGTGGCAAAGCAGATGGCACTACAAAGGCCCCCTTATACCACTACCTGTGGTGGGGGTTCCATTTGAAAGAGTAGGGATTGACATTGTTGGACCAATGGATCCCCAACAGCCTCTGGGCACAGGTTTTTTCTGGTGGTAGTGGATCATGCCACCAGACACCGAGAAGCTATACCACTTAGGACCATTACAGCACATGTTGTGGCAAGAGCCCTCTTGGGAGTTTTCCCAAGAGTGGGGTTCCCTAAGGAGGTTGTATCAGACAGAGGTGCAAACTTTATGTCTAGTTACTTGACTGCAATGTGGAAGGAGTGTGGAGTGAACTATAAGTTCGCCACACCCTACCACCCACAATGCAATGGTCTAGTTGAAAGGTTCAACAAGACCTTAAAGGGTATGATTAAGGGTCTCCCAGAAAAACTCAGGAGGAGATGGGATATCCTGCTACCCTGCCTTTTATTTGCATACAGGGAGGTTCCTCAGAAGGGGGTTGGCTACAGCCCAGTTGAACTTCTGTTTGGGTACCCTGTCAGAGGTCCCTTGTGTCTAGTGAAGGAGGGATGAGAGGTACCTCTCAAACCCCCTAAACATGAAATTGTGGATGATACTTGGTCTCTGTTCCAGGATGGCTGAATATATGAAAAAGGCAACCAAAAACCTGGAGGCCAGTCAGGAATTACAGAAAGCCTGGCATGACCAAAAGGTTGTGCTGACTGTTTACCAGCCAGGACAGAAAGTGTGGGTGTTGGAGCCTGTGGCCCCAGCAGCTCTCCACGACAAGTGGAGTAGACCCCACACTATTGTTGAACAAAAGGGAGAGGTCACCTACTTGGTAGATCTTTGAACTCCCAGGAGCCCCCACAGGGTACTCTATGTCAACAGACTGAAACCATATGTTGACAGGGCAGACATGGGCTTGCTCATGGCTACTGATGAAGGACAGGAGGAAGAGATTGACCCTCTCCCAGACCTGCTCTCTCAGAACCCTGATGATGGGTCAGTTGATGTTGTAGCCTTGGCAGGCAGCCTCACTGACCAGCAGCAGAATGACTGCAGACAAGTTCTGCAGGCATACAGACATATGTTTTCACTGACTCCAAGTCAGACTACCTGTGCACTCATGAAGTGGACACTGGGGACAGTCTGCCTGTTAAAAATAAGATTTACAGGCAACCTGATCATTCCGGGGACTGTATCAGGACAGAAGTCCAGAAAATGTTGGAGCTGGGAGTGATTGAACCTTCAGATAGCCCTTGGGCTAGTCCAATAGTCCTAGTGCCAAAACCGCACACCCAGGGTGGTAAGAGAGAGATGAGGTTTTGTGTAGACTACAGAGGTTTCAATGCTGTCACTAAGACAGATGCCCATCCAATACCCAGAGCAGATGAGCTCATAGATAAGTTGGCTTCTGCCAAATATCTGAGCACATTTGATCTGACAGCTGGCTACTGGCAAATCAGGCTATCTGAAGAGGCCAAGCCAAAGACAGAATTTTCAACCCCTAGTGGGCATTAACAGTTTGTGGTGATGCCCTTTGGTCTGAAAAAGGCACCTGCCACATTTCAAAGGTTGGTGAACAAAGTCCTCTCAGGTCTGGATGACTACTATGCAGCTTATCTTGATATGATTACTGTCTTTAGCTCCACCTGGGAAGATCACCTGATCCACCTAAAAAATGTTTTGGGGGCCCTGCAAAAAAGCAAGCCTAACTATCAAGGCTACTAAGTGCCAGATAGGGCAGAGTCAGGTTGTGTACCTGAGCCACCTTGTAGGTGAAGGCCAGGTTCAACCATTGCAGAGCAAAATCCAGACCATAATGGACTGGGTTGCTCCAACCACCCAGACTCAGGGCAGAGCTTTCTTGGGCCTGACAGGGCACTATAGGAGATTTGTCAAGGGGGATGGTTCCATTGTGACACCCCTGAATGACTTAACTTCTAAAGGAATGCCTAAGAAAGTTCAGTGGACAGTCAGCTGTCAAAAGGCATTTGATGACCTGAAGCAGGCCATGTGCACTGATCCCATTCTGCAAAGTCCAAACTACTCCAAAGAATTCATTGTTCAAACAGATACTTCTGAGTTGGGGGTATGGGCTGTGCTATCACAATTGAATGATGAAGGTCAGGACCAGCCAGTAGCTTTTATTAGTAGAAGGCTGACCCCTAGAAAGAAATGTTGGTCAGCTATTGAGAGGGAGGCCTTTGCTGTGGTTTGGGCCCTGAAGAAGCTGAGGCCATACTTGTTTGGTACTCACTTCACAGTTCAGACAGGCCATAAGCCCCTCTTGTGGCTAAAACAGATGAAGGTTGAAAATTCCAAACTGCTCATATGGTCCATTTCCCTACAGGGGATTTACTATACAGTGGAACATAGACCTGGGAGTAACCATGCCAATGCTGATGGACTCTCCAGATATTTCCACTTAGAACATGAAGACTCAACTGGTCAAGGTTAGTTAAATGTCCCTGCGGATGGGGGGTGGGGGGGGTTGTGTAGAAGAGTAGGGTCTGCTTCCTATGGTTACCCCCACTTTTTTCTGTGATTCTCTGATTTTTCGACTTTAGTATAGCTGTGGCCCTGCTAATCAGGCCCACAGCCTAGCTGTTCACTCTCTAAATTGATACCATGTACTTTAGGTACAAACCAGATTGGTTACTGGGTCACCCCTGTGAGCCCCAGTATAGTGTACCCTGGGTACCCAGGGCATAAATGCACCCTAGACCTACCAGGGGCTGCAGCATGTATTGTGCCACCCCTGGTTAGCCTTCCAAACTGACATTACAGGTCTTTACGTACAGCCTGGGTAAGGTGGTGTAATCACCCCTTACTTAGATATAGTATATCTATATCTACCTTATATATAGACACATGGTAACCTATAAGTCAATCCTATGGCAGGCCTTGACAATCCTGGAGGCAGAGTGCTTGGTTTTATGTGAGAGGGTGCCCTAGCATGAGCTGAGCCACTCTGCAGCTTTCGGAACCATCTCCTTAAAGCTGTTCTATGATATAGCCATACCATATACTCTTAAGTGCATTATAATCCTCGCGGTTAATGCTAACTTAGGTTTGGCTTTATCAAAACATGTTGTGTAAGGTGTCAAACACTTTGGAATACTACCCCCCCCCCTCCTCCAGTGTTGGTGGCAGGGGTAGCATTCCACCCTTCTAGAGGGAGAAGACATGTAGTTACTGGTTTACCCGGTTAAAGTTAAACAGAGCCTCAGCATCTCAAAATGGATGCTGCTGCCACAGACACGAGTCTGCCCTCCTGCTGCTGGACGAAACTCCGGCAGGGGAGGCTTGGACAAAAAGTTTCCTACCCAGGGAGGTGCTAGCACCTCCCCAGACAGGCTCTTAGTGTATTGGGGCAGGGAGGGCTGCATTCAGTGAATGCTTTCCAGACACTGCCTGGGGCACACAAGGTGCTCCATGCATTCCCCAGTTCAAACCGGTTACTGGGGCACTCAGCCCCAGCTCTGGTGCGAAACTGGACAAAGGGGAAGGGGTGTAACCACCCCCTCCCCAGTCCACCCAGAGGAGGGACCTTAGAGTTAGTCCAACCCCTAAACTTACTATAAGTATAGAACCCCAATCCCTAGGGCTTTAGATTACCCTGGACGAAACTCTGCAACATATATCTTGGACCTTCGACATTCCATATCAACTGGAAGACGGAAGAAATCTCTCTTGTGGTCAAGGAGTGACCACCTTGTTCAAACAGGCACCAACTGCATCTTTGCCGGTCTGCATTGTCAAGGCTCCCGCCGGATCCCGAAGACTCTGCGACACAGGACACGGACTTCCAGACATCTCTGATGCTGACCTGCGCTCCCAGCAAAGCTGAGACCTGTGGCAGACACGAAAGACGTGGGACCGGAACTCCTGGATATCCTGCATTTTGCAAGCTGCACCTACTTCCCAAGGTATCCCAAAGTTGTGCATTGGGGTGTTTGAAGCCCCAGCTCCGATCACCTTTTGCACCCGCTTGTGCATTTCCACTCGACGCGTCTTCGCGGTTCCTAGTCCGTTGGCTAGTGAGCCCCCACAAAGACCAATCTTGAATTCCTTTGCTGTCCTGGTTGCTCCAGGCTTGCTCCAACTTCTCCCCAAAAGAGAAGTTCCTCAGACCTTGCTGTTCTGCACCAAAGCCAATCTCAACATCCTGCGTGGATTGCGTTTGCCAAGGCTTGTTGGGTCGAATCCAGATACCGACACCACAGTCAACTAGATCCTTTGTGGGACAGCTCGAATCCAGCTCTTGGTTGTCGTCAACGCCTCCTGGTCCTCGTGGCTGAAGAGACAAACTTCACCTTTTCACCTGAATCACCTGACATTGGCTGGTAGCTTCCCATTGCCATCCTGGTCACTAGCTAGTGACCCAGACTCTGTCCCTTCTGCTTTCAGGTTCTTCACATCTCCAATCCACCCTTGGATCCACCCGGACACTTTTCCTCTGGTCGTCTGCAGCACTTCTTCGCAGCTCTCCATTGGAATCAACGACGAAACCCGACACGAAAAGACACCTATGCACCTGGCTTCCCTGGGTGAGGTAACACGAGTACTCCGGTGCTCCCGTGGGTATTGACTCTCCAAGTGTCCTAGTCTAAAAGGGTTCCATCGCAGTTCACCTCCTTGAGCCCTTAATCTTTAAAATTGTAACCTATTCGTTCTCCATAGAAAGTCAATAGTAAGTCGTGGCTGTGTTTAGACACTGCACGCGTCTCCCGTGGGCCTCCTACATCCTAACCTTTGGTTGTTCCTAGAAGCCCCAGCGATTCCCTAGGCACTAGGCCTGATTTCTTCCTCACGTGGCTCTTATACCACTATTTTAGTATATGGTTTGTGAGGTCCCTAGGGCAAAACGTATACTGTGCAACCTATTGTATGCTAATTAAGTTCCTTGTATTGTACTTTTACCTCTGACCTCATAAAGAGTGCAGAGGGGTTGTGTTTAGAATAAATACATATATATTTGATATATACCTTGTGTGGGTGTGCTTTCATTAGGTACTCAAGAGATTATCCCTCGTTTTGTATTTGGCTTTGAACTTTTGTTGTGCTTTTACCCTGTTTTTAAGGGGAGACCCCTTACTGCACATAATCTGTTAAACTCACCGCTATTTGGGCGGATCCGGGTCCCGGGGCTGGTGTTTGGTGGGCGCCATCTTGGGTGGGGACTCAACCCTTCGGCGAGCGCCATTTGGAGCGTTCTAGCGCTCTGGCAGCATCGCGGGACGCCTACTTAAGGCGGTCCTTGGTTCCTGGTAGCCTTGACAAGGTACCACCGCGGCTGCGCGGATTGCTGCTGCGTTTTCGTGTCATTTTAAAAATCCCTCGTTTTGTATTTGGCTTTGAACTTTTGTTGTGCTTTTACCCTGTTTTTAAGGGGAGACCCCTTACTGCACATAATCTGTTAAACTCACCGCTATTTGGGCGGATCCGGGTCCCGGGGCTGGTGTTTGGTGGGCGCCATCTTGGGTGGGGACTCAACCCTTCGGCGAGCGCCATTTGGAGCGTTTCCAGCGCTCTGGCAGCATCGCGGGACGCCTACTTAATGTCGCTCCCCCCGCGCAGCAGGGACGCGCAGTGAGGGCGCCGTCGCGTTGCCGGAGTCGTGCCAGAGTCCTGCCCGTCTGCGCCCGTCCGCGCTAAGGACGCGCGGGGCGCAGCGGGCTTCTTTCCTCGCCCTAGCCCTTCCATTGGCATAGTGATGCCTACCTATTCTAGAGAGACCCCATGGGCTATTGGGCGGACCATCCCGAAGTGCGATCTGGCACCATTTCATCCGCTATGCGGCCCCTACCATTGCGCCTGCAACAGATGGGTGCTGGATTCCCCCGTGCCCGTCCGCCAGAGGGACGATACATCTGCCCCTCGGAGTCAATGCTCCACGCGTACGCTACGGGTGTGGTGTCTAAATGCCAGGTCCCTGGTGAAGCACCATCAAGCCATTTATGACCTCATCAGGGATGAGTCCCCCGATATATTTGCCATTACGGAAACGTGGCTTCAGGAGGCGGATGTGGCCATTACCAATCTGGCCTGTCCCCCTGATTATTCCATCTATACTCTTAACCGGCCTACGAGAGGTGGCGGCATCGCCCTCGTAGTTAGGTCCAGTTTCACCTGCACCTGGAATGGCCTTACCATCTCTGGCTGTGAAAGTGCCTCCTTTAAGATCTTAATCAGCCCCCAGTTTTCGTTCTCTGGGATGGTTGTCTATCGACCTCCGGGTAGCGAGGTGAAGTTCAGAGAAGCTTTCCCTGACGCTGTTAGCGTGCTGGCTATGGGTTGTGCCAACTTTTCCATCTTGGGAGATTTTAATCTTCACTTCGATAACCATAACAGCCCGGCCGTCAGCAGTATTTTAGCTGACCTAGAGGCCCTCCAGTTAACTCAACTGGTTTCACAGCCCACTCATGTAGGGGGTCACATATTGGATCCCTTTTTCACTAATCTAGGTGAGGCTTACATCTTGTCTATCTCCCCATTAGGGTGGACGGATCACTTTCTTGTGTCCATTCGGTACCCTCTGCCTGAAATCTCGTCTGTACCACCTGCCAGACTGGTGCCCAGGCGGCACTGGAACAAACTCAGGCTGGAGGATTTGCACCGTATTTTGGGGGAGGAGCCGCTAGGCCCTCTAGACAATGTGGAAATGGGCTATGACCAGTTCTGCCGGTGGATTACCAGGGCGCTTGACTCTCTGATTCCTATTACTCTGAGCAAGTTGAGCTCCAGAGAGTCGAGTCCCTGGTATGATGGTGCCTTACGTGCTCTGAAGGGTACTTGCAGACGGGCGGAAAGAGCATGGCGGAAGGCCTATGAGATCGATAAGAAGGCTGTATACTTGGCCTCCGTTAAGCTCTATCATCGAGCTATCTGCCGAGCTCGCGCGGCGTTCTATTCCTTGGAATTCCGCAACAGCCCTAACCCGTCCAAAACCATTTTTAAAGTACTCAAAGACCTTTTGGCGAAACGGACCTCTTCCTTGGCAGCCAGTACCTCCTCTCATTGCGAGGCCCTGGCATCGTTCTTTCTAGAGAAGGTCCAGGTTATTTACCAGGCCTTTCCTAGCATTGGGCCAGCACCAGGAGCTCTGGACTGCATTCAAGATCTTACCATCATGCGTTCTCTTCCCCCACTTTCATCTGAGGGGTTTAATAAACTGGCTCAGCAAATTAAATTAGGTTCTCCTTCGGACCCCCCAAGACCTGCCCTGTTCAGAGATCGATCTTTCCTGGGACACGCTACGGTGTGTTCCCTGATCAACCTTTCGCTGGCCTCAGGCTTGGTCCCAACTAAATGGAAGCAGGCGGTGGTCTCACCGATCCTGAAAAAGTCTTCGTTGGATCCATCAAAACCTGAGAACTACCGCCCTATTTCATTGCTTCCCTGGCCGGCGAAGGTTGTGGAGGCTCACGCTAATCTGGCCCTCTCTGAACATCTTACTCGGGCAAAGGTCCTGGACCCCACGCAGAATGGTTTCCGTGCGGGTCACAGCACGGAGACAGCCCTCCTTGCCATGGTGAGCACTTGTGTATGGTGTTGGATGACGGTCAAACGGCGGCGCTTGTACTTTTAGATCTCAGCGCCGCCTTTGACACCGTCTCTCACAGCATTTTGCTACACCGCCTCGAGGAGATCGGCATAGGTGGGCTTGCTCTGCAGTGGTTCCGCTCCTTTCTTGACAATCGTTCCTTTTGCGTGGCCATTCCCCCTCATCAATCCAAATCCCATCCTCTGGCCATGGGGGTTCCGTAGGGGTCCTCGCTGAGTCCCACGTTATTCAATCTTTACGTGAGACCGCTGGCTGAGGTCGTTAAGCAATGGGGCATGACCATGGTCTCATATGCCGATGATACTCAGCTAGCGGTTACTATCAGCGGGGATGCGGAACAGGATGCCCCTAGGTTTCAGAGTGGAATGAGGGCAGTGGCCAGTTGGATGACGGCCAACTGTCTCCAACTCAATGCAAAGAAAACTGAAATCATGATTGTCGGGAAGAGAGCGGAGCTTTGGGGGGACAGGTGGTGGCCTCCTGAATTGGGGCCACTTCCCACCCCGGTCGCTGAAGTGAGAAACCTGGGAGTATGGCTTGATCCCTCCCTTAATTTTGCTGGCCACACAAAGAGAACTGCGGCCTGCTGCTTTGGTGTCCTTCGGGGACTAAGACCGGTCCTCAAATTTTTTGACGCCCCAACCAGGCAGCTGGTAATTCAGGCGACGGTGTTGTACCGGCTTGACTACGCTAGTTCTCTCCTGGTGGGGGCTAATCAGGCTGATATCGCCCGCCTGCAGCGCGTCCAAAATGCCGCAGCTAGAGCGATAGTTGGCTTGCCCAGGTTTTGCCCCGTCTCTAACACTCTACGCTCCTTGCATTGGCTGCCGGTCAAAATGAGAATTCATTTTAAGGTGTTATGTTTGGCCTTTAAAATCTTGAAAGGTTTTTCCCCCCCAATCCTTACCAACCTTCTGCTCTCCTATGTTCCGTCACGTTTCCTTAGATCTGCCGGCCAGGCGCTTGCCGTGGTTCCCCGGTTTAAACTTTCTCGGGCCGGTGGTCGCTCTTTTCGTGTGAGGGCTGCGGCCATTTGGAACTCCTTACCGGTTGAGGTCCGCCAGTTGGAGGACCTTCTGCTGTTCAGTAAAGCCATTAAAACTCTTCTGTTTTAGACCCTCTCCCCCAGTCCTCCCTTTTGCGGTTCTGCTTTCAGCGTTGCTGTGCTCTACCTTGTCTTGCGCCGGGACGCTCCTTTGCTGGAGCAGCTGCGCGCATTATAAATGTTCATAGCATAGCATTATAAATGGTAAAACAACTTGCTTAACTCGTCTCCAAGTCTTAGCCTGAAGGCTGCTCTCCACAGCTACCACTAGGATAGCTTTCTATAAGGTTGAATTTATAACCTACCATCAATAAGGGTTGATAGGACTGGGGCAAGGTGCCCACTAGAATAGTGGACATCATATACCAGGCCAACTTCTCACACCATAGACAAGAGAAGGCCCTCGCCAGAACACACAAGGTGTTACATGCCCGCAGGGCTGCGCTGGTCGAGGCGAACATGTTACACCCGCAAGAGTTCAGCCAGCGGGCCTCCCGGGACGGCGTAGTTAACAGTGGCAGCAGGGAGGAAAAGTGGTCCTCAAGAGCGGACTGGCAGCAGAAGAATGGAGGGAGAGGCATGCCGGGTCACGTGGTGCCGGAAGGTGACGGTGCAGAAGGTGTTGAGGCACCGGATCTCCTCAGGCAGGACACCTCCAAGGTCACGCTAAAGAAGAAAGGATCGAGCTCTCAAAGGGGAGTAAGATCTCCCTCCCACCAGAGCCCTGGTGGAGAACCTCCAAGAGATGGTCCGTCGTAAAATGATCAATCGGGTCCCCCTTGCGCAGAATGCCCACAGCTGTGGACACCGCGTGCGCGAAGGCCGCACCCGCCTCTGTAGGTCCCTGCGGAGAAGAAATCAGCTCCTCCATGGGCGACGGCTGTAGACTAAGACGGCCGTCCCCGAAGCCAAGCGGGACGGGCAAGGGCCAGACCTGAAAGCCAGAAGGCACCGAAGAATGGGGTACCTGCTGCTCCTCCGACGTGCACCTCGGCCTCAGAAAGGGCGGGAAGCCAAACCTTCGACGCCGGGGAAAAAGACACCATGCGGCCACCAGTCTCCGGCAAAGAGGACACCAAAATGCAGCCAGCCTCCGGAGAAGAGGGAGCGTCCGAAGACGAATCCGCTGCATGACCTTGGCGTGGAGCCGTAGAGTCCGCACCCTGAAGTGGGACGCCCGCACCATCCGGCGCCGGAGGAGAGGCCGGATAGGGCTCCTCCAAGTCACACCGCACCATTACTCTGTCCCCCACTCCAGGGATTCGAGCAAAAGGAACGGAGTTTGCATCAATTATGTATGTATTATTGAGTGGCTAATTTAGAGGTAATGCCGCATAGTCGCCTTTCAATGAGGCTTTTACTGCCAGCATGGTTTCTCCATCTATTTGTTTTTTTAGAACGCTTTTTTGTGGCTACGGAAGCCGGTTGAACAGCTGCCGCTGTGGCTCTGTTAGCCAATGAATTCCCTGCAATGTGAACGCCATCACGTCGATGACTCAGCATATGTATCACGTGAGTCTTTCGTAGTTCTTTCTGAAAAAGAATTACTTGTTCCCAGAGCTTTTTATGCTTTATTGTGGCACCTGTCTCATCTTTGCAACCGTTTTCAATCCAGGTCTGCATGGAATTATTGTAAGACTGGACACAGTAATGCGAATCGCACACTATTAGTGTGGGGAATTCGCGATCGGCATTTTCAAGCGCCATCTTTAAAGATCTTATTTCAGCTCTCTAAGCTGTGCAGTTTCTGAGTGATTCAGTTTTTGTGACCAGTGGTCTGAATTTACCTATGCGCCAGCGACCTTCAACAATCGCGTACGCTGCATTGTAAGATTTTTTATCCATAACGTAGTGTTGTGCAAATCTGTCGGTGTAGATTATACAGGCGTACTGTTCTAGAGGCAGAATTTCGATTGGCAGAGGATATTCATTTTCGTATTCTAGATCTTCTAGCTTTTTCATTTTGGGATCAAATGCGTGTTTCACATCTGTTGCAGCGAGAGAATTTTCCCATTTTATCCATTTTGGATCTAATGCCACTGCATTTGGAATGCTCAGTCTTGTTACTGCCTCAAGGGCTGATACTGCTGTTAAAACAGATATGCTCTTCCCTTGAGCTTGGGCTTTTTCTTTTGCTACAGCAGTTTCAACCGCAGTCAGAATTTTTCAGTAGAACTGAATTTCATTTCAGCTTGTTTGTACAAGTGTAATTTATAAGCTATTGGTACTGTTTCTCCCTCATTAGAGGTCAGGAATGTGAATCTGCATCTTCCTGGGATGACTCGGATTACCAGGCTGCGTTTGTTTGCGCGTGTTTGCAGTTTTGTTTTAGTTAACATGTCTGTTTGTAATGAACGTAAAATATCTGTGTGTTTCTGAGTCCAATTAATTGGTTTGAAATCAGGTTTTATTAATTCGTAGAGAGGTTAAACCCTCTCTGCATAATTTAGAATATAAGTTCTTCTGAAATTCAGGAAACCTAGAATTGATTGTAAGTTCTTCAGCGTTCTTGGAGCTTGGAGTACTGCACACCTCTCTAAGAAGTTGTCTGCTAGGCTTTTGCCTTCACTTGATAACTCATATCCTAAAAATAGGACAGTGAGGTGGGCAATTCGTGACTTTCTAAAGTTGAATTTGGACCCTTCAGCTGCGAACCCAAGTATTATGATGTTCACTCTTTTCAAGTGTGTCTCCAGGTCATCGTCTGTAAGATAGATGTCATCGACATAAGAAAATGCCTCATCATCATACATCTGTAGTAACTCTGTTACCCTGGCTGAAAATAAGCCTCGGCTATTCTTGAATCCCTGTGGGAAACGACAAAATTGCTTTTGGGCCCCCATGCTGGAGAAAGCGGTCAAATACCTGCTTTCCGGTGCAATGTTTTGACAGAAGAAACCATTTGAGATATCTAATGTCGTTTTTATATTTTTTGCGCACAATGTTATTCATTAGTGCTGCACTGTGTGAGTTTTGTACTGCAAATGTTTTGCAACAAGAGTTTAGGTGTCTGTAATCCAAAACTAGACGATATGAATTGTCTGGTTTGGAGACAGGAAACAAAGGATTGTTCATTTGTGAGGTGCATGTTCAATCACCCCCTGATATTCAAGTTGATCTAAGATCTCCTTGACTTGTTTTTTAGCTTCTTGCTTAACAGGATACTGCCTTTGTGCAGTAGGTTGATTTTTTAATTGAATGGTGAGGAGATTCCTCATCCCATCCTACATGATTTTTATATAATACAGGAGCTTGGGCCACTGCCCATTTTCTAGCATATGTGTGTTTTTTATGAGTTGGAATGTGATTTGAGAAGGCAGGCATAATCATTTCTTCGCCATGTGGGCACTCCCTGACAAACTCTGGTGGCCAGTCTTTCTCTGCTAGCAGGATATCATAGCCTTTAGATAGGTTATACCAAAAGAGACCCTTTATTTTCCTAGTTTTGTCCCCTTCTATACGTAATGTTATTTCATATAATTTATGGGGCACACTAACTCTGGTGTCTGCAGTTTCCACTTGAATGTATTCATTCATGTCCACTGTCTCCAGAAGAGTCATCAGGATCTTGCGAGCTATGGTCACTTCTGCTGCGCTGTCTAGCATTGTCTGGGCCCATTCTCCGTTTTCAGTTGTGTCCTCAGAATCCTCGGCATGTTTTATTTTAATACTAGCTACCTTCTTTTTGGGAAATTGTAATTTTTTACTTTGATGAGCAGGTTCCTTGTCTTTGGACTTGACGTGCTCTTCTTTGTGTTCTGACCGTCCTCTTCTTTCCGATTTCTGTGAGGAATTCTGAAAAGATCGAGAGGGACGTGTATCAATATCTTGATATCTGTCAGGTTTTCTTAAATTGTCCCTATTTCTAAGGTTATATCTTTTTTCAGAGGGCTCCCTGTGTGGAGACTTGCCTCCTCGTTCTGGAGATCTATCTCTCCGTTGAGGAGACCTTCCTCTGGACTGAAATTGTTTTTCTCTGGGAGTGGTTTGTTTATTACCCTCCCACATCTTTTTTGGAGTATTGAGATTATTCTTAATAGAGGTTTTTTCAGGAATTTCAGTTAGTTGTGGTTTTAGTGGTTTCCCACCCAAACTATCTCTACCTAGTTCGTCATAGGATTTTTCAATTATTCTGGTAAGTTCAAAAGGTTGTTCTGTTATATCTGTTTCTTTCAATTTTTGGCGGATCGCTACACCGTCAATTGAACTAATTCTCTATATGCTTTTGTTAATTCTTTTAGTTTCACTAAAAGTTCTTGGTCTGACATTTTTTCAATGTCGGGATGTGGTGTGTAGCCGGCTAGAACTGGCCATGTGGCTCCTGGTCTACTTAGTGGACCGAGCCTGGTGAAGTGATTTTAATGTTTTAGGGCGCCATTAAACCAGAGCTGATGCTCTTGGTAAGTTAGTGGAATTTCAATGTCCTCAAAAGGAACGTATTCCGTTGGAGATTCCTCTACTTTGTAGTAGTGAAAATCACATGTCACAGCATTTGCTGCCGGAAAATGTATCCAGGAATAGAATACCTCTGTCTGCCGATATTCATGGGCCTCTACCACAAATACGACTGTACCACCTCTTGATGATACTCCATTATTTATAAGTTTGTAAGTTACACTCTTCCTTACATTGACTGGGATGATTATAGCCTCCGGGTCATCTTGCCGGAAACTAGTGTCATCCGCTAAAAGTTGAGCTGCCAAAGCATCTCTTTCTCTGTCGTAGTCCGACATTTTTTCTGACAGAAAGTTTGCAGAGCAAGTTTCAAGGAAACAAAGATTAGGTGCACAATATTTTGGAACACTGTATCCTTCAACGTTGACTAAACCAAAAACTAATACATAGGATTCGCATCCTACTAAGTTCTGGCGGATATTAACCTTTTACCCACTCCAGACGTCTATTGGAGTTTTTACGGGAAAAAGGGGTCTGAGTGAAAAGCACGACAGAGTTACTCTAGTATCTAGCGTTAAATTATCGCCTTACCAAACGTTGGGCGTCATGTAGTGTAGTTCCTATATTCCCAATAGGCTTTGCGCATTGGAATAACATAAACGATAGTGTAGACGTAGGACTTAGGTCGACTAGGTCTCTATTAAATATGTTAGACTTAATTATGAATGCCAGCTAGCTCAGAGGTCACTAGAAACTTTCTCGAGTAAACAAGAAGGTGTTAACTTTCCTGAATAGACAAGAAGGGATTAGTTTCTGACAACCGCATAAACATGACAACTTTGCTCCCTCCAGAATAAGGAGTATACCTCCAGAGTCGCGGAAACAATAGACGGCTATTTCACTCAGTCAATCGTGCATGCTTAGTTTCACCAGGAGTGCAGAGAAATAGAGAGACGGGCGTTTTCAATAAAATTGGTTATTTATTGAGCAATCTTCTTTCTCATGCAAGAGAAGTGAATTGCCACAATTGCAATACTTGTCATAAAGTAAAGTGCGTACAGTAAAAGGAGTATTATGAAATAATACTGTAAAAGCATTGATATGGTTTCTAAGCCATAAGATACTTATAATGGATAAAATACATACAATGATAAAAGTTGACTAAACGTACTCAACTGGTGTTTCTAAAATACGCCTACCCCGGTGTACCTAACCTAAGCCTAGTACGTGGGAAGGAGTAAGTGAGATATAGTTTGAGTTAAGATAGTTTTTGCCAAGAATCTGAATCAAGAATTATCGAAGGGTCTAATCAGCTCCGTACCTTGGTTATAGAATGAAGGAGGTCTTGTATCTCTCTCTCAGGACTCGTTCTCCCAGCAACCCGCAAGGGTGACTGGAAACACTGGAGCTGGATTTCTCGGCAGGAGAAAAGACAGCGTCTCTCTCAGTGTGTCAATGGGAGGGTTGGCTTCCTTCAGCACTTGTTTCAGCAGGGCATCGGGTAAGTAGATAGCCGATCTGCTCCAAACCACCGTGTGTTTGCTAAGGCAGCTGTTGGTATATTTATACCTGGAAGGTGCAGAGTTTGACGTAAGGTTGGACATAAGACATCACTAAGAACTTGCAGTTCTTTCAGGACTCCAGGAGTTCTTGGAGAAATCAAAACAGAAGCAGGGGGAATTCCCGGGCTGCTGGAGGCTTGGTTTGTTTCAAGAACGCGTTGTACTTTCTAGGAGTCTATGGGAGTAGCCTTGCCGTATTTGGACTGCATTTGCTATGACTAAATATGGATATGATTCTTATGCCTTTATAAGGATATGATTTGTTATAACCACATAAGGGCATAAATCGGGAATATTTAAATAGGGTCCTAGATACGTTCACAACAGGGCAAGGGCCAGACCTGAAAGCCAGAAGGCACCGAAGAATGGAGTACCTGCTGCTCCTCCGACGAGCACCTCGGCCTCAGAAAGGGCGGGAAGCCACCCTTCGACGCCGGGGAAAAAGACACCATGCGGCCACCAGTCTCCAGCAAAGAGGACACCAAAATGCAGCCAGCCTCCAGAGAAGAGGGAGCGTCCGAAGACGAATCCGCTGCATAATCTCGGCGTGGCGCCCTAGAGTCCGCACCCTGAGGTGGGACGCCCACACCATCCGGCGCCGGAGGAGAGGCCGGATAGGGCTCCTCCAAGTCACACCGCACCGGGGACCGGAGTGGGGCCGGAGCCGAAGAGGCCAATGGGCGCCGACTTGACCCCCGACGAGGCAGCCGCCTGCGTGGAGGGACGAGAGGGACCGGGGGAGTGACCCGAAGTCCTCCACCAGCCTCGGCCCATAATGTAGCAGAGGCGGTCCGGTGACCCATGTGGAGGTGCCAAAGACAACTCAACCCCCCACTCGCCTGTGGGGAGGAATGAGAAAGGGTCGAAGAGGGATGGGGAGTCCCCACCCCACCGCGGCCCAGGGCGGGACAAGGAGAGGTCACCGACCCTTGTGGGGCTGCCCGAAGCAGACACCGGCGCCTGGACGGCGTCAGCTCAGCCTTGGACAAGGCCTTCGTCTGCCCAGAGGGCAGAGCGGGGCTCGGGGATGCGACCGAGACTCCCGCGGGAGTTTGCGGCGGGAGTTTGCGGCGAGGCAGAGGCGCTGTGGCGCAAAGGAGGGACCCCAGAGGGGCCGCACCTCAACATCACCACATCCTCCAAGCCTGGATCCGAACTAGTCGGAGCAGGAGCCGAAGCCGCCGGCGGCGCCGCGGAGGGCCCCGCGCAAAGCGAGGGAACCGCCTGCGCCCCAGGAGGGGAAGGAGGAGGAGATGCCAGCGAGGCCCGCAAAGCCGCCGCGCATGTCTCCATCTGGACTCTCGAAGCCCCCTCACCGGGAAACGGTGGATAGGACGACACGCGGGCCGCATTACCCGCAGAGAGCCCACGCCCCCGGAAGGCCGAAGACCAGGCCCCAGGGACGAACTGCGACGCTTACCCACCGGGGAGCGACACTCTTTCGACATCAGAGAAGGACGAGGACGACGACCGCGGCCATATCTGAAGCCGTTTGCCGAAGCTGATCGAGGGGAGGAGGTCGACCTGGAGAGACGCGCCATAAGAAGTTTCATGCGGCGCTCTCACCGCGACTTCAGCTTCAACTGCTGACACGCCTCACAATCAGTGGTGCCGTGATCCTCCCCCACACACCACATACAAATAAATGAGATGTGGGTCCGTCGCCGACATAAGACGCCCACACGTAGTGCAAGTTTTGAAGCCGGAAGGCGTTTGCACACTGTTCCACCAGATAAAAGACAAGTGGTGAAGAAAAAAGGGCCCCAAACAGGCCAGCAGCAAGACCGGATCCGCGTTACACGCGGAAAAGGAAAAAACTGACGTAGGCGCGCATGGGCGGGGCTTATGTGGCCTCGCTGTAGTCACGTGCGCGGACGACGCCTGGGCGGAGTCGCGTGATGTCACCCCGCCCCCGGCGCACAGAGATGCTGTGGCAAAAAGTTTCCGGATCCAGTCTCACGCCTGGGGATAATTCTACATGAAAGAATCTGCGGCTAGTAGTCTCTATCAGATACATTAAATAAATAAATACAAACTTGTTAGACACACAGGAAACCTGCATTCCATTGGCATTTTTTTTAAATCATTTTCTCCACATGGGAAACATTTTTCTCTGAAAAGAAAACTCTTCCTTTAGATCGCAAGAAAATATAGGGGCACTTGGGCTGTTCGTTTTATCATGAATGCTAAGAGTGTGAATTGAGTGCGAAAAACTCTCTGGAAAGCATTTAAATAACCACAGCATTACTGTTTGCTGGGTGTTCACTACAATATCAATGAACACCTCATTAGCCCTCTTCTGGAAAGTACTTGTTCTCACTGCTGATCCTTAACTTGCTAACGTTGCAAATTTGCCATTATTGTGAATTTTCCACATGGGACGTAGGGTTGTGAGAGCAGAACCCAGATTCCCTTGGCTATGGCGTGCAGAGGCAGATTACTGAATGGACCCACCAGTTTAAGATTCATTTCTGTCTCCATAGGTACAAAGAATGAGGGTGTGGGCATTCACAGCAGGCAGTTGGTAGTCCAATGCCCAACCGCCCTGGCGCATTATCCTGCACTTTCCTGAATGCTAGTAAGGTCCAGAAAGTTAAAGCGAGCACAAGTCTACATCACTCACTCTGATTGTTCTTGTTTAACTAAATCAGAATTGGTGCCTCTGCTTAGGCTATTGTGATGTGTTGCCATCAGACTAGCTGGCGCTCGCCCCACCTTTCAGGACTGTTTTTGAGATACAGCATAGCAGCAATATTAATGGGCGCTGCTGACCACCTCAATGCAGGAGAACTGAATAGGAATTTATGTAGAATATAATTAAGGTACTGAGAACTCTTGCAATATGTACTGCTAGTGAAATCCAGAGATCGGCAGATTCAACCTATTTTATATTTCAGGAAACATTTTCTCTCAGCTCCAATTAAAAGTCCTATCTGCATGAGCAAACATCTGCAAATTTGATTTTTTAGGCAGTGTCTGCCATTTCACTCACAGATCTCACATTGTGCACACCTGGGGCCGTATTAAACAGAGTGCCCCGGGCATTTGCGCCCGCTTTGGGCGCGATGGGCATTTGCGCCTGGTATTACAGAAGGAGCCGCATAGGCTTGTGCGTCCCCTTCTGTAATACCTATAGCGCTGGAGCAAATAAACCCTGGGGACAGCGCATTCACCAAAATGTGGTGCACTTTCCTTCATTGCGCTGTGTGCACCTTTTAAAGGTGCGTCCAGCGCAATGAAGGGAAATGCACTGTATTACCATGAATGCGCTGCCCCCAGGGCAGCAGTGAACTTGTGCTGCCCTGGGGGCAGCGCATTCATGTGAAAAAACCGGAGCTCTGTGTTTTCACAGTGCAGGCGGCAACCCGCCTGCACTTTTAATGGGGATTAGAGACAGTGACTGCACCCACCTGCAAGGGGATGTCTGCATTTCCCCCTCCAGATGGCTGGCATCGGGGGCCACTGACAGGTGGCGTACTGTCAGTGCGCCTATCTGTAATACAGGACAGGCGCAGAGGCAAAAGGATTCCCTCATTTTCATGGGGCACACCCCCATGAAAACGAGGGAACGCCCCCTTGAAGATAGCGGTATAACAGAAGGAGCCGAAAAAAAGCATCTGAGGCCCCCAGGTGGTGGGGGGAATGCAAAGTGGGCGCAAACACCCGTTGCGCCCCTAGGGCAGTTACTGTTATGCGGCCACTAGACAATATTAAGGTGTGCAAGACATTTTGTGATGCGGGCTCTAAAAGTTCTATTTTCACATTAACACGTAAATTAAAATTCTACATTTTATTCATCTACTTTTTCACTTTATCATCATGGTGCAGAGAGTGAACTCCAGAATATATCACAACAATGATTGATTTTGTTTCAGCGACAATTATAAACAATCTCTTGCAGATTGAGAAGGCAGGAAAACGGAACTTTGCTTGCACTTGATCACCCACAATAAAAGATCTAATTATTGATGGTAATTAAACTTACTCTTAGGTCGGAAGTGAGGGAAAAATGTAGGAGCACCTTTTTGGGCCATACAAATCAGAAGAGAACAGTCCTGGAAAACGCATCACTAACTACTGAAACACATCCACTGTCGGGCTCTAGAATTGCATGGGGAAAGGTTCTCCAGTGAGACGCCTAGAAATGAAAGTCTTTGCCACTTCAGTCCCTAACATGGAGGGACAAGCACAGCGTGGAGAAAATAAGCATTGCTCCGCTCTGTCCTTTTCAAAAAGTAATTCAAAACTTCTCATCTTACTCCCTGCTGCCCGTGCTCCAATGGGAGCCCTACAACCAATACAGTTTCAGTGAATGCAGAGTGAAAGTTACGCTAAATAAAAGCTCCATCAATCAGTACCTCATGACTTTGCTGAACTTTTTTGACTTTTTTTTAAATTGATGAATGCCTAATTATTTCTTTTAGATGTCCTTTATATGGCAGATACTTACCTTTTATTTGTCTGGTTATTTTACAGCTCCCCAACCCGATTTTCTCCTCCCATCACTCCATGTGCACTCTGACATACTTGACTGCTCACAAAGCCAAACAACTCTTCTGTGGCCCAGCAGCAAAGTTTACCCTCCTATGCCACACCAGAAGCCTGTACACGACCCCAGAAGTGGAAAAGTCAGCTTCAGATGCACACAAGGAGTGCTTCCCTCCTACATCGGTCCCCCAAAGATACAGGTTTGTAAAATGTACATATTATTCGGGAGTGTGAGGGGGTCTGACCTATGGCCTTTGCCCTTGCTTCCATTGCCTAGTCATGCAACATAGTATAATCAGTTTATAACTTTTCTTCATGACATTTTGGGTGTTCAGTTATGTTGTCACATATGCACATGTTTTTTAGTTCATGGAACGTACCAATATAATGTATAGGCCTATAGGAAAAAGGTTTTTGCATAATCACCAATTTAGTTCATGTACAATTTTCTCATGTACGGCTCTAGGCATGTGTAAGTTTCACAACTAATTCCTTAAAATCATCTTGAGAAGCCAGTGCTATCATTTCTCCCACTGTCTACTTAGCCAATTAGGGATTAGAATGAATCAGGACGAGGCAGGGACCATATTACTGGGACTATCTCTGAAGGACAAAGTGGGCACTTTCAACTACTGAGAAGGTGTAGGTGGCGCTCTAAGCCACTATAATATGAGAAAGGTATGGGGCAATTTGGGCCACATTACTCACTGTGGCAGAATATAATGGAAGACTTATATTTCAGCATTTCCTTAATATCAATACTATTTTTCTGGTTTAGATTTATTTTTTCACTTTTCCGGATGCTCTAATAAGCACAACTATAGATAGTATACAAAAAATGTCTAACAGTTATTACATAATAGAATAACACCTTGTGTTTTATTTACTTCTCAGAACCTGTTGGAGGGGGGCATGTGCAACTCCCTGCTGAGTCTCTTGCAGGTCTTCATGCTAGCCCATGCCATGTAATAGCTCACGGGATGGGCAAATGAGAACCTGTTTGTTCCCTTTAGACAGTTATATCACAATAAATCTGTAGTGGTAGCAGATCAGAAGAATCTGAACATGTTATTCAAAAATACCATAGAATGCTACAGTGTCAGGCACTGTGCTGTAGGAAATGGAAAACAATTAGGTACAACATTCTCTTCATGATACTAAAATACTAGTTAGCCTCATATTGACTTCAGTAGAAGAGGCCTGTTGTTACTGATGGTACTGATACCCATGGTATCAGTCCCATTGTGAACTATGAGGCCCATGGAGTTACTAAGGACCTTTCATGTGTCCTGAAGAGATTTTGGCTTGGGGGAATCAGAACCAGAATTAGTAGATACCTCTGTAATTCCTCAGTATTTAACAGATTCTCAGGGTTCACTTCGGCGATGCAGAATTGGCACTATCACATCCGGTGACCTTTTAAGGAGGGTGTTGTGTCGTGAAAGGAATTTGTCATTTTAATCTATATTCTGATCACTGATTATGCTACATTTATTACAATATTTTTCAAAATACATTTTCATGAGAAATACATACACCCTTTTTTATGATTCATAAATCAAACTTTATTGACTAGTAAAACAGAATTTTTATATAAATTGAATAAGTGCACTATGGCTTTCCTTGGAGAAAGCTGATTTCATTAGTAACTTAGTACCCACCTGTCAGATTCAGTCTCACTTTCATCTTCTTCATCACTGCTCTCAGAATCACTGAAGACAAATGAGAACATGCCAGGTCTTTCACTTTCCTCTTCCTCTGTAGTAGGTTGCTCAACAGAAGAGACAATGGGATCCGTTTGGTTCTCAGCAGACACCTTCTGACGATACTCCTCTAGTACTTCTGCCAACAAGTAAGAGATGGATTAATGAGGTACCTGTTACGGAAAGAGAGCTGTAAAGCCATTGGAAGGCCCCCTACAAAGGATCAACTGAGGAGCTGGCAAGATTTGTCACACCAAATATGTTATGTTAATTTTTATTTATCAAGCGCATTATCACCTGCAGGTCTCTAAGATCTTGGAGCTCTATGTCAGGTTTGCGTTTCCGGGTGCAAGCCGGGTAACCCTAGCTCTAGGTCTGGCAGAATTTCCAGCACACAAAATCCAGGGTTTGTATGACAGTGCATTTTTACTCTCTTTTAAAAAATATATCCTTAGGGAAAATGTTGGTCCATGTGTTAAAAAGTCCATAAAATGTAAAGGTAACAGTGACTTCTTTCTCATACCATATACATATTTAGAAATATGTTTATAAATTTAAATCTCTGTGTACAAAACTGTCTGCAAATGTATTTGGAATGCACACTACTTGATGGGTGATCACTACACATTTGCAAGGCACTGTTCTGTACCACTCCTACCTAACTTTTTCCCCCTGAGTAAATGCAATTCATTTAGAAAATGCTAATTCGGTGAATAAGAATTTCCAGATTACAAACAGAAATGGAATTTTTAAATTTGTACACAAAAGCCGCCAGCGTAAACAATCCTGTAAATTAGCCAGTTGGTTATCATCCAATTGTGATCTTTCACGATGTGAGGTTACATATGTTGTCAACGCCCTTACTATTGATGAGCTACACAGGTCTAGAAAGGCCTGTGTTGGAATATCATAATTGCTCTATTACAGTGGTTCTTAATCTTTTGACTTCTGTGGACTCCTAAGTAATCATTATCGTAGTCCGTGGACACCCACTGAGTCATTATTGGAATCTGGGAACCCCACTAAGTCATTATTGGAATCTAGGAATCCAGCC
This sequence comes from Lissotriton helveticus, assembly GCF_964261635.1. Lineage (NCBI taxonomy): Eukaryota > Metazoa > Chordata > Amphibia > Caudata > Salamandridae > Lissotriton > Lissotriton helveticus. The sequence goes on from NC_136073.1 coordinate 556,654,494, forward strand.
TAACAATTTCTATGATTTGAACAAAAAATCAATACGCAAAAATACAAAAAAAGCAATTTTCTAAGAAACACAAAAAGGATGAAATATTGTAAACACTCGCACTGCATCTAAGAATCAATCTAAGGATACCAACTTAAATTTTACCCTCTAATTTCAAATAACTTTACATTTACGGAACGTTTTAACATTTTCAATTTACATTTCGCTTCCATATTTACTGACACTTTATTAATCTTTTAATGTTACTTAATTTTATAAGCAATCGCGGACTCCTTGAGTAGGTTTCACGGACCCCCCAACGTTCCCTGGACCACAGGTTAAGAACCAATGCTCTATTACATCAAATCATAGCTATTGACTCTTCAACTCTTACAAAGTATTTGTCACATAAGTTGCAGCATCATTATTCCTCTATAACATTGTTTCACAGCTACTGAAGCATAAAGGTGTCCATCACACAGTCCCCATTCTCTGTTTCCAATATAGCACTGACACTGATGACTGAAGAGATATTTTATATTTTAGCCCTATTCTAGCTGTAACCTAGGTACTAGTATACATTATGAAGTAATAATTTAAATAGTGTGTAGGAATCCATTACTTACACACTCTTACAGTATATATTGTGGGTCAATTAATGATTTTGAGAATCCACATAGGAACAAAATAGGCACGTATGCCTATTATGCAAAAACTACTCTATTTATATTGCAAGTACTAAGTAACCACATGGGCTGCACAGTGATCCATGTTTCTGAGCTGTGCTGTCTGCAACACATGCACTACTCACAGTGTTACTGAGTTGGTGCATACATTACACACAGCGGAATGTATTCAGAAATGGGAGCGTACCTCCATTTACACCATTGTACAGGAGCAGAATGAGTTCATGATATGTCCCCAGGCAACTGGATTAAGATATTTCATAACTGCTAGCAGGTATTTAACTTGTTTGAAAGTGACAAAATTACCTGGCGCTTTTTTCTTGATCAAAATGAGATTTTAAACGTTTTTTGGATGTTCATTATTTTCTGCAGCATAAGACCTTTAAAAAGCACATACTTTTTTTTAGGTCTTGCTTCAGACAGCTTTAACTGGACTCTCAAGTTGTTTGTTGTACAGAGAGGTGATAATGGTATGGAGGGGTTGCCTGGCTAGGGACGACTAATGACATAGTCTCTGGGAATTCTTTTGTAATTAACTTCAAGAATCCTAGGTGGGTGAAACAGATCTTGTTGAACTTGAGCCGCAATTCTCCACCAAAGACAGATATTGCACTTCACCCACTTAGTTTCTTTTATCCCCCGAGGGGACGCAACCACGGTCAAGGGGAAAGCTTGAGCCCTTGGTAAGGAAGAGGCCCCAACCCACTACCGAGCTGGCTGTCAATTCTAAAGTTCAGCTCACAAATAGATTTGCCCCTCTAACTGAGCTGGATGAGCAGGACTGGCTTCTACTTACTAAGGCATGTAGTGAGACGACCATTAGTGGGGCCAAAGTCCCCTTGAGGGTTGTATGACTTTACAACGCATTCCGTTGTAACGCATGCCTTTACCACGCATTTGTTACAATGCGAATGCCATCACCATGCATATCCTTTACCATGAAATGCCTTTTACACGCATACTTTTACAACGATTTTCGTTGTTAAAATATGCATGTTAATGGCATTTTAATGTTAAATGATATCACCCTAAAAATGTACCCTTTAAATTTCCCCCTCGCAACACCACCCCCTCATTCCCCCTTACCTCTCCTATCCTTGATCTTCCGAGGTGACGTTGCACGTCGTTAAGAGGAAGCGGAAGTGTCCTTCTGTTTCCTCTAAAGACGCTGATTGCCTCCACATCTTTTTCTTTAAAAGACGGAAACAGGTGCGTTTTTTAAAATTTTATTTTGGGGGGTGCCCCCCAGCCCCCTTTTGTAATCCCATGCTTTTTTTGGGGGGGAGACCCCCCAAGCCACCCTTGTTTTCTTATAACTTTAGCACACATGCCTTTACTACGTATCTCGTAGTAAAGGTATGCATGGTAAAGGCTATTAGTTGTACCCACGCATGCGTTGTAATGCATGCGTGGTTATGGTTATGTGTTAGAACGGCCGCGTTGTAGTGGCCGTTTCCCCCCTTGAGGCCTCCCATCTCACTTGCTTAGCTTAGCGGGAATGTGGCGGGTATCATGCCCCTGCTGGAAAATAAACAGAAGGTTAACATGCCTAATGCCTTTGGGCGTGTACGTCTACAAGAGAGTTGGGACGTGTCAGGGACTGCATTCAATGATGGCTACGCTGCTTTTTATGTCCACACTATACCTTCTCAACATGGCCGCGCTAAGGGAGGGCTGGTAACTTTTTTGAGTTTAAGTCTAGGTTGTGATATGGAGCAAATTCCCTCCTTTTCGCCCAATGTCTTAGCTGTTCTTCTATCCTTTATGCAAAATGTATGTGTTTTAATTATTAATGTTTATAATTCTCCTTATAAGGTTGAGCCTTTAGAGACTGCTCTAAAAAAAATCCTGGAAGAGTTTTATCAGGCCAGGTCCATTTCCCCTTGGTTACTATTAGTAGAGGCCTTAACACTCATCCCTGTTCACTTTGTGTCCCTGATAAGAGTAACAAAGCAGGCCATGAGTGCATTTTATTCCCTCCCGGCAAGGTGACAATCTTAATCTAATATTGTCGAAACATAATCTTGCTAACCTATTGTCAAAGCCTGTGTTTAATTCCCCAGAGTTGGTACCGACATTCAAAGGGAGAGGGCTAAATACAAGTATTGATTTTATTCATGTTTCTGCTTGCTTGTTCTCCCTTTTATTACATTTTAAGACCGTTTGGAATGCTCATGGTAATCGCAATCCGTTCATAATGGAATACAGCTGTCCTAAATTAGGGGAAATAATTCTAATCTGGATACAGAGCCTCGTAAGGCTAAGGAGCAAGGCTGAAGAATTAGCTGGGGCAAGATAGTCTTGTAGGATTTTTGGAGCGACTTTCTCTGAACGCAAATAAGCAATTTTGATATTTGTTTACAGTCAGATCCTCAAGACCAAGTCTTTTTAAACTCCTTCTCTAACATTTGTAATTAGTGCTTAATTTGTATTAGAATATTGGAATGTGGAGCACTCCATTGAAGACAATGGAGTGCTCCGTGCTTCTACTGGCCGGTAAAGGCCCGCAAAGCAACATTCCAACGCTGTTTTCACAAAGGCATCTCGGAGCCCGAGGGGATTAAAATCCCTCGGCTTCGAGAGGCCTTTGTTTTATTTGTTAGAACATTCTGCCCTCTAGTGGCAGAATGTTCTAATAGCCTTATAGCTGTTCGTAGCTGGGCTATACCGGCTATTAAAGTCCCGCTCCCTTGTTAAAGGCCCTCGCCAACGGCTCAGGACTTTAATTCTGGAGTGGGCCTTTAATAACTGGTATAGCCCTCTAGGCCGGGCGATAAGGCTATAATTAATGAAGTGCCAGGCCTCTCATCAGGAGGCCACTGCAGCCTGCTAGTGCTACCAATGACAGTACCAAACCAGCTATTAAACATCCTACTCCTACAAGTGTGACAATTCAGATTATTCCAAAACCCTAAAGCTATAAGATTAGCATGAGCAGTAGGTAATAGTTATTTTTAACGTATATTGAATTAGTAAACTAATGTTGTTGGGCTCACTCTAAATCAGACAAACAGCCCACTATGTGGCACACTTTTATAAGTGCCGGTGCTGCCAATTAAGTGCCGGTGCTGAGCACCGGAAACCACTGGCCCAAATTAAGCACTGTTTGTAATGAAATACAGATGGCACCCAATAGGAAATCAAATACGAAGAGATACGTGGGCCTAAATGGTTTGATAAAAGCTGTTTAAAGGCCCACAAAGATCTGCAAGAAGACGCCATAAGGAGGCCTATAAAAATCGCAAAAATGCGTTAGCAAGTGAGGCGTGGGATCTGTTAGTGACCGCTTGTGTGGCCGGAGGACAATAGTGAATTATCCGCTTATTAATCAGTCACTGACCCTAAATATGGTTTATAATATTCCAGCTCAAGACTGGTTAACCATTTTAAATCCATCTACACGATGAGATGGCTATACCTTTTCAAGCGGGCATTGCCATGTTGAGACTGACAAATACAATAGCAATGTATACCCTGAAATATGCACACACAACAGCGGCAGTACAGATAAATACAATATCAATGTATGCTGTAATCTATGCACACACAATGATATCAGTACCAATAAATGCAATACCGATGTCCGCTGTAACCTAAGCACACACAGTGATGTCAATACCAGTAAATCCAATGTCAATGTACACCATAACTTATGCATGCATAATTACATCAATATCAGTCAATGTAATGTTGCTGTACGATGTAACAACTGTAAGTATAATTAAGAGAATATCAGAAAATATGATATCAATAACTGTTACGTTACATGTGCTTGCACTCACATGTATGATTGCTGTTTGATTCATCTGAAATGACCTTCCCATCAACCCACAGTCAGATATACGTGGTCAGACAGGTCCTGTGATCTAAATTCAAGCCTGCCAGATTGGCAGGTCATAGGTGGGGGTTACACTTAGCCCAAAGACAAACATGCAACCAGGGAAAACCCTGATCAATCCCACAGATACGTAGTCAAACCACAAACAGGATTGAGGTGACTGGCCCCAATAAAACTTGTTTGGCCAAAGGCGCTAGTTCCCAAAATACCACTAAGTTAGATGCCACATGTAGTTAGGAACACTCAGCCAATCAGGGCACGACATGTACACCGCATGGGGTGATCACGCGTTACCACACCAGACATCTAGACAAGCACACACTGGCCCACACTAGCCCTCCCCGAGGTAGAGAGCCATCTGAGTCCACCGTATCAAGTGTTTTATCCTGTTATTTATGACTATGATGCCTTTCAAAGAATGTCGAAGTGTTTTAATGTATCCACAAAATGTATATATGTGTGACCAACACTTCTGTACTCCGAGACTGTCTTCAGGCGTGCTTCTGTCGATACTCTCCCAGCCGCTGCGTTTAATTAAACCAACTTGTTCCTGTTTTGCCAAACACCTCTTGTCTTTACATTTGTTTAAGGTAAATTCATATTTGAGCAACAGCCACTCCCCCTGCTAGTGTAGTGCCCCTTAATTTTGATGTGGACAAAGTTGTTGAAGCTAGTTTGGCACTTCCCTCAAATAAAGCCCCTGGACCGGATGGAGTGCCTACGGATCTCTTTAAGTCTTTTGTGGATCTATGGGGCCCATTGCTCACTCAACATTTTATTTTCATAACACCTGGGAGTATCCCTCCCTCTTGAAAATAGTCAGTGATTGTGCCGGGATATAAAAAAAGGAGCCGTATAGATCCGGCATGTTATCTGCCCATTTCTTTAATAGCTGCCGAAGTTAAGGCCATAGGTAGGTTTCTGCTGAAATGTTTGTTGGACGGGGCTGAAAAAGGGAATGTTATAACTGATATTCAATATGGCATCATGCAGGGGAGAAGGACAATTAACAGAACCTTAATTTTTACCTTTTAGTTGCAAATCCTTATTAGTAAAGAAAGTGTCAACCCATCATGCCTTCATGGACCTCAAAACAGCCTTGGACTCCATTGACAGAAAAAAGTTATGGTCTGTGCTGAGGGGCCATGGGGGTAGATCGAGAGACCGTGTAGACTTTCTATATGATTTACACAGTGGTCTTGAGGCCTTGGTTAGATTTGGCACAAGGGGGAGTACACCTATTTTCAGAGTCTCACATTGCTGTATTTTAGCGCCCTTGCTTTTTATTTTATAAATTAGGCAGCTAAACTAATTTCTGACAGCTCAATGCATGAATGTGCCAAGGATAGGGAACATGTTGGTCCCAGCCCTATTATTTGTGGACAATACAGTTCTCATAACATGCACGGTTAACGGTCTGCAGTGCCTGATAGACTGCTTTGTTAACTTTATGGACCATCTGGGCTTGAAAACCAATTTGATCAAAACCTACACAATGGTTGTGGGGCCAAAAAACGCAAAAACGAAAACCCACTCAAACTGGGTACGCCCATTGGTAAAACTGACTAGTTCTCCTATCTAGGAATTATGACAGACCACAAACTGAATTGGGATACTCTGATGAGAACTTGTGTGCAGTCCTTTAATAGGGTAGCACATAGTATTGATTGCTTAGTGAGGCGGCTTGGGGACCCTCATGTCAAATCTATAGTGAACCTCTACAAAGTCAAGTGTATTTCACCCATAGCTCTTGGCTTGGAGATTTGGGGCTATAAGTCCAGTGGGCAAAAACACTTTTTTTCCGTAGAACTCCAAGTTTGCCACAGAAAGTGCCTGCAGAGATTGCCCACAAAGAATTGAATATAGGGTTCATCTTTGATTTTATAAGCATTCGCCCTGTAGTTTTATGGTTATATGCATAGCTAAAAAATGAATTTGATTTTAACACTGAGATCCTGAAGGATTGTATGAGGCTAGTTGTTTTGTTTGATTTGGATAAACTGGAATTGTTCACCAGCTCAGAATTAATTTGTAAAAAGGATGTCACATGGGGCAAGGAAGCATTTAACGTATCTGTGCAAAGAATAGAGAGGCCCGTTCAGGCACTATGTTATGGTTAAAACCCAGATCAAATGGAACTGTATTTAACAGGGGATATGCCTACTTTTCACAGACGTTTGTTATCCTGTTTCTGTCTGAACTTGTTTCCATAGCTTTTAGTCAGCTGGCATAATCTGTCAGAATCAGTGGTGTAACTAAAGTTTAGGGGCCCCCCCTGCAAGGTACACAGAGGAGCCCCCACTCCGGATGTAATCCAGAGCTCTCAGGCCTGAGCACTGTGCTGAGGGGGCCCCCTGGAGCTCTGGACCCCCCCTTCTCCGCACCGCGTGGACCTGAGTTACGCCCGTGGTCAGAACCTGCTATATGCACATGTGATATGGTTGCTGCACTTGACACTATACATGTTGGTTTTATCTGTCCTAAATTTGCCAACTTGAGACATAAGTATATTTTCCACTACTTTTGCAGCTGAACTTTAACCAAGCGAGGCCTGCTCTGTTCTACTTCCACTTTGTAGACAATTGTACTGTTTGTTTTTATGTAGCTAGGTTTTTGGGGGCTGTTTCATTCTACTTATTGAAATAACTGTGGTCTCATTCTTCTCATTCTTTCTTTTTTTTTTTTTTTTTTTCCTCATTTGCGTGCATGGCTCCAATCTATCAATACCAAAAAGCCGCCACAGAGCAAAATAATGGATGGTCGTGTTTTGTGCTGTCTCAGCCGATGGCTGGTGGGAGAAATCGTAGAGAGGAAGACCAATTCCCATCAACACCGATTCACACAGGCCAGACCTGATCTCGCTTAGGGCTGTGCCTTGGCTGATAGTGTCCGATTTATCGAGACCCCCATACCACGAAAACTCTTAGGCGTGGTAGCAAGGATAAGTATGCGCGCATTAATCATTGGAACTGGGGAAAAAAAAAAAAAAAAAAACCCAGGTTTGTCGTTACTATCCAAGCATAGCCCAGAAAGCTCTCCTGTTGGGATTTCCGACTCTAGCTAGATCGAGTTTGGAAATTTGTAGAAGTGATGTTTGCCATTCATGCACTGTCGGTGGTTGAGCATCCTTCCAGTGTCTACATATCTCCCTACGTGCAGCTAGGATGGCATAAAATAGCAGATTGGTTACAGCGTTGCGAGCTTTACTTTTAAGACCAAAGATAACAAGAGCAAGGTCTATAGAGATATGCTCTCCCAAAGCTTGTGATAGCTTGCTGCTAATGGCTTGCCAATAGGCGGTTAAGTTTGGACAGTCATAGAATATATGGATGTCTGATGCTGCGATTAACCCGCATCTAGGACATAGGACTGGGCCTGTCAAGGAGAACTTAGTCAACCTTTGCGGGGAGTAGTATGCCCTATGTATAGTGAAACGTGGTTCCTACGAAGCCACGCAGGTTTGACTAGGTCCCAGAGTGTTGAGCAGGAAGCCGTCCAGAGCTCCTCCACATCCAACCCCGACATGACTTCAGCCCATAGTGATGTCGGTAGATGAAAATGTTTTATTTTTTTATTTTTATTTTTTTTAAAACCTTTATTGTGCATGAAGAAAAGAACAAATACGGGCCCACAACCGTCAGGCCGGCCACAATACTTCAGAAGCACAAGCGCAAGCAATACAGTTCCTCAGCTGCAGCGGAAGACATAGCAACAATCAATGGACGGCACACTGAATAGAGTCATGCCGCCGAGGAAAAGGAGCATGTAAGGTTAATTTTAAAGTTTTTTCGGACTAAATATAATCAGTGAAGAATAAGAGATAAGGAGAACTGAGTCCATACAATAGCATCATGACATGGGCAGGCGGCATCATCACTGGAAACAACAATGGAAGTAACGACCTCGAGCAGTGTGGCGGTACAAAATAAAACATCAAGATCATCAGCCAGCATATACTCACCACATACAGCGCCACCCCCCCCCACGAACCACCATAGCGGACCCAGACCAGAACCAGGGTAAGAAAGCGCAAAAAGATAGAAAAATAAGGCCCATAGAAACTAAATGAAGAAAAATAAAACCCTCCCCCCACCCTACACCAATGCGGAGGCTACGGCCTACCCCCCCCCCCGGCAGAGTGTCTGTCGCCCATTAAAGAACCCGAAATACAGACCAAGAAAAAGAGAAGGAAAAGGAACAAAGGAAGAAAAAGGAAAGAAGAACCCCTCACACTTGAAATATAGGGAGTAAGAAAGAATAAACTAATCCAATACTCCCAGAAAAGGAAAAAGGCGGGGAGGAGCCCACCCAATATCAAATCTCCCGGACTCCCCAGCCACATAGAATTTCTACGCCGTGCACAACAGTAGACTCGGAAGACCTATAGCCAAACTCAGAATCAGTCACACCCAGATCCCCGGGCCAGCACAAAACCCACCACCCCCTCGGCAAGAGCAAAGAACAGGACATAGCAATCACAATCGTAAGGGGGTAAAATCAACACATCTAACGCAATCAATCATAGCAGAATGTGATGCAGTCCGGGTCCAGCCAACCAAGGAAACCCAACGAGGAAAAAACCCCCAGCCCTGGCCCGAACGACAAAATCCCCCCAAGCCCGGCCATCGCTGAGAAGAGGGTCAATTCGATATGCTCTCGGTCACCCCAGCCACAAGTAAATAATACACTTTGAAGACAACAGTACAGCATTAAGCACCGGAGAAAGTGGGGAAAGTCATCTCACAGAACAGCAACACACAACGAAGAAGCGCCCCTGCACGAGTCCCCACCCGCCAATCAAGCACAAGTCCGTAAAGAAAAGTTCCCCCTAGCCCTGGCCAGTCCGCAAACGTGCCCCAGAGCATGGCGCCCTCAGGAGGCCCGCCCCAACCAAGACAAAGAGACAACATGGCCGCACTCGAGAAAGAGGAGAAGTCCAGAGACAAGATGGACGTCGCCAGTCCCAAACAGCGCCATCAAACAAAAGGAGCTGCGTATCCAAAGCGGCAGTGCGTTGCAAAGTACAATTTATCGACGTCGGTATTAGAGAGGCACAGTCAGCCAGGATATCCAAATGTTGTATCAGCGGCTCCATGAACGCCGAGGTTGCAAGCGGCATTAAGGCAACAGACATTGTAGCAGTGCTAAGGTAGACAGATCGCAGTCCACACACAGTACCTCCGTCAGGAAGCCGCTCCGGCACACACTCTCGCGGCAACAATGTATCACAGTCAGGAGGCAGCTGAGGCTGATCAACGCAGCGAGGAAAGCGGATTGGGAAAGTATAACCCGATCCAAATGCAACTCCGTCCAGCTTCTCCCCCAATAGTCTTGAGCCCACACGCCATTCGTCTCTCAGTTGATGAAGAGCGAGGAGAACAGAAGCGTAGGTCAATGCCGATTGATTCCCCATTACCTCCACTTTGCGAGGAGCGGCATACAGGTCAACATCCCACTCGGGTCCGCGCTGGGCACAACACGCAGTAGTCGAGACGCCATCCGCCATCACCACAGGGGAGCCAGCCGCCATTACAATGCCGTCAGGGGGTTAACAAAGATTTCCAGGCAGGATCAGCGCTATGCTGCAGGGGTCAATTCCCCCGGGACTGTAAAGGTCCGGAATTGTGGAGAGCACACAGCGTAAAATCCCCTTCCGAACGGCCCAAGGCAGAGGCAGGCTAAGTAATGCGCCCCGGCAGCCGGAACATCGCCAAAGTTGAGAAAACAAGGCACGGCTCACCCCCAGCGTCAGCAGACGGAGAGCAGTGAAGTAGACTCCCAGCCGGTCAAAAATCACCCTCCACGCAAGTGCCCGGTTCAGTTGACCTCACAGCTCAGAACACTATGCAGGATGTCCGCTCCGCTCCCGTACGAGCGACCCCGCAGCTGCAGTCATCACAGGCAGCGCGCTGCGAACACAGATCCGGTTCCAGGGCTGGGGCAGACCTCGGCAAATCAGCTCGATGGAATCCTAGGTTAGCAGGCAGGTAGGGATATCGGAGGGACACCTACAGCATCAGCACACATTCCCCCACGTCCCGCCGGTGCACAATAGCAGGATAATCGACAGGATAGCTGTGCGAGAAACAAAGGCTCGGGGAGCCGGGAGACTACCAGTCCGTCTCCGCCGCCATCTTGGCTCCTCCCCCGGTAGATGAAAATTAACATCTACTTCATCGATTATTTTGTTATACCACCGAGAAATCTCTTTCTTTGCCGGTGGGCTGTCTAGAAGGCATGTAACCAAGTCGCTATAACTTCCTATAGGGAACTTACTAATCCGTACAGGCTGCTCTTTATATGCCTGTGACCAGCTGGAGATCTGAATATACTTAAATCTCGAGAGACTTGGGCCTACTTTATTTATTAAATAGTCCCATGGAAGCAGTGATCCATTCATAAACAAGTCATCCCAACTATAGATACCAGCTTCTATTAGCGGGTTGATAAGTGCGTCCGTTGTCCACGGGGGAGGAGCGGGTAAGTTCCATATAGGAGCCTTCCCGGAGTAGTAACCAACATTAGTTGCTTGCCTTACTTTATACCAGGTATATGCCATCCCTTGTAAAACTTTCAATTTTATTTTCTTGAAAAATTTGGAGTCTCCAAATTTAAACAAAAAACCATTACGGTCCACTCTTTCACAATCCAATAGTGTAGAAAAGAGAGGGCCCAACCCTGTTGTTGTAGGAATTTTAAGCAACATGCGTGTGTGCGAGAGCTGGAACGCCCATGCGTAGATTTGGAGGTCTGGACCAGCCAGGCCTCCCTTCTCCCTACGACGTCTGATTTTTTTCCACGAGATTCTAGGGCTCTTATTGTTCCAAATAAAGCTAGTGATAGCACTCTGTAGCTTTGAAATTAGTTTTGAATAAAAAAAAAGTGGAATTGAATTGAACAAAAAAGAAATCTTTGGTAGGATACTCATCTTCACCAAGTTAACCTTACCCAAAACAGTAAGCGGGAGATGTGACCAGTCTCTCATAAGTTTCCGACATTCTGCAGCTGCTTTAGTAAAATTTAGGGAAGCAATCAAGTTGATATCTTTAATTATGTTTATCCCCAGATAACGAATTTGGGTTTTGGATGTCCCGTTGTTGTTGATTCTATTAGTATTCCAGGACATGGACTCTGTCTTTTGGGCATTGATCTCATACCCTGAAACTTTGCCAAATTTGAGAGCCAGATCGATTATCTCAGGGTATGCTTCATCATCATTTGTGGTAAAAATCATAATGTCATCGGCGTAAAGTGCCACCTTTTTAACCCAGTCACCAAAAATAAAAGGTTTAATGCGTGTATTATCTTTTAGGGTTTGGGCAAAAGGTTCGATATATATATCAAAAAGGAGGGGGGACAGGGGGCAACCCTGTCTAGTTCCTCTCGTAACCTTAAACGACTCAGTCAAACCACCGTTTATCAGGAGTGAAGCAGCTGGGCAACGATATAACAGATCTATCGTTCTACGAAATCTGTCCCCCACGCTGAACTTCCTCAAGGCCTCCGACAGGTACAACCAATTCACCCTGTCGAAGGCCTTGGTAGCATCCAACGTGAGGACAGTCAAGGGGATAGCCTCTTTTATCGCAATATCAATAGAACCTAATAATTCATAAGTAAGCTCACTTAGCTGTCTCCCCTTTATAAACCCTTTTTGGTTCGGAGCTATAATATCGGGTGCAACCCGGCCCAAGCGACTCGCCAGTATAGTGGCAAAAATTTTATAGTCAGCGTTTAAAATGGAAATGGGCCGGTATGAGCCACAATCTGAAGAAGGCTTGCCAGGTTTCAAGATGAGGGTTATGGTGGCATTGTCCCATGATTCAGGTGGTTGTTGGCCGTCTCTTAGAATTTGATTGAATAGGGTAGTTAGGACAGGAGAGACCTCTATGATCAATTTTTTATATAGTTCACATGGCAAACCATCAGAGCCTGCAGCCTTGCCCGATTTTGCTTTCTTTATAGCCTCCTCAACCTCTGTAATGGTTATTTCTTCTTCCAGTAAGCGACTCTGTTCAGGTGTTAAAGATGGTAAAGAGATATTATCAAACCAACTTATGATGTCGTTCTGAGTGACATTTAGATCGTCCTGGTATATGGATTGAAAAAAGGTTCTAAAAGTCGCTCTGATTTCATCGTCCCTGGAAAAGGTACCCCTCGCGGATGAAACGGAGGAAATGTTATTACGGACCCGGTCAGATTTTGTTTTCCAGGCAAGTAATTTCCCTGCCCCCTCCCCGTATTGAAAATGTGAGAGCTTACTTGCCTCCCATCTCTGCAAGACACGTTTCTCCAGAATTGCCGATAAGGCGTACTTTAGGCTATCCAACTCTAGGTGTTTTTCGGCAAGGTGATGATTGTCTGTTAAACCAGTATTGTCGATATCAGCTTGAACTGCTACAATGTTATTTTCTATTGAAGTAACTTCCTCTATATACAGCCTTCTTCTGTAGGCTACTTTATTTTTAATGAGGCCTCTTAGTGTGCACTTGAATGCATCCCATATAGTTCCTGTTGAGGCAGTACCTTTATTGATGTTAAAAAAGTGGCGAGTTTCCAGCTGTAAAAATTCAATATCCTCTATTGACGAGAGGAAAGACCTGTCAAAAGACCATGTTCTTATAGGAGGTACCGTATCCAATTTTAATTCTAACTCGATTGCCGAATGGTCAGAAAGGTGTATTGGAATGTAATGTGTTGAGGTGATGTCATCAGCCAGAGCTCTACTAGTAAGAATAAAATCAATTCTGGATTTGTGTCTATACTTCAAGTTTCTAAGTGAGAAGTCTTGCCTTTGACCCTCTCTAACCCGCCAGATGTCAATATATCCATACTGATTCATTAAACCTAAAAGACAGTTTCTGGATTTAGAGATAAGTTTTTGCCTGCTATTAGGGGATTTGTCCAGGAGTGGGTTCAACGTGATATTGAAATCCCCCGCTATAATCACCGGGTCTGGAAAACTTAACAAATGATTAAATAAGGTTTTAAGTGTTGAGGGATCATCGATGTTTGGACCATAGAAGCCCGCTAGTGTTAACTTCGTTTCTCCCATCTCTACAGCTACAATGGCCCATCTCCCTCCTGAATCCACTTTCTGTTGTATAATCTTAACCTTAACGGATTTCTTGAAAAGGATCGAAACCCCCCGTGTGTTAAATCCTTGTGTTGTTGAAACGGAGGATTCTATCCACCTATTCCTTCGAACCAACTCGAGTATTTCGCTCTCACTTGAGTGTGTCTCCTGGAGGATAATGATTCCCGCATTGGAATCTCGTAGATATTGCAAGATTTTATTAGCACGAGGCCTGGTGAGGAGGCCATTAACATTCCAGGACAACAGTTTAAGTTTACTAATCATGTTTTGAGTTTAAGTTATTTGATGAGACTGACAGTAAGACTAGTAAGACTAGAAATTTATTTGGCAACTTGTTTGCAAATATGCTGTTTTGCTTGAGATGAGTAAAAAACCTTATATTCAAAAACTTATTTAAATAAGAAGATTGGAGCTCATTTTTTGAAGTGTGTTTGTGTCCATTCTTCTCATTCTTGTGTCATATATAAACTTTGTATTTTTGTTTGCTTTTATGATTTAATGCGACAAATGGAATAAAGTGAGTTTGATTTCATTTGATTTGAAAGTTAATTTATGTTCCCGAGTCTTCAAGCCATTGTGTTGATGACTGAACATAGTTCAGGTTTTTAGACCTTGAAGTAATAAAGCTTTGCATAGATAAAAATGCTAATTGGGAGTACAAAACCCCATTCTATTTAACTGATCCTTGAAGTGTCGATATTAAATTGTATTTGCTATAATGTTTAGTTACCGGCCAAAGTTCATAATTTAAGTGGTGCGTTATTTGCTGGGGAACCTGATCACTTTCATGTCTTGGTAAAATTTGATAACTTTTGCAGGGATAAAAGATGGTATAGTGAAACTGTTTGTAATCATTATGCTTTGTGAATTTTCTACCAAGATTGTTTTGCTGGTTGATCAGTTTGAATTCTTCCATTCAATATGCGGAATGCCATATCGAGGAATAACTTACAGATATAGTCGGTTTTTCGAGCCTTCTATTTAAATGAGTCTGATATCTAATGGGGTAAATTCTTGATATCAAGTTAGGTGAATTAGCTGATGATAAGTCTTTCTTGTGTCAAAATAACAATTATTTTTAAATAAACTGTAATAATTATAGGATATATGGCATATTGTTTCAGGATATACTTGAGTTCTACAAAAACAGAATGCAGCTTCAATTTGCTTTTTATTAATGCTGGAGGAAAATACATGTTTACAATGAGCAAATAACTCAGCTTAGAAGAACAAGCAATATAAACTTTGATTTTGAATGGATTGTAGTAGCTTCTGGAGTTTAGGCTGTTGTTGTATTAGAGTTAGTAAGCTCTCACTCAGTCGTCCCACCGGACTTTTGTTTGCAAAAATGTAATATGTATAAAAATTGGATAGGTGAAAAGAACCAAATTTCCTGGTTTCTAGAAAAAAAACAATATGGTGATTATTATGAAATGTTAATAAATGTGTTCCACTGGAATTTATAAGTCATTCAATGCCAATTCCGGGTGTAAATCAGATTTCATCCACCTTTATACGGGTAGTTCTTACTCACAGAGTAACAGATTGAGCTATGGTTGGGAGTAGAGTCTTGCCAATGCCACTTTGCCCTGAAGTCTGCATTTTGGGGCCAGCCCCCCCCAACATTCCTTCTGAAAGAGAGAGCAAGGATTGGAGACAGGAGCATTGATTCCTTGCTGTCTGAGTCATGTAGGAGGACAGCACAAACTCCTACTTGTAAACATTTGATCACATTGTATTCTCACTTCTTGCATGACTAATACACTCACTTAACTTTGACTTTCATATAATTCATGTTTATAGTAAAGCTAATGCTAGTTTTGATTTGCAGACTACACATATGCTGGGAGAAGATGCATTTTCAGCAGTGTCCATGAATCCACATTCTCCTAAGTGGCCCAGTTGGGTAACTGGTGTAGTTCCAAAAAAATGGAAACTGAACATGAGCTCACTTTTGGTTTGCTTTTTGAGATTTTGAAGCACACCTAACGAAGGCTGGAAGACATGCTGGATGCTGTGAACCAAGTACTGAAACAAGTAGTTTGGAAGGAGAAGATACTGCTTGCATGGTATATCTAATAGATAACGGGAAAGAGTATTGCCTTTGCCTCATAGGAAGTTAGGAATGATTTAGTGAAGGAGTTGAAAGTAGAAAGAATGGCCTTAACAATAGCTTCTAACTGGGGTAACATTGATAGCTCTTCTGAAAAATGTCCAGGATGTTTACTCGACTATCCCTATTTCTGATGGCCAGCTGACATATTGAGCTTCTACTACCATTGTTTATGTTTATATGCCTTCATTTTCAAATTGTTCTTGACCTTCCACCTCTCAATTGGCAGAAAACAGAAGAATCTGCGGTGAAATATAACAGAATATGCTAAACCTAACAAATAACTAGGTGTAATGAGCATAGCTATAAAATGTAATGCTGATATAATGGATAATGAATATAATAAATAAGTTGAGGGAAACAAGAAAAAACTGATCCAAGAAATCCAAGCCCTCAAGTACACCCTAGGCCACATAAGTAGAAACCCACAGGAGAGGAATGGACATGGCATACTCCTGAACTAAAAAATATTCAGTGAACATAGGGCAAGACCATAGACCCCTCACTGGTACAGCCTATTCAGCAGCCGTTAACAGTTGATAAGGTTGAATACTGTGGTAAACTAATTGGTTCTGCACACCAAAATAATCTAACATTAATATCCTGTCTTTGGTAATCCAGGATTTAAGTGATTACTGATTAATTTGCTAGTACAACGTGAATTCATTTTTGAACTTGCTAAAGGATAGTATTACTTTAATTAAATACATGTACCTTTTCCACCACAATAAATTTCAGTCCATTGACTGAATATGCTAAATTTGAAATAGACATGTAGTTGGTCATTTACTCGTGGGCTGGGCAGTTTTTTTTTCAAGAGGGGTGAAATGAGACAACTTGTGATCTGGGGATATTCTGAATCTGTGTTCAAAGTTTTTGTACTCAAAACATTTGACTGCACTGTTAAAACCAAATAAAAATATGGGCATAAACATAGATCCTAAATCAGCAACTAAAAGATAGCTTGTACTGCTTATATAATCAGGGTATGGATTAAACAACTGCTACTGATGGGGCCCCGTCAGAAGTTATGACAATTCACCATGAGTACCTCAAGACAGGGCTGATTTTTTTTCAGACACAGATCCTTCATTCTGTAGTCTATATTTGAGTCATTTCAGAACAGCATACATGATGAAGATCTTTATCTTTTCAAACTGATTTCAGCAATCTATTTTAATAAAATGGTGCTGGACTCTGCATATTTTAAATACCGTATTTTCTGGCGTATAAGATGACTGGGCGTATAAGACGACCCCATACTTTTCCTGTTAAAATATAGGGTTTGGGCTATATTCGGCAGCTTATAAAATGACCCCCGGCGTATAAGACGACCCCGACTTTTGAAAAGATTTTCAAGGGTTAAAAAGTCATCTTATACGCCAGAAAATACGGTATGTGTGCATTTTTATAAGATTTCTAGACCACATTATGTTGAAATGGTACAAAATATTAAGGCTTTTATCAACAGAAAATAACTATAACAAAACTATTAAGAAAGAAACAGAGTTGAGTTGTACCTTGTTCATCGCGAATCAAGAGGAAAGTTTTCGCTCCACGTGCACAGATGTTAGCTCGTAGATCCTCTAGTCCAATAGCAGGAAGACACACATCATAAAGCGCGACAACTATGTTCAGCAATTCATAAGAAGACACCTATGAAATTATTGATATTGCAGTTTGTTAGTACATTTTGCATTCCATTGCCACATTATCGGTTTGTACATTTTAAATTACAGATGAAAATTGCTTTAATGAGCCTTCACAACCGCATCATGATACAATGGCATTTTAACTTTAAAAAAAAAGTTTTACCTATTTCACAGCATTGAAAAGATTACATTGTTTGCCTATGACTGTTTGTTACATTTGATTTCACTGAGAATTATGATATGCAGATTGTAATGTATTTCAATGAATTGTGAAATTAATAATTTTATGTAAAGAATTGTCTGGGGCTTGGGTAAGCAAAAAAAATTAGATCATCCTCACAATTCCTCTTTTCATACTAAACTCACCCCTTGTCAAGGGGCACCGCAAATTAATATAGAAACTTGTAACTTGATAACAAGGGGAAAAACTGGAATAAATAGAGACACTTTTAAAATTAGCACCTTGGTCACCATCAGACAAGCAACAGCTAACCCATCTTTTGCAGTTATGTTTAACAAATCCATGCTCTCCTGATTGGTTCTTAATGGTGGACGTTTATTTCTTTGAGGGACTTTACCAGAAGAATGCGTATCACAACTCCTCCAGCTACATGTACATTTATTAATATAATATTAAACGCTCATTGCTAATGCCTGCCACAAAGTAATGCAGATCTTGGTACCTGATGAATCTAAATGTAGAACCACATTTTGCAACTGTTCACCCATCTCTCTTAATATGACACTCCAATCTTTGAGCTGTTCCTTTTGATATCATATTATGCATTGTATAATTTTAACCAAGCTGTTTATTCTTAAACAGAAAAGTGAATTATTGTTACCTCTATCGCTCTTTATCTGCTCCTTCATCCACTCAGTGATTCGGTAATCCATTATGTACGTGAGGGGCTGTCACCCCTTGAATGACATTTAATAAAAGTTTTGCATTTTTTTGTCCTATTAAACGTTAAAGAATAACTGTAAAACATAATTTTTCAAAGAAAGGCCAGTGACTTGGAGTTTTTATTGATAGTGGGTGTATGTGATTTTGATGGTGTTTAATAGTTTCTAAACAGGTTTGAGGGCTGTTATGGGGAAAATATGTAGAATGTATTGGGATTGAGGTATGGTGATGAGAACTCATTCAGGCCTTGATGAGGGTAAGGGTTGAAGCCAGCCACTAAGAAGATGTTCTGAGGAGAGGAAACCTTCCTTTAAGGCGGGGTGACATTAACATATTGATGTTAAGACATGCCAGATGCTTTGATGATATCAGCCAATGATTCTAAGTAGGATTTAAAGAGTGTAGGATTTAGAACGGAGTGCTGAGGAACTCTTTTAGGTATGAAAAATAGCTTGCATAGAGCACCTTCAATCTTGATGATTTGTGTGCAGTTAGCTAAGAAGAATGTCAGTGACTTAATACTTTGACTTTAATACCCATAAAAACATATGGGGAACAAATAAGAATTTCATTGTTAACAGTGTCCAAAGCTGCCAAAATATCAAGAAATTCTAAAAGGCTAGAGCCATCATTGCCCAGAATGAGTAAGGCATCATCAGTGACTTTCAAAATGTTTAAGTGCTGCAGCCAACTCAACCAGTATTGAAGGTCATCCAGGAGTTTGCTTTCATTAACAGTCAGTTAACTGATAACTCAATTTTAAAGGATTTTGGCAGGTAAGGGTAATTCAGAGGCTTGGTGAAAGTTATTAAGATCGCTTATGTCTGTAGATAGTTTCTTCAGGTGGGGGGACACCTGTCTGGCTTTTAAGCAGTCAGAAAAAACACTTGTTATAGTGAAAAGTTGATGATGTTGGAACAGTCTGCCAATAGATGTTTGTATCTCTTTGGTAGGGCTAGCTAGAAGGGGGTCATTGGTGGAGGATTTTGGTTTTGAGGTTGTGGAGTGGAGCTCTAGCACAGAAATCTTGTTCGATGTGGACCAGCTGTTAGGCAATATTCTGCTTTAATCTGGACTCGGAGTGATAGGATGAGTGGGAAGAGTGGGAAGAGAGGTGCTGTGCTATTTGATTTATGTGTCACAGAAACAGGTGAAGTTTTCAATTTTTTTCTGGTTTTACTATGATAAACATCAGAGGTGGGTCTGAGGCAACTCTTACAAACTCAAAAGGTTTCCTAGACTGATTTTAGCAGAATTATTTTGGTAGACAATGATTTTGATTAATTGTTGAGTACTTTTGCATACCAATAGGCAGGATGTGTTTTTTTAGATCTCCTTAAGGAGGGTGAGATCATTGATAATCTTTGTATTAGTAAGATTAAAGGCAATAATAGCATTATTAATGTTGCAGTCTTCACAGAAGACTGGAAATGAACAAAGCTGCAAGATCACTGGGGCTTAATGTTCATTGTTTCCCTGATCAAGGTTTTTGCCTTTGGATTGGCCAAATTGTGATAGTGAGGAAGAACATAAAGAAGGGTACATAGAAATAACTAGACTAGTAGACAGCCTTGTCAATTGCTACAAGACCTTTTTTTGCACTCATGAGGTCGAGTGTGGCACTTTCAATGTGCTTGGGTTTAAGGCAGGGCTGAAACACATTCTGTAGGAAGCAAACAAACACAGAATAGGCATTCTTCCAAGAGCTGCCTCTATAAAGGTTAAAACCTCAGATGAAAACATGATTGTTGTTGAATAGAATACGTAGAGACATGATGTGGGCCACTCACTGTTCAGCAAAGGAGTTGTCACCCGAAGGATGATAGATAATGTTATTCTGGTTGATTTAATGGTAGTGGGTGAGAGTCTGATACATTGAAATGTGGGAAAGAAGTTGGATTCAACTAGGCGGCAAGGAACTCAATTTCTGTAGGCCTACTCCACCTCCTACTTTTAACTACTTTATACAGACTTATGAAGTAGTCTGGACGAAGAATGTAGAACTGCGACATGTCAATGAACCGAGTTTCCATCAGTACCAAGAGATCTAGGTACATGTTCACAGTTGTGTCAACAACTCCAATCTGGTGTTTGACTGCTGATCTTCAGCAGACGGTTTAGGTGGAAAAGGAGGGAATATGCTTATACAGGTAGGTGTCTAAGAGGATCTCAGTGACATTTCTTGAATCCATTCTTCTATTTGGGTTTATGGAATATATGCATCATTGTAATCCTAGAAGTTTCAGAACAACGATCCTCTAGTAAGTTATCTATTTTGTCAGGAAGGAAAGAAAGGAAAGGAGTGACAGTTCAATGAGTAACTGCAAATTAGGTAGGAAAGCTATATAAAACAATACAATTAACTATGAGTATACATTTAATAACATATTAGGAATAAAAATCACCAGATACATAGGCCAAGTATATGGAAAACACAAGAGACACTATTGGTATATCAAGGGTGGGAAATCTCTGGGTCAGTCGCAGAATTACAAACAGATTATGAAATTTCAGAAACCGAAGTATTTTGATACATACAAATCAAACATGCACTGACAGCAGCCATCCCGTCTGACCAGGACCTGCCAGAGGCTTCCCTGCTGGAAGATAGACTGCTAACCGACTACATGACTCAGAGAGTCGTCTTCATGACGTACCAAAAAATAATTAACAACTTATCCGACCCACTTACACGATTCCACACGCAGTGGTAGGCACACTTAGGGGACCTCAAAGAGGATGAGTGGCGGAAAGCACTCTCCTCCCCATGGGAAGTAGCTATAACATTGCAATTTAGACTGATACAACTCAAAGTACTACACAGAATGTATTATTCCTGCAAAACTATGGTGAAAATGAGGAAAAAGGAAAATTGTTATGTAACCAAACTTGTACACAGGTGGGCCCATATTACCATATAATATGGGAATGTCGAATAATCCAACAGTATTGGGAAGGGGTCGTGTCACAGCTATAACAAGTGTGTGGGAAAGAGTTGTCTCTCCAGCCTAGATTGTGCCTCTTTAACATATGGGAGGCAACAGACTTGACCTGCACGGAGCAGACGTGGGTAGCCCTAGGGATGGCAATAGCAAAAAGAAATATAGCACGTAGGTGGGCAGCACAGGAAGCACCAACAGTTGAGGAATGGTAGCAAGATATGGACTGGTGCAGGTTGGCTGAAAAGCGGTCTTTGTGAACAGGGGATGCCCCTGGAAGTGGGACCGAATATGGGGAAATTGGAATGCTCATAAGGGATATGTTTGCGTCTCCTTCGATACAAGGAAATGGACTCGGCGGGTGGGGGGTATGGTGGATGAAAATGTCAAAGAAACCTAATGGGTCTAGAGTGTTTGGTTCTGTTGGGGGAGAGCATCTCGAATGCAAACTTCATGATTATCTCATGTAATGATAAATAACTCTGTTTGCTGAATGATTTCTAAACTTTAATACAAAGATCTTTAAAAAAACAAAGGAAAAGGATGATGGCACTACAACTGCACATGGTTTGAACAACTCAGTTGACACATATGTCATTATACTTGGAACAAAGGCACCAAGCCTCCAGGCTGTTATTATGTGGAAAAAATGCAAAAGAAAATGTTTGCCTCGTTACAGAGACATTTTAAGGCATGGGCAAAGTGTGCAATTAGCCAGGGCGCCACATTGCAAGAACCCCACACCCCCCTCCTCCACCGGGGAAAGTAAGTGTGCTCCCTTTGGTCTCTGTCTATTCTATTTCTCTATTTACACTTCTTCCTGTCTCTACCTCGTACTCCGTCTCTCATCGTAAGGACTTTTGGGTTACTTGGAAAGACATATTTCAGCTGTTATGGTGTAACACCATTAAAGTTTAAACAACATTTAGTATTGTTTGCCTTAACATGCGGGATTGAGTTAGGATTTACAGTTCTCAGCTCCTAGAGCCACTGGGATGTAGTAGACGCTGCTAATGACTATGGTCACACAACATAAGTGTAGTAAAAGGTACCCAGCCCACGGAAAACTATTTGAGTTTTGTAAAATAAAAGAGAGCTGTGGTATATTGAAGGGACCCCTAAAATTTAGCGAACAAGAGGCAGTTGACAGTCAATTATGAAATACTATGGGAAACATTTTATTAGGCGAGCTAGACATTAAGGAAAAAAGACAAGTACTAGTGCCTTTCCAACATGGTTTACTAGACCTGTCATCAATAATTAATGATTCCTGAATAGAAATCTGAGGCAATTGAAGAAAAAGCTAGCATACCGGTTATCTTTAGAAGAATCTGAAACCTAACAACTATTGGCCAAGCCAATAGATCTGGCTTGCAGTGTGAGCCCTGACAAACACATTAGAAAAACAATATTTTTCTGTACACAATTAATCTATCAGATAAAGAATACAGGGCCTGATAATGCTAAACACTTTGCTTTCACAATGCCTGTGATTCACAAAATCTCAGGGTTTGTGAACATAAAAGTAATAAATGCAATGTACTAAACCAATTTAGCGATTTGGAAAAACCCTTCCAAATCACAGAATGCAATCGCAATTAGAAGGAGGCATAAAACAGGTGTCACCTCAGGATTGAGAGCCAGAATGTTATGTATCAATGGTTTGTGACTGCAAATGTAGCTGCAAACCATTGATCAGTTACCAACAACTCAAAGAAGGTGGTTGTTTATTTGCAAAGGGGAAGGAGCCCCCTTGGGTTTAAAGATGGATGAGGCCATCACAGGTGCTCTGCTCTGCTAATCCCATGGGCAAAGACATATTTTTGGGTTAGGTAAGCAAATTAGGGCTAGCAGAGACTATGGCGTGCTAGGTCTACGGCGTGCTAGGTCCAAATGGACTGCCAACGGCTATATTCAAAGAGGACTTGTATTTCTAATCAGAGGGGCTTACCCTGTGTTTTAAGAACCAGCATGTAGTCAATGTAGTCAAGTACTATCCAACAAGCTCAGTTCTGCAACCATTTTATAAGAAGGGGATCCATCTTCTCCTGCAAATGATGATGTAATATCCGTATTACATGTAGAGGTAACTTTCTGTGTTTAATCACTTCTCAAAGAGTTGCAAGACTGGACTGAGGGAACCATTTTAATGGCCAGATATCAAGCTGGTCTCTGACTTCCTGTGAAACTTTAGGTAACACTTTGGCTTCTTCTCTCTTAATCCTCCATTTTACCACAAATTAAGAATCCCACTCTTTGCACACTTTATTGTTTATAATATAGAAGTATAGAATGGAGAAATATATAGGCTTGGGGCATCTATCCGTACACTTCCAGGACGCTAAAGAGTCCTGAGGAGGCTAAAACTTTTGCAAGCATTCCACCCATCACATTTTGTTGTTTTAATGTTAAGTCCTAAGTGTGACCGAATTCGTCCTGTGCTCACTGTGCAATAGGATTCAAGGTGCACCTTAGCGATGAGGTTCGAGAAGGCTGAGTCCCGTCTAGCTTTGCTTGCGCTCCTGTTCGGGGAGGAGGCGGCCTGGCTGTCTTGGGTGTACTGTTCGAGCAATTTGCAGCAACTATGACATTTGCAAGTACTCCACTCATCACCTTTCATTGTTTCAATATAATGGAGCGTTATCATATTATGCTGGAAACAAAGGAAGCTTCGGATTTGGTTTTTAGGGAAGAAGTGGGTTGAATACACTTATAGCTATCTATGGCTAAGGCTTGAGGAACACGGCCGGACTGGGAACCTAAAGCAGTCCTGGCAATTAGTCAGACCAGCCCCCGGAGGGTGGGGGGCAAGTCTGAAGCACTGCTGCTTTTTTTTACTGGGGGCGATATTGCAGAACTGGCACCCAGTAACCCAACCAGCCCCCACCACTCCAGAACAGACCCCCACTGCTCCAAAACCGGCCCCAACCCTTCCAGCCTCCCGGGGACACGCTTGATGCCCGCTATGGCCAGTCCGTTCCTGTTGAGAAACGTGGCAACCATTGCTGTAACCAGTCCTGTTGGAAAACCATGGCTGCCACTGCTCTCTGATAAGCCTAAGGCTACTCGACCACTCTACCCCCTAGAAAAGCACCTTGGGATTGCTAGAGTAAGCCTCTGTCCACTAGTAAGGGAATACCTGGACTCTTTGCACGATATACCTCTTTTTGGTATATTATATAAAGAGCCAGCTTCCTACATTGGAAAGTGCCCTATTCAATTTTTCCAAAGGAATCGTGTCTCATCTGTCCCCACTTCAGTTTTCTTGTTCGCCTCCTCCAGCCACAGGAACATCAGAAAAATACTTACACCATCAGGGAAAACAAGCTCACCTCTATTTTGTGCAGAAGAACATGCCAGGGATCTCACAGACTTTGGTTACTCTGGTTCACTCACACACACAATGCAGGCTACATACAGGTACAGAAACATGCACAATGTACACTTGAGATGTTATCGCTAGGATCTGCGTTAGCAAAAATGAAGTAGTACTTTACAGGAGAGGGCCAGTAGGCCTTCACTCCAAAGACACAGATAAAAAGGTGTGGTCACAACAATGAATTCACAAAGCACAGTACTCTACTACAATCACTCACTACAATCACTCTACATGCAAAACACATGACAGGGACAGTCGTTCACTGCCAGTAAATGAAGGCCTCACTCTTGTTGAGGTACAAGCTTAAGCAGTGGCGGCTCCTCCACTAAGGCGGAGAAGCTTCGCCCCACTGAGCAGGTCGAAAAAGGGAAAAAAATGATAACTCATTTTTTTAATCATTTTATTTTTCCCCTTGTTCAGCTGGGTAAGGGGGGGCTGCTCTGCTCACAGAGCAGGGCAGGGGAGGAGTGGTTTGCCCACACCAAGTGGGCAGGATACTTTGGCCAGCTGTTTCGGGCAGGTCAAACCGGAATGCCCACTTTGCATGTTCTCAATTCAAAATAGCTTTATTCAACAGTTTTGTCATAAAAGCACGACATACATATGCAGACAATTTAAAATAATAAATATTACAAATTTTAAGAACAGTTTAAGAAAGTATTAAACCTCACATAACTGCCGGATAATTCTTGGGTTAAAAAATGATAAGATAGGTACATACATCTACAATATTCCCCAAATATTTCCTACCCCGTTCATTGTCGGAAGATAAAATACAAAACTAACATTAAGATAATTAGGTCCATGATCAGTCCTAGGAAAGTGCCTTTGACCGAATAGCCCAGGCCCATCCCAGAAATTTGGCTACCGCAATTGCTATTAATGGGGATGAATCCGTTGTTAATACTCTCATAGCTTCTCCATGCCTACTAAATCCAAGTAGTTTGCAAATAGGTTTTATCCACATAGCTTGGGGTTTCTTATACAAAGGGCAGAAAAACAACAGATGACTAATTGTTTCCAGCTCTTCAAAACATTTTAGACAGACCTTCTCAGTCTCCCCTGCCCAATTACTAGTGAATGACCAGACAGGTAGTGTGCCGACCCTCAATTGAAAATACAGCTTTCTGTCAAATGGTTTTTCAATAGCATCCCAATATTGTTCTTATACTGGTCTGGTCTTAAATTCCAAGAATCGGCCAGTCAGATGCCTTATTGACCCATTTGTACATGCTGCGGTTGTGATCCTATCCCAATACATCTCCTTCAGAATATTCTTAGAAGGGAATGATGCATTGAGTGGATCAGCCCACAAGTCACTCAAACCTAGATGTTCCAGCAACGCCCTGATCTCATTCAGCCATTTAATCTTATGAAATCGATCGGTGACCATTACATCTTTAAGTGCCGAGGCATAGTGAGCAAGCTCCGCCGTGCACCACAGTCTTCGCCAATACAAGAGAGGTCGAAGTTTCGCCAGATCGGTTACAGTTTTTCTACCCAGATCTAGCAACAGTGGATACATTGGCGTGCTTTTCAGGACACCAGTGACCCTCCGAAGAAAAGAATTTTCAGCTGCTGACAGGGTTGATAGATTTGCAAACCCCCAGAGCTCGGCCCCATAGAGCATTGAGTTGAGGACCTTCAAACCATAGATTTCCATCAATGGACTAATAGGTTTTGACGATGAGGTTCTAAACTTAGTTGCAAGAATCCCGGCCTGCTGCTTATGTTTTAGTGTGGCAATATCGATTAGCTTTGACCACCCCATGTTTGCCTGGATCGTTACTCCTAAGTACGTAAAGGCATAAACTTTTTCAAGGGGGCCATTATTCATATATACCTTACCCCGTAATGACCTATGTTCATTAAAGGTCATGTACTTTGTTTTCCCCTTATTAATGGTAAGGCCGCATGGAACAAAAATCCTCAAACCTACTTAAGGCTTTCTGCAGACCACTGGGAGTCTTAGAAATGATTAATGTGTCGTCCGCAAACATGAGGATAGGTATATGTTCATTCGCCAGCGTCGGGGCATCCAGGGGGACCGAGGAGAGGAAACCAGCAACCCCATTGACGAAGAGCGAAAACAGGGTTGGTGCAAGCACACAACCCTGTCGCACTCCCCTGTCAACGGGAAATGACTCCGTCACCTCCCCCCGGGCCCCCATCGCACACACGCATGGTTACCCTCATGTAGGCGGACGATCAAGGATAGTTATTCAAGCGACATCCCCATATCCCTCAGGACACACCACAGCCTATCTCGAGGCACTAGGTCAAAGGCTGCCTTCAGATCCACAAAAACCGCATACAAGGCCCCTTTCCCCAAAACGACTGTCTTCCAGTAGATGTTAATAAATCGGAAGACCTGGTCGATGGTGCTAGTAAGGGGTCGGAACCCCGCTTGCAGTGGAGATAGGATATTCTCATCTTCCATCCATGACTGGACTTTTTGTAGTATCAGCCGACCCATAATTTTTTGGATGGAATCTATGAGACTAATTGGTCTATAGTTTGTTGCTAAGGATTTATCCCCTTTTTTAAATACTGGGATTATCTCTGCCCCCTTCCAGGAGGCCGGGATTGGGGCTCCACGGGCAATTGCATTTGCTAGATGTGAAATGTACAGTCGCCAGGAAGGTTTATAGCTCAGAAACACATCCGCAGGGACTCTGTCTGTTCCAGGTGCTCGTCCTGGGGATATAGAATTCATTGCCCTGTCCACGTCCTCTGGTGTAAATATCCCACTTGAGAAATAGCAGTGGACGTAGGGATCCGTGCTCGCCTCGTTCCCCAGCGAAGCATATTGGGGTTCAAAGTGTTCAACCCATGAATGATGGGCAACATTCTCTTCTCCCCCTCCTGTCACCCAGGCACTCCACACTCCTCCCCTCTCCATCACAGCTGAGATCTGAAAGAAGACCCGCCTCATATCCCCACAGAAGGGTGGACAGCCCACTCTGTCTCCCCGGTCCTTTGTCGTCACTCCTTCCTAGCCAATCCAAGAAGCCAATCCAAGAAGACCAGGAAACCATCACCATCCGGTCCCCACCAGTTCGAAGAAACCCCTCATCTTTCCCTCACTGGATGAGTGGAGAGCGGCCGTGGCTGGACTTGGGAATCCTGCAAGGCGACGAGGTGTGTGTCTTTCGACCCGCCCCGCCTCGAAACTGCAGTTGCCACATTCAATCTGGTGGGGTGATCGCTGCGCAACTCACCCCCACAATCAAAGGATGATCAAGTTGGTGAGTCGGGTGCCGCATTATCTTATATTCAAAGGTGGGGAGGGAGAATGGAGTCAGAGCCCAGAGAACCAGGAGACAGAAGTGGTGGCAATGGAGTGCAGAGAAAGGGGTAGCGACTGACAAGAGTAGTAAGACAGAGCATTACATGGTAACAGGTTCTGGATGGGTATTTGTAACCATGTCTATAAATCCTTCGTTGTGCCCAAGTGCACGTGCCCTTCGAGCCACAGCTGCAGGGGAGCCATGTTTGTTCGTACGCCTGAGGCCGTTTCATGATGATCTTTTGTGGGGCAGAGCCAAGTGCTGTTGTGTGCACGTTATGGACGTTAGTGAATTTATTTAATCTGATATTTCTTTAAGTTAGTGTTTTATTTTTAGGGAGTACGGATCAGAAACAAGGGAAAGATGAACTCTTTTGTTTTCTGACCTGTGCTGCCTTAAAATTAAGCAATACCCGGTTAAATAAATTAAATGTATGCACTGAAGGCGCACACAACAAGCAACTCTACGCTATGCTAGCAAAATTCCGTCCATCATGATTAGGGCGGGCCGGAACTCCGCGGAATTCCACTGAGTTTTTTTGCAACCCCCTGGAATTCCACGTAGTGCCACTACGCCAACTCCGCCCACCCCCGGCGAAGATGACTAAGAGGAAGCAGCGGCGGTCAGACAGGTATGTTTTTATTTGATTTTTTTCTTCGTTTGTTCCTCTCCACCATCCCCCGCGACCCGCCCCCGCTACCACTGTTAAATACCAGCCGCCACTGAGCCTAGGCCTCAATGCACACAGTAGATTAATATGAGGATAGGACCAACATTAAAAAACACAATACTAGGTACTCACAGTCGGTACTCAGGGCAAGGAAACACATCTGTACACCAAAGGGGACATTCCAGTCCTAACATAGATAAATGTCACCATTGTTGATGGCATAAAAAAAGTCTTCTACGTATAATTTGCATGTGCCATGCCTTTCTACTTTGCTTCATTACTGGTCACAGGTGCTATCTATCAACTTTGGGATCTGCTCATTCTGGAAGGTGACAAATGCAAAAACAACAGTTGATGGACAGAATGCAGAACAATGTCATACATTCACCCCAGTACAGTGATCTGGGCCTAAATCCATCGTTCTTTTGCTCACCACACCACCCCAGTTCAGACATGGCCATATGCAAATCAGCCTTGACCCTGTGCCTCATGGGAACAGTCCGGCCCAACTGCCAAGCCATGTCTTCCCTGGACCGGAATCAAGCATCCAAGGACCGGTTTCGGGCTTTCAGCCCTCATCAGCCAGGATAGCTTGACTCCAGTGGTGTGGAGAGCACGGGACTCGCGTCTGAGCATACCCGTCCCACTCGGGGTGACAAATGCAAAAGCAACAGTTGATGGACAGAATGCAGAACAATGTCATACATTCACCCCAGTTCAGGAAGGTGGTTAGGTGCTGCCTAAGAGGTGTTAATGTTCAAATAGCTTTTAGGTTAGTGAAATATAAAGGGTGCAAATCAGCTGTTAGAATTAATCCTTGATTTTAAGTTGATGTAGTTTTATGTGAATACTTTATCGTAATATGAATCCATTAGATTACCTTAATCTTTGTATTTACATTCTGTAATTGAAGACGGACATTTGAGGTATTTCATTTTTTCTAAAAAAAAATCTAATTTTAAGTAATTAACAAATAAATATATACCTGTTTTACTGTTGCTCTTTCTGCCTATCAGTATGTCAGGAGTTATGGTAAATAAATACATTAATAAATAAGTGCTCGAATACTGTAAATGTTAGCAGGATTTTAAAGAGTGCCGACACATTCCAGACGCAGTCACAAGCATTGTAGGCAATTTTCATAATTCAAGCAATGGAACTGCTACAGGAGAGCTCTGTGAAAACTAATTAAGACTTCAAGAGTATGTCTTGTAATCGTTCATATTGTGCTCTACAGAGAGAACACGCACATCCACTATAATTAGGTAAGGTATTAATAGAGACAGAATTCAAGCAATAACATATTCGTGAGCGAGAGCTTGTTTTCAATTTTCCAGTCTTTATCCATTTGACTTATGTAACTTAATTATCATATAAAAGGCACATTTATTTTGAAAAAATGAAATGTATTCAGTAGCTCTCTAAATAAACATGCAGCCAATGTCTCTTCTGGAAACACTGTAAAATAAGTGTTTGCAAAAACAATTAAGTCTGGTGGCATCGTTTTTGAAAAACATTGTTGGGGAAGCTGTTGGGCCCTCATATATCTAAAAAACATTGGCTAAAAGCAAAAATATGTCTTGCCTCAAAAAGCACCCATTGCCATTGTAATCTATGGAACTTAATGGAGCTGCTTGGTGTGTGGATGTGCTCTTTGTCAATGGAAAGAATGCTGTCACTCACAGTGAAATTAGCCAATGAATTAAGTGGTCCAACCCACGCCCCACGCTCTATGCTGTAATGACAGAAAAAATATGAATGACACAATAAAAGACCAATGGATGACGACAGCTCACTGAAAGCCTCTACAAGTATGTATATTATACATATAATTTTAGGCAAATGAAAAGTTCTTGGCAAAAGGCAGACCTAAAAATGGAAAAGTGTTCAGAACACCTAAATGAACTGATAAAGACAATGGGTTAAGGGTAACGAAGAATAAACAAACATTGCCTAAATATCAACTGACCAGTCAGTAGGGCAGCCACATCACATGTTTTCACTTGCTCCCTAACATGTATGGTGGGCAAAGGAAAGGTGCACTGAAGGAAAAGGTAAGAAAGTGACCCGTTGCAGCCTTCTGACCTTACCGTTAAAAATGCACAACTCATGAAAGCTGACTAACTTTCCTAACAGAGGAAAACCTTTGGCTCCACTGCCTGCAGATCTCCACAAACCACACTGCTGTCTGCAATGGAAACTTCCAAATTCAAACCTGAACAACCGAATGTGCTTTGAAGCCATAACTATTACGGGCTGCATGCTACATGCATGACAATCAACAAAACCAAGAACAGTTAGATCAATACACAAACATGCAGGCATGTTCCCCCTATCAAAACCATATGTAGACATGGGCAAGATAAGGTGTCCTCTATAGTGCCAGCTACTGCTGGGCATACTCATGAACTGAGTCATCAGTGATGCCGTGACATAATGCCAAGAAAGAAGCAGGAAAGTAGAAGAGTGAAAAAAGTACCTTAGTTAGGATGCCAAAATACCTTTTGAGAGCTCTGCGCCAATTAAAATTAGCATTAACTGTCCAGGAAAAGGTGAATTGATTCTCTCCTGCAAGTAGAAACTTTAATGCGTAGATCTCCAACCTTTTCTGTAATAAGAGCTACTTATGTTCAACAAAAATCATACCAAGCAACTAATATTATTAATGTGCGAATAGGGACCACATCATACAAGATTACATTAGTAGCTTCCCCATGCAAGATTACCAGCACTGATCATCTCAGTGCAATGGAGGACGAGGTTGCGTAACCAGCAGGCACTGTTGTCTCACTATATTGCACTGTCGCGTCTTTCTCATTGTATTCAGCATTTTAAAGATCTGTCGATTTTTTAATATATAGGATGTATTTTTATGTGAACTTTTACGATTTATTTTCTTTAAAAATCGAATAAAGGATTGAATTGAATTGAATTGAATATATGCTTTTCTTTTTTCGGATACATATGTTAATTCAACCAAACAAAAGGGTTCAATTTAGTAGGCCTGGCTGTAAACAAGAGAGCAACTTACAGGTAGTTGGAGAGCTACTGGCAGCTCACGAGCTACTCATTGAAGAAGCCTGCTTTAATTTTCCAAGAATGAGCTTTCAAGGGGCTTCCAATTAGTAAGGACCTAGTCTATTGGAGAGTGGTTATTTGTGTTTGTAACACTGTGCAGTATTGGGTGTAGGGTAAAGCAATCCTTAGGTTGGCACCTCCAGGATGTACAGTATGGAGGGCACTCGAGTACAAGAACAGAATGTTACCACCATGCTGGGGGTACAACACAAAAGCACTTCCTCCAGTAAACATCCCAGCACCCGCTTTGCCTCCGAAACACGCCGTATTTTACAGTACTCATCTGAAAGCGGCACAGCAAATGAAAAGTTGTGATTGCGAGATACTTGTAAGACTAATACAAAGAAGAAGGCAGCGTGAAGCAAGAGGAAGCCATCACTAAACAGATACTAAAGAGATTTTATGTAAATAAATCATACTAGTTTCTGTAAGGAAGAAAGGCATAGTCAAGGTTTAGGAGGTCACCATCCTCTTAGTGTTAATCTAACAGCAAGGCACTTGTCATGCACATCGAGAAAGGAGTCCTTAAATCAAATAGTTGACATGTAGATCCAAATCTCGCATCACTGTAAAGAGAGGAAGCTACATAGTGTGTTTCTTCACAGACATAAACCAGAAGTTCAGAGGTAAGAAACAAAAAAGGGATGCATATTAAAGATACACACTTAGGAATCAAAGTTGTTTTGGCCAATATAGCCTGGTAGGTTGCATGTTGAAAAAGCAACAATGAAAACATTGTGTTGTAAAAATATTGAGAAGGTAATTACATATAGGTAAGTATAGATTTACTATTTTTATCTACACATTTGTGTATTGTGAATGTATATACTCACAAAAAAACAAATGTTAAAGTTAAGTTATAGAATTTATGTAGGTTTGGCATACAAACCCAAATTAAACTTCTGAAACGTTAGAAATTCTACAGTTATTGATTTTTCTTAATTGTATGATATATGATCCACTTACGTACTTATGTCTAGATTATCTGTGCCAAACACAATTTAAACTGCACAACCATAACAAATTCAAAACATATACTTATTTGTTGAAATTATAATTTATGCACAACTTTTACATTACCATAAATCCTTCTTATAACTCCCATTTTTTTCTTGTACACTGTACACCATCTTTAAATTAATATTAATGCCACTAAGACAAAGTTCATGGCTTTTAACCACCTTAGATATTTTAAGGGGAAAATGATAATGGATGTGCTTTCCCTGGAACAGGATGATGCTTTTGTCTATCTGGGTCTCAAACTGCAGAAGGATACGAGGTGGAAGCCACACATCGAAGTCCTGGTACTAAAACATCAGCAGTTAGCTGGCACCCTCAGAAAGGAACTCAAAACCTCCCTGACAAAGCCCCTTAGTCCAGCACTTCAAATTCATAACAGCAAAGTGGTGAGCTCAGTCCTCTATGGGGCTGAGCTGTGAGGCCTAGAGAACCTGTCCCAGCTAACTATCGCAGAGAATATGTTTTTGCGTGCAATCACCAGTCTTCCACAGTGTACACCCACCCACCTTTTCCCTAAGGAATGATCTAGGCAGGAAAGCCCTGATGGATCTAGCCAGGCTACTACGGCCAATTCTATATTGGCATAGAATATGGTGTACACTGTAACTGGCAGCATATACTGAGGGTTTAAGGGATATTATCAATTTGGGTTGTTTCAATAAAATTAGCTGTCTGCGAGATCTGAGAAGTCTGATTAATACAATGGTCTTATCACCCCTGTGGGACTCCTCTTCTACTTCAACGTTCCCGTCAAAAAACAGCCTCAAGGAAACCTATTGGGAAATGGTTGCACATGAAGAGTTTAGGCGCCACAACCCCACCTCACTCTCGGGGCGTTTTCTACAGATAAAACCATGTTTATGTTTATGTTTATGTTTATAGGATTTGTAGAGCGCGTGACTACCCTTGCGCATCTCAGCGCTAATAGAGCAGTTTAGCGAGAGAGGGTAACTAGTCTTGTGGGAAAAGCCAGGTCTTAAGTTTTTTCCTGAACTGTGCTTCTTCTTGGGTGGATCGAATGTCAGGATCTAGGCTGTTCCAAAGCTTAGGTATCAGATGGGAAAAAGATCTTCCGCCCCATCTGGTTCTTTTTGTTACGGTGTTCTTCATGAGAAACTTTGAGCTCGACCTGAGCTGTCGTTGGGGTGTGTAGTGAGTGACCAGGTTTTGAATGAGTGCCGGACCTCTTCTGTGCATGGCACGATAGGCCAGATTGAGGGATTTAAATTTGATTCTGGCCTGAACCGGAAGCCAGTGTAGTTACTTCAGTCTTGGTTTAGTTGATTGACGTCTGGGTACATTCAATAGTAGCCGTGCTGCTGCGTTTTGAACAACTTGAAGACGGTTGATTACATATTTCGGGGAACCCAAAAAGAGGGAGTTGCCGTAGTCCAGCCTTGAGACCACCAGGGCCTGAACCACTGTTCTCCTTCCGTCTTCTGGGAGTAGGGGCATAATCTTCCTAAGCAGACGTAATATCCCAAAGCAGGTGCCAGATAGCTTTTTGGCCTGTGTCTCCATTGTGAGATGTTGATCTAGCCACATGCCGAGGTTTTTTATGGCAGGTTTGGGCGAAGGCGGTGATCCCCAACTGATAGGCCATGGAATATCCACGTCGGGGTTAAGGTTGTTACCCAAAATCATCAGTTTTGTTTTGTCGCCGTTTAACTTAAGTTTACAGTCTGCCATCCAAGATCTGATTTTCTCGAGGCAGGGAACAAGCTGTCGATGATCAGAGTTAAGGGTGTCTGAGATCGAAGAGACTAATTGTGTATCATCCACGTATGTCACGACGGAGATACCAAATTCTTGAATGATAAGGGCTAATGGACTGAGGTAAATATTAAAAAGGGTAGGGCTCAGGGTTGAGCCCTTAGGCACTCCCCAGGGTGCTGGGAAGGAGTCTGACTTGAAACCAGCCTCCACACATTGGAAGGACCTGTCACTCAAGAAGGAGGCCACCCATTCTTTAGCTGTTCCGCTAACGCCCACCTTTTCCAATCTCTGGATCAGCACTGTGTGGTCTACCGTATCGAATGCGGCGCTCAAATCGAGGAGCACCACAGCAGCCATTTTTCCTTGATCTAGGGTGGCTTTGAGCTTTTCAGTGACCACTAACAGTGCTGACTCGGTACTAAGCTTTGGTCTGAACCCCATCTGTGTCTGATGGATGACATTATTGTTCTCGAGAAAGGTGGAGATTGTGGCATTTACGTGCTTTTTTGCCATTTTGCCCACTATGGGCAGGAGTGATATTGGGCGGTAATTTGATAGTTCAACTGGGTCCAGGTGTGGCTTTTTCAACAGGGGTTTGATAATGGCTTGTTTCCATTCCTTTGGAACCACGCCATTCTCAAACGAAAGATTGATGAGATTCCCCAGTTGAGTAATAACAGGTTCCCCTCCTTGGGCGAGAATGTTGGGAGGGGCTGGGTCTGAAGGAGAGCCTGATTTGATTTTCTTAGTAGTGCGGATATCTGATCCGGCTTTATGGGAGGGATGGTCATGAGGGCTGGTCTGTCCAGCGGTACTTTGGTCTGAGATTCAGGTGGTGGAGGGGAAATGTTTCCTATGGGCCATGGGGGTTTGGATTGGAAAGACTTATAAATAATTTCAATTTTGTTTTTGAAGAAGGTTGCCAACCCATTGCACCCCTCTTTGGAGTGTTCTGGGCTATTGGGCTCTTGAACTGAGGTAGTGAGGGATTTTACAATCTTAAAGAGCTCCCTCGGAGAGTTAGAGGATTTGGTAATTCTTTCTTCATAGAAGACGGCCTGTGCTTTCCGGACGCTTATTTGATAGCGTCGAATGGCAACTCTGTAGGTTATTTTTAGTTCAGGATCATATGACTTCCTCCACTCTCGTTCTAGTTTTTTACAGTCCTTTTTCTGCTGAACTAGCATAGGAGAGACCCAGGAGGACCTGTTGGTGTTTTTATAAGATAAGGGACCCGGCTTCCTGAAGTTCCTGTTGATGGAGCTGTTTATCCATGTTTGCCAATTACTATGGGCTTCGTTCAGATCTTTAGTTTTGGGGAGTATGGAGGGTTCCAGATCACGGATCGAGGCCTCCGGCACTATTTTCGGCCATTTCCGTCCCGTAACTATGAGGGTTTTGTTTGGTCCTGTAATGGGAATCTGGAGTTGGAATGGGATCAAGGCATGATCCGTCCATGGCATCCAAATTGGGTCTAGTACCTTCAATCTTTGATCATTTGAGAAAATCGGGTCAAACAGGTGACCTTTCTCATGGGTGGCTGAGGAAACCAGCTGTGGGAGCTGTAAAGCTTCCATATCAGTTAGGCCCCTCTTAGCGCAGGAGTCATAAGGATCATCCAAATGGATGTTGAAATTGCCTAGTACTGTTATGGCATTTTTCTCTATAAGCATACTAGCCAGTTGGTCTGGGGCTGAGTCCAGAAACCCAGTGCAGGGTCCCAGGGGTCTATAGATTGGTCCTCCCGTGAAGGAGCTTGTCGCAGAAAAGGATAACCTGAAACCGCAGGCTTTGGAATTGTTAATATTCAGGGGAGATATTGTGCATTCTAGTTGGGCCTGGTTTATGATGGCCTGTCCTCCTCCCATTGCTCCAGACCTATCAAGGCAGGCAATTTTATAACCAGGGGGTAGTGCTTCTACAATATCTGAGGCTGAGCTTTCTCTAAGCCAACTTTCAGTGATGAAAAGAGCCTCCAAGCGCTCTTCTTCCAGTAATAGCTTAATTTCCAGCACATGTTTGGGTAGGGATCTGCTGTTAATTAACCCCATTTTGGCTATTTTCCATTTGGTCCTTTCTGCATCTTTTTCATGCTTATTATTGGTCCTAGTGTCTCCCTTAAACCCACAAACCGGACAATACTGTACTTGTTCTATGTTTAGCAAGTGCTGACATTGAGGGTAGACTGTATTCTTTCCTTTCAGTAGCTCTGATCTGGTATAGGTGAGGACTTTTCTTGGGAGTGTGGGCATGAGGACAGGGTTCCTAGCCCCTGGTCCCGGTTGGTTGCGGACGGGCGCAGACGGGCTTTCCTTTGGCGCTCCTTCGGCCGCTGCGCGCGTCCGCTGCGTGTTCAATGGCCCATGTGTTAATGTAGGGAAGTCCAAAGTGCTTCCGCCCCTTCCCCGCCCCAGTCGAGTCAGCTGGGAAGTTTGGCCCCGCCCTCCACTCAAACGGCTCCTGCCGCAGTAGACTGGGGCTGGGGGCAAAGTCCCGTTTAAGAAGAGCTGTGTAAAATAAGCAGGTAGGGGGAATCAGGGGGATTAAAAGAGGTGTTATTTAAAAGCAAAGTTTCACGCAGTTAAAAAGGAGTTGGGCGTACTCTGTGGCAGCGTTCAGCTCTGGCCGCAACACATCATAAGCTGCCTCACCTCGCTCCGCTGTTGTCCCAGAACCCCGGCGCTGATGTGGGGAAGCCCAAAGTGCTTCCGCCCCTTCCCCGCCCCTGTCGAGTCAGCTCTCGAGCCCTATTGGGATATCATTAAAAAGCCTTTGGACCGAAAGCATTATTTCCAATTCTGATCAGGATCTTTGCCCCTGAAGTGCTTTACATCCAAATGGTCTTCCACTGGAAACAATAAATGCCACATTTGTGCCAAATATGTAGAATCATATTCGCATGTGCTCTTTGCCTGCCCTGCTTACGCTGGCCTGCCTAAAGTCTGGCTGGCGCAGCTTTGTAAGAACATGGGTATAAGATCACACAGCATAGCTCTAAGAATCATTTGCTCTGATTCATCACCCAGGTACGCAATCCCAGTGGCAACATTTTTAAGGTGGATGTGGCACATTCTTTCCAAGCAAAATATGGCTGGAAAATGAAATTGATAAAATCTTTGCAAGTGGGCATAATGTGATTTGTGGGGCCCAACCCGATTCCCAAAGGCTTATGAGACTGTCTGTATTTTATGCTTTAAATCTTGTCATGTAATGTATCATGTGGTGATAGCTCGGATTGCCTTTTTTGCCATTTTTGCACTAAATGTTTCAACCTAGATTTTAACTTGTGTACTGTTTTTTTTTTACTATTTATCTGTAATGCTTTTATGACTTGCATAGTCGAATAAAGTTTCTTTGACTGACTGACTGAATATTACTCACGCACTTCCATACACAATCTTGTCATCTCACTTACCACACTACATACATGGTAAAGTGGATTTAGGACCTGTAAATATTGTAGCATGTATTCCTTTGCACTGTGGTGGCAAACAGTGGAGTGTTCTACAGTGTAAGGGTCTGTATTGGAATATTGTGCACGGGATTGGCATACAGTGGAGTGCGGTACAGTTGAATGGCGTAACCTGAAATACCGTACACTCAAGTGGGGTATACTGGAGTGCTATAGAGTGGGGAAAAAGCTAAGTGGAGTACAGTGGGCTTATGTAAAGTGGAGTGTAGTACAGTGTAATGTTGTAAAGTTAAATTGCATGAAATGGAGTGATGTATATTGGAATGTCGTACAATGCAGTTGTGCCGGATAGGTATAATATAGAGTACACTGAGGTACAGTGTAATATGGTACAGTGCAAAAGCATATACTGGAGTAGAATAAAGTGTAGTGTGATATGGTGGAGTACAGTACAATTTAGTAGCCTTTTGCGTAATAGAGTTCTGTTTAGTGGCGTTAACTGTTCAGACATACAGTGGAGCGACACATAGTGAAGAAGCATACAGTAAAGTGGCATACATTTCAAAAGGGTTCATTATGGAAGCGTAGACTGTAGTCACGTACAGTGAATTGAGGATTAGTGTAGTGTGGGAAGAATGTAGTCTTGTAATGCGAAGTAGCATACCATCGACTGTGGTACAGTCCAGTGGCGTATAGTACATATCAGTACAATGGAGTGGTGTACAGTGTAGCAGCGGGCACTGGAATAGCGTACACTCTATTAGTGTACCATAAATTGGGCCATAGTGGAATAGAGTAAATTGGATTAGGGTACAGTGGAATGCCGTGCAGTTGCGAGCATTACAGTTTAGGGGCGTCCAGTCAAGTGGCATAAAATACAGTGGAGGACAGTATAATAGCATAGAGTATAGTGGTTGCAATGGCATACAGTTCAGTTGGGTTGAATAGAGCTGAGTAACATACAGTGGATTAGAGTAGAATGTAGTGGTGTACACTGTAGTGTTGTAAACTGGAGTAGCATACTGTAAATTGCGTACAATCGAGTGGCGCAACGTGAACAGTTAGACAGTGGAGTGGCATAAACTGAAGTGTGTAAATTAAAGGAAATGTAGCGTTAAAGTGTGTGAAAAGATGTAAATGTTTTATCGCCAAAATATATATTGTAATACGTTAAAGGTGTGGGGGTCCCAAAACGTGCTTAAATTCAATGTGTTTAACATACATTGTTTTACTGTGCGTATTGTGAAATCCGTCATTCAGATTTAGTTAAAACTTGCCTAACTTAGATATTATGGTGCGTAGATGCTTATTTTGGGTACTGGAGGTAAGTAGTGTAACTATTTTATAAGTTTTAATTTATTTAAAATTTGTGAGATCTGTTTGCATGGCATATTTGTGAAATAGAAGTGTATTTCGTTGTACTACTATGCTACATAGTGATACCAAATCATTAGCTGATTGGCTAATGACTGCGTCTACAAAAGTTAAAGGCATGCATGTTGTTTTTAGGTACACTTTGGCAGCATTCTGCATTGAGCTTTCAGTTATCGGAAAGTAGTAGTTTGGTATTTTTGCCCAACCTATTAGCTCTTTACTAAAGTAGTAATAGGTCTTGCAAAATATTTATAAGTTTCTTTATATTGTTTTGTGTACTTTTGTGTAACTAGTGATCAGTGCAGAACTACTGCTGTACCACTGCTGCACCACAAATTTATTTAGTAAGGTTGGCATTTTTCTTTCTAAATTACTCTAGATTTCTGTAGCACTCTAAAGTGAATGGCGTATATTTTGAAGTAGCAATGTATTTTTTAGAAATGAATGCACTACTCAGTACACTTTTCTACATACTTAAATATGTTAAAGTTTGTAAATACATTTTAGCAGACCTCATTTATAAAATATACTGTATTCTAGTGTATTTCCAAATTTTCATACATTTGATGTAAAATGTTTTGTTTATAGTAATTTTTTTCACACACACATATATATATATATGTATATATATATATATATATATATATATATATATATATATATATATATACTGGCGGTCGCCAGTAAGTAGTCATAGTTAGAACCATGTTTCTATTCAAAAAGCATTTGAATATTCACGAAATTCTCAAAACGAATGGCTCGCTCAGGTCAGCTCTGGTCTTGAAAGTTTTGGGGTGATTCGTCAAGTGGGGGCAGAGAAAAAAGGGAGTGTCAAAACGTGTTTTCTTCATGCTAATTTCCTTAGGAAATTTTAGGCACGGCTACAGCCCGAACTGCTGAACGGAATTATACCAAATTTGGCAAAAAGGTAGCCTTTGGCCCAGAAAGCATGGTGTAAATCCGTTCAGTAGTTTTTGAGAAATGTAAATATATATATATATATATATATATATATATATATATATATATATATATATATATATATATATATATATATATATATATATATATATATATATATATATATATATATATACTTATAAATATTTTTCTCTAACTATTACCACTTTAATAAAGTGATAATAGGTATGGGAAAAATACCAAACCTAATACTTACCTACATTACAAGTTGTAACGCAGAACACAGCCCCTGCATATACGCTGAGCACCGCCAAGCAGCCTCAAGGTAGGAGCCGACTAGGGCAAGCATCCAGCTTGCTAGTTTGACGGGCATATATCCGTCTGCTACTCTGATATCGTGAGGTCGCTTGGTTGGCGAGGGGAGACCACTCGTCCGCTTCGATCCACACATGGGGCGCCAAGACTAAACAGGACTACCAGTCCCAGCAGGCACTGGGACATTTGGACTGCCCATCAGGGGCGTGCCATGATTAGTATCAGGGCTGGTACCTGCATTCCCATCATCAGTTCGCCAAATCCTCTGAAGAGAAGGCGGGAGCCTTCGAAACGCGTCAGGAATTCCACGGCGAAATGGGATTGAATCACTTTCTCTTGAGCTCCTCAGCTATTCAAGCACGCCGTGGCAAGAAAGGCGAGTTCAAGTTTCTCCCCGCGAGTGTGACCGTGTCCTTACACGCGAGCGCACATATATATATATATATATATATATATATATATATATATATATATATATATATATATATATATATATATATATATATATATACTTATAAATATTTTTCTCTAACTATTACCACTTTAATAAAGTGATAATAGGTATGGGAAAAATACCAAACCTAATACTTACCTACATTACAAGTTGTAACGCAGAACACAGGTAAACTCGAGCTGAAAACAACATGGCTGTCTTTCTCTTTTTTAAAGGCAGTCATTAGCAAATCAGCTGATGACTTGTCATCGTAATATAGACCTCTGTATAACCACAGTAATCAATTAAGATGCAAAATATTTAGAATAAAAGCTATATGTGCAATGATTAATGTAAAATCTAAAAAAGAAAAGACATGCATTTTAAACGTCCAAACTGCACTAGACAGATGTAGTTATTCGTATAGGCCATAGAAATGTTTAAATGTAAGTTTTCTTTTAACCAGAAGTGAACTCAACAATGCGACATCCTTAGAAATATTCGTCATA
This sequence comes from Lissotriton helveticus, assembly GCF_964261635.1. Taxonomy (NCBI): domain Eukaryota; kingdom Metazoa; phylum Chordata; class Amphibia; order Caudata; family Salamandridae; genus Lissotriton; species Lissotriton helveticus. The sequence continues at coordinate 556,695,819 of NC_136073.1, forward strand.
AGTGTAGAATGTTCTGTTTCAACAAATGTATAAAAGTTTTAGTAAGAAACATATTACTGTGATAAACAAACTTCCTATTTACCCCATATTTCACACAATACTTGAATAAAATATTTGCATTTTTTAAGCCAATATTTCTTGTTCATTTTAATGAAATGTATTCCTAAACAGTAATTATGCAAGTCGATGTATCTCTTCTTTAGTATAGTTCATTGTTTACGCAATTAAACATTTAACATTAGGAGGTTGAAATGTGTTTGATACCTATGGGAGCAGAGGTTTATGAATTGAGAAGCTACATGCATAAGACGTCTGTAACAAACTCTGTGATAAAACTTTATATATTATTTCGGGGGAAAGGAAAAGCTAAACTCACTCTCAGACGAATGCTGTTGCCCTAGCAAAGCCAACTCTACTGACCTTCTGAAAAGCATGAGCAACATCGGCCTCATGCAGCTCGTCACCGACCATACCCACATCACAAGACAAACGCTCGACCCCATCTTCACCTCCAGCAACAGAGTCAGGTACATCCACACCACATCACTCACCTGGTCTGACCACTACAGTGTACACATCTGCATCGCAGGACCCACCCACCCCAGCACCGTGCCCTGCAAGATTGGAAAAAGGTATCAGAACACCACTGGAAGGGCACTCTCTGCTCCCAACTCCCAGACTCTACACACGACCCTGAACAACCACCTAAGAGCTTCTCCCAGTGGATCACGGACTGTGACAACACCACTGCCCCCGCCAAGATAGCCAGCATCAAAGAACAAAGCAAAAGAGCAAGCTGGATCATTGAGGAACGACACTCCGCCAAATGCAACTGCCGGCAACTTGAAAGGAAGTGGCGCATCAGCAAAAAGACAGAAGACTACCCGGCATTCAGATCCGCTCTGCACCAGTACCACTACCTCCTGAAAGAACGCATGAAGAACGCGCTAGCAGACAGCATCAAAGCCAGCCAAACCACAGCAAAGAACTCTTCCCCACTGTGAAGGAGTTCACCAATCCCGCAGCTACCGAGAACATCACTCTCTCCCAGGAACTGTGCGACGACCTCACAGACTTTTTCTACTACAAGATCTCGGCCACATAAGAAAACTTTGAACACCAACCCTCCATCACAGAAAGCATCAACTATCTCACAGCCCCAAACCCGAACACCTTCTCACCCACTGGAAACTCCTCACCGCGCAAGACACTATCTCCATAATGAACTCTGTGCACTCAGGAGCCCACAGATCCGTGCCTCGCCACATCTTCAACGTTGGAAGCAGGAAAATCGGCGAACAAGCTCAGGAAGGTCCTGAACACCTACTTCACCGCAACCTCCTTCCCCGAGTACTGGAAACACACTGAAGTGAGACCCCTCATGAATAATACATCCCTCGACCCAGCTGAAATAAAGAACCATTGGCCCATCTCTTAGCTCCCCTGTCCAGCAAAAGTCCTTGTGAAAGAGCTCAACCAGCAACTAACCCACCACCTAGAATAACCTCTTGGACCCATCCCAATCCGGATTTCGAGCTAACCACAGCACTGAGACAGCCCTGCTTGCAGCCATAGATGATACCAGAGCCCTCCTGGACCTCAGGGACACAACAGCAGCTCTCATTCTCCTTGAATTGTCCGCTGCGTTTGACACTGTCTCCCACCACATTCTGATCAACAGACTCCACCACATTCAAGAAAACGCCCTCAAGGGGATCATCTCGTATCTCACTGGCAGAACCCAAAGGATCCGCCTCCCACCGTTTGCCTCAAAGCCCTAGAAGATCATCTGCTGAGTCCACCAAGGATCGTCCCTCAGCCCGACCCTATTCAACACCTACATGACCACCCTGGCAGCCACCGTGTACATCATCTCCAATGCCGATGACACAGCTTATCCTCCCACTGTACAAAGATCCCTTCACCACTAAAGCTAACTTCCAAAGATGCATGATGAACGTTGTGGTCTGGATGAAGGACAGCTGTCCCAATCTCAACACCAAAAAACTAAAGTCCACATCTTTGGGAACAACACCTCATCATGGACTGATGCATGGCTGCCCGCGGAGCTCGGCATCCCCCCGCCACAACAGACCACATCGGCAACCTTTTCTTCATCCTGGATAGTACACTATCCATGGAGAAGCAAGTAAAAGCAGTCTCATTCACCTGCTTCCTTACCCTTCGAACCTCCATCATCCCCGAGCTTCGCCACACCTTCAACTGCTTCATCAAGAACTCTACCTTCCCCGATGACTGGAAACACGCAGAGATCAACCCCCTGCTGAAGAAGCCATCAGCCGACTGGACAGACCTCAAGAACTTCAGACCCCCCTTTCCTGCCAAGGTCACTGAGAAGGACATCAACGCCCAACTCTCCGAGTTCATCGAAGAGAACCACGTCCTGGACATCTCCCAATCCGAATTTCAAAGCCACCATATCACCAAAACTGCAATCCTCGCTGGCACTGTCAACATCTGCTTCCTCCTGGACCAAGTCCAAACTGCCGCCTCTCAGCCGCCTAAAACACTGTCTCCCAACACACCATAATCACGAGACTCCAAGCTGCTGACATCCTTAACAAGGCTCTGGACTGGATCCACTCCTTCCATTCCGGCCAAAAACAGCGAGTCAGAATACCTCATTTTCTCTCAGAACCTACAGAGATCAACTGCGAAGTGCCCCAGGGCTCCTCCCTGAGCCCCATCCTCTTCAATGTCTACATGGCCCCTCGCGGCCATCGTCACAAATCATGGACTCAACATCGTCTCCTATGTCGACGACACCCAGCTGATCCTCTCTCACACCAACAAACCGACTGCCACAAGATCAATTTGCACAGCGGTATGAGGGCTGTTGCCACCTGGATTAAAGACAGCTGCCTCAAGCCCAACTTGAACAAGACTGAAGTTCTCATCCTGGGACCCGCCCCCTCAACCTGTGATGACTCCTAGTGGCCCACCGCACTGGGTACCCCTCCCACCCCCACGGACCACGCACGCAACTTAGAAATCACACTGGACTCCTCGCTCACAATGAACTGCCAGATCAACACTGTATCCTCATCTAGCTTCCACATGCTCCGCCTGCTTCGAAAGACACTCAGATCGATCCCCACAGAATCCAGAAAGACGGTCACCCATGCAGTCATCACCAGCAAACTCAACCACGACAAAGTACTCTACGCCGGTGTCACCCAGAAACAGCTCAGGAAACTACAGAATGTTTAAAATACTGCAGCCAGACTAATCCTCAACATCCCCGGTCGCAGGCACATCACCGAACACCTTTGACAACTACACTGGCTCCCAGTCAACAAGAGAATAACCGTCAAGCTCCTCACACATGCCTACAAAGCTCTCCATGACGTAGGTCCAGCATATTTGAACCTCTGCCTCTCATTCCATGTACACGCCAGACCACTTCGCTCTGCCCAACTTGCCATTGCCACTGTCCCACAGACCCACAAGACCACAACCGGAAGAAGATCCTTCACCTACCTCACCACCAAGACCTGGAACAGCTTGCCCCTCCACCTAAGGCAATCGCTGACCAAATTCAGGAAGGATCTCAAGACCTGGCTCTTCGACTGAATGCATGACCATCCACCAAAAGACCAGACACTGTCAATTAGTGTCCCTCTCCCTCACAGACACCCCACAGATTGGTTGAGCCAACAGCAGAGGATGCTCCTTCTTGCACCTGGCAGCCAAGGCTTGGACCAACCTCCACTGCATCTCAGGAACACACCGTCGCTCCAGGAATTCAGAAGAGAACTAAAGTGGATGTTTAAATACTCAAACGTCCACGCAGCAGCAAACATCTCCAGCACCTCAAGACCCTCACGGGTGATTTGCCATGCTCTATAAATTTTAATTGAATAGTAGAGACCTGCTACACATTTTGCATCTTTATTTTTGCCCTTTATATTAATGCATGTTCCTAGGGAATATAAAACATTTTTTTTAATTTTGCCATGCATAGGCGACTGAGCAGCGAGTCCATTGCAAATCAACTTTTTGCTAAAATAACAAGTGCGGACTCCCGTGCTTCTTTTGAATAGAGCCCCCAGGGGGGACAGGTCTTGGAGTCTTTTTTTTTTTAAGTATGGGGGGCGTGGGCCCCCTCCAAAGGCTGATTGAGCCCCGGGGACCACCACCTCCCCAGGACTTTGTTATAAACAACAGAGATGGGCCGCACAGAACCCCCTCCTGGGCTTCTAAGAAACCCTGGAGACCATCACCTACCCGGGGCTTTGTTTTGCAACATGGAGGGGGCCACAAGGACCCCCTCTTGGACTTTTAGGAAGCCTTGGGGACCACCACCTCCCCACAGCAATGATACTAATTTACGGGGGTGCACAGACGCCCAAGATTCTGGGGACCACCCCTTCCTCTGGGATTATTCATTAATAATACTGGGACGGGGGCCACATGGCCACCCTCCCGGGCCATATACAGCCCGAGGACTACTACCTCCCCAGACTGGCTTGTCTCAGAGAAGGAGCGGAGAGCCAATTATGGCCCTGGGGACCACCACACCCCGGCGCCAGCTCCTGCTATGTCCCGGGGTGCCCACCCCTGGCACATAGCTGTTTGGTCTGTCTTGGAAATCAGAGCAAAAATGAACTCAGCTCTCATGTTTAGCAGCTCCCTGTTTGTGAAAGCAATGTCAGCTCCCGCAGGAGGCAGGGAGTCAACAGGGACCACGGGTGCCTTGAGGCTCCTCCCCCTTGGTCCCCAAAGGTGGTGACTGGGTGCCCTTGGTGGGCTCCAGGGCACCCACAATGAAGACGCTGGGCCCCGGGAGATGGGGTACTTAGGGTTGCAATCGGCCTGAAGAGGGGGACAGTGTGGCCCCCTTTCCCCATTCAATGTAGGCCAGGCCCCTGGGGATGGGATCCCTGGGTCTGAAACGGCCACGTGGCTCCCCACCCACTTAAAGAAAGTATTTGGCCCCGGGGAGTTGGTGGTCCCTGGGGCCCAGGGGGGTAACGTGCAGCCCGCGCATAATTTTTAAGTTAGCCCCAGGGAGGTGGTGATCCCTGAGGCATAAAAAAGCCCCAGGAGGAGAGGTCCATGTGGCCTCACCCTCCTTTAGTTAAAACAAAAGCCTCAATGAGGTGGCGAGGTGGCAGTCCATGGGGCTCTTGGAGCTAAATGGAGGGGGGGATCCCCTTAATGGTGGATCCTGGGCTTTTAGGGAAAGTAGAGGGCAGAAAAATTAGCATGAAAGACCAAAGGAAAAAAGACAACCGAGCAGGAAAGGCAAAACAGAGGGGAAAAAACTGCAGAAAAGGCAAAACAGAGCAGAAGAACCAGCAGAAAAGGCGAAACAGATGTGATAACCAGCAGGAAAGGCAAAACAGGGACAAAGAGGGAAAACAGAGGGGAGAAAAACAAGCAGAAAAGGCAAAACAGAGCAGACTAGGGCAAAACATAGAGCACTCAGACACTCACACACTCACTCACAGACCCACCCACTCACAGACTCAATGAAAAACTCATACACCCACCAAAATCCACTCAGAGACTCATGTTCCCTCTCACAGCCCCACTCAGACACTCGTGTACCCACTCACAGACCCACTAAGACACTCCTGTGCCTACTCACAGAACTATTCAGAGACTCAGGCACCCGCTCACAGACCCACTCAGACTCACAAACCCACATAAAGACCCACTTAGAGACTCATGCGCTCACAGACCCATTCAGACACTCACACACTCACTCACAGACTGACTCAGAGACTCATGTACCCACTGATAGATCCATTGAGACACTCACGTAACAACTCATAGATACACTCAGAGACTCACGCATTCACTCAGAGACCCACTCAGAGACTCATGTAGTCACTCACAGACTTGCTTTGAGACTTGTGCATCCGAATACAGACCCACTCAGACACTCATGCACTCACAAAAAGGCTGACAGACTTATGGAGGCAGTCACAAACCCACTCAGACACTCAAACTGCTCACAGACCCACTCTCAGACACTCATGGACCCACTCAAACACCCACTCAGACACTTATACACCCAATCAGACAGCCACTCGAATACTCACACACCCACAGACCTACTCAGACTCATACACCCACTCACAGACCCACTCAGACTCACACACCCACTCACAGACCCATTCAGACACTCATGCACTCACTCACAGACTGACTCACACACTCATGGAGGTACCTATGCACCCACTCAGACAGTCATGCACCCACTCACAGACACACTCAGACACTCACACTCCCAATCACTCACACACCCACTGAGACACTCATGCACTCACTGACATACTAACTCTCTAATGTTATAGGTTACACTTGGGGGAAAAAATGTAAACTTTAAAAATTCTTTTCAAAACCAAAGATTACAGGGACGCTATAGTTAGGAAATAGAATGTTAAAAACCATAGAAATTCACTGGAAAAACAAAAGTTAAATGGAGATTATAGTTGGGCTCTGATTTCACACGTACACAACTAGTAAAATTCAGCAGTTATAGTTACCTGAGCTAACCATAACTTACACATCCACAATGCACTGCTCATGACCTCACATATTACATCACCGATGACAAGGTCAGTAACATCACTGATGACATCTCAAATGACATCACTGATGGCATCATCCATAGAACAACTCACACCCCATAGAACCTGTCATATACCCACTCTCACTCCGAACCAACCCCTCACATACCCATTCACATACCCATACCAGTACTCATACAACCAATCACCCATCCATCCAGCCCCTTACATATCCACTCACTCATACTGCCACTCACATACCCATACAGGTACTCACACACCCACAAACTCACCCATGCAGCCACTCATCCACCAATAAAGCCACTAATACATCCAGTCATACACACATGCAGACACTTACACACCCTCATTAGACCCTTATAGTCACTCAATCGCCCATACAGAAACTCACACAGCCACTCACTCATCCATACAGGTACTAACACACACTTAGCCATACAGCCACTCACCCACCAATACGGTAAGTCACATACCCATTCACTTACCCATACTGCCACTGACAAAGCCTCACACTCAGCCAAACAACCACTCACACACCCACAGAACCTCTTACATACCCATTCACACACACATACAACCACACAAACACACTCACTCACCCTTGCAACCCCTTACACAGACATTCAGTCTCCCATACAGCCACTCATACATACTCACTTTCCCAATACACACTAAAACAGCTACTCACTCACCCATACAACCACACACACACGCATACAGCCACTCTCACTGCCACTCAGTCACCCATACATCCACTCACACACTTTTGCAGCCACTCACTCACCCACACAGCTACTCACAAAACCACTAACAAACAAGTTACTTACCTTCGGTAATGCTTTTTCTGGTGAATACAGTATCTGCCTGTGGATTCCTCACCTTATGAATATCCCCTACGTCAGCATTCTGGAGAAACTTTTTTCCCCAGCTCTCCAAGCCGACGAGGTCGTCACAATGTCATGGCTCCGCACGTGGCTCCGCATGATGTCACGGGAGCCATAGGAAGACCTCAGTGGCATGATGACGTCAGTTCCACCCATTTTTTTCCGTGCCACCTAGGCATACGGGGGACCGACCATAGAGACAATGTATACATTGTACACAGTATTCACACAAATACACACAGTGTAAAGTGAAACGGGAAATCAAAAGACAACAAGCATTTCCTATAAGCCTACACAAAGGCAAATAGAGGCAATACAAAACGATAATATGAAATAACCATATTAACCAATACCTCTTTTAAGGTATAAAAGGGTGGACAACAGGGAGGAGGGTGGGTCAGTGAGGAATCCACAGGCAGATACTGTATCCACCAGAATGAGCGTTACAGAAGGTAAGTAACTTGTTCTTCTGATGGATACATCTGCCTGTGGAATCCTCAGCTTATTAATAGAATCCCACATCAGTCCCACTCCCTGAGGAGGGGGTCCACCCTGCTGTACCAAAAAGTCTTGCAAAACAGAACGCGCAAAGTGGCCATCCCTCCTCACTTTTAGAATCTAAGCAGTAATGCTTCGCGAAAGTGTGAAGGGAGGCTCAAGTTGCGGCCTTACAGATGTCCAAAACAGGAACACCTCTGGAAAAGGCAGAAGTAGATGATTTAGCCCTGGTGGAGTGAGCTCTAATGCCTTAAGGAGGCTCCTTACCAGACAGAGCGTAGTAGATCTTGATACACAAGATGATCCACCTGGATAGAGTGCGCTTCTGCACCGCCTTGCACTTCATGCATCCAACATAGCCCACAAAGAGCTGATCGTCCTGTCACATCCTTAAACAGTAGCCACAGCACCACCCTGCTGGGCCAAATGCAAAAAAAACAAAAAACATCAGAAAGATGAGCTTTCAAGGGATCAATAGACTTCTCTCCACACCATTTAACAAATTTAGACCACCTGTAGGAATAGATAGACTTGGTAGAGTGTCGCCTGGCCGATAATATAGCATCCACCACGTCAGGCGGGAGAGAGAAAGAATTCAAGTTACCCTGTTCAATCTCCAGGCATGAAGGTGCAGGCTCTGGAGGTGGGGGTGTAGAACCTGCCCTTCCGACTGCGAGAGGCGGTCTACCCTGAGAGGGAGACAGAGCGGAGGGTGCAACGAGAGGTGAAGAAGGTCTGTGTACCACACCCTTCTTGGCCAATCCGGGGCGATCAATATAACTTGGGACCAGACTAAGCTAATCTTCCTCAGAACCCGGAGAATCAAGGGTATGGGAGGAAACGCGTAAAGGAGTTGTGAGCACCAACTCAACTGAAACGTGTCCCCCAACGCTCCCTGCCTCGGAAACTGGAGACTGCAGAAAGATGGGCAGTGTGCGTTCTCGAGAGTGGCAAACAGGTCCATCCGAGGAGTTCCTCACGTCTGGAAGATGTGTCGAACCACCTCCAGATGAAGCCTCCACTCATGGAGACTGTCTGCATGTACGTTCAGCACCCTGGCCAGATGATTTGCCATCAAACAAATCCGATGGTCCTAAGCCCAGGACCAGAGCGCAATGCCTCTCTGCAAAGACGGTACGACCCTACTCCTCCCTGCTTGTTGATGTACCACATCGCGGCAGTGTTGTCCGTCAGGACTTGAACCAACTGACCGCAAAGGGAAGGGGGAAAGGCCTTGAGCGCCAAACGTATGGCCCGCATTCCTAAAGATTGATATGAAGCAATCTCTCCTCTGGAGACCAAGGTCCCTTGATCTCCAGATCCCCCAGATGAGCACCCCACCCTAGGGTAGAGGCATCCATTATCACTGTGGCCACCCATGGAGGAAGGTGGAATCGCTTTCCTTGAGACAGATTGCCCTCCACGCTCCACCAAGACAGATGCGCTACAGCTCCTCTGGAGATTGTGACTGACTCCCTGAGATCTCCGTGGTGCTGATACCACTGCCTGCCGAGACACCACTGAAGCGCCCTCCTGTGCCAGTGTGCAAGGTTGACCAACAGAATGCAGGAAGCGAACAGACCGAGCAGGCAAAGGACCTTCAGAACCGAAACAACCACTCCATTGAAAAAAAAGGGAATCATTTCCTGAATGTCGAGAATCCTTTGTGGAGGTGGGAAAGCTCGAAACACAGTGGTATCCAGTACTGCCCCTATGAACAGGTTGCGCTGTGAGGGCACTAGGTGAGACTTGGGTACATTTATCGAAAAACCCAATTTGTACAGCTGAGTTGTTACCTGCAGATGATGACGCACCATCTCTGGCGACTCTGCCTTCAGAAGCCAGTCGTCCAAGTAGGGGAAAACCGGAATCCCCGACCTCCTGAGAGGGGCCGCCACCACTGCCATCACCTTGGTGAACACTCGAGGTACAGTAGTAAGAACAAACGGGAGGACAGCAAACTAGTAGTGTTGCGACCCAACCAAAATCGGAGATACTTCCTGTGCGACTTCAGGATTGGGATGTGAAAATACGCATCTTGTAAGTCAATGGACACCATCCAGTCCTCTTGCTGCAGTGCCTGAAGAACCTGCGCTAGGGTGAGCATCTTGAATCTCTCCTGCTTGAGAAACAGATTCAAAATTCTGAGGTCCAGGATAGGACGTATCTTGCCATCCTTCTTGGGAATCAGGAAATATCAGGAGTAGCATCCCTGATCCCTTTCCAGCTCTGGAACCACCTCTATCACACCTTTTTGTAACAGTGCAAGAACCTCCTTCTGAAGGAGAAGTAAATGATCCTCCGTGCAAAACCCTTGGCAAGGAGGCTAATGAGGACGGAATTCCCTGAAGGGAAGGGCGTACCCATTTTCTACAAGATCTAAAATCCAATGGTTTGAAGTGATCAATTTCCAATCTTGTAGAAAATGGGTAAGCCGACCTCCCACGGGACCTACATGATCCAGGATGGCGGATCTAGGGCTGCTTTCCTGCATTACCAGGAGGGTTTGGGGAGGTTGAGGAGGAAGAGAAGGCCGACATCCGGTTCCACAAAGATGACCTTTGTCTTTACCCCTATAGGATTTGTACAAGGGGTTTTGTTGCTGCTGTGGCTGTCTATACCCACGAAAGGAAGACTTCCCGAAGCCACGGTATCGTCTATAGCCATAACCTTTCGCCTGAGACTGCAGGCCCAAAGACCTCGCTGTGGCCTACTGTCCTTAAATCTTTGCAGAGCAGAGTCAGCTTTCTCTCCAGTCTAGACCCATCAAAAGGCAGATCAAGAAGGGCAGCCTGTACATCGGGAGAGATTCTAGAAGACCTCAACCATGCATGTCTTCTTGTTGCAATGGATGGAGTCTGCCAGCACCTCACTCAGATTTCCCCTATCCTCCTCAGACAACTTAGGAAGAAATTGTTTGGCAGAGTCCATAACGGCATGAATATATCCACGAAACAGACAAGTGGCATTGGTAGACTTCAGAGCCATGCTAGCCGATTAAAATACCTTCTTTGCAGACTACTCCAACTTCTTGGAATCCCTGTCAGCAGGGGCCTGCGGGGAAGCACCTGTGGACTGCTTGGAACAAGAAGCCTGCACCACTAAACTCTCAGGAGAAGGGTGAAATGAAAGGAATACCGGATCCCGTGGAGCAGGTCTATATCTTCTGGACACCGACCTTGAAACTGCAGGAGGAGAAAGTGGGTTGCGCCACACATCAAGGATTGGCTCAGTCAATGCTTTGTTGAAAGGCAGAAGTGGCTCAACCACGGGGGACGAAGAATGAAGCACCTCTGTGAGTAAATTAGGCTTATACTCAGCCATAGGAAGCTGCAAATCCAAAAGTTCAGCAGCCTTCCTTATCACAATATGGTAAGGTGCAACCTCTTTGGAGGGGGAAGCCTTCTGAGAAGCAAAATCCCACTCTGGGGAAGTATCAAGTCCACTTGCCTCACACAATCCCTCAAACAGATCTTCCGTATCACAAACTTCTCCTTCCTCCATTTCTTCAGCCTGGTACTGCTCCTCCTCCAACAACCTCTGCGCCTCTCTCCTTAAGCGCATATTCGGTTGAGACGTCGGCGGTGCCATATGCAGCGTCGACGGCTCCGGGAGCGGCATCGAAGGAGGATCCGCTGTAGTAACCGGCACCGAACGAATCCTAGAAGGTTCACGGGATGGAGCCAGGGACTGCCCATACGGCGTCGACATCCTCGGAGCCAGAAACTGCCAGGACAGCATCGTCGGCATAAGTGGCACAAAGGGGGCCTGAGGATACTGGTGAGGCACACCCAAACTAAAAGCCATAGGACCCATGGCACCCGAAGGCGCTCCAGAGGGGTACAAGGCCCTGGCGAACACGCCATACATCGCATTTAAAAAATGAGATGGATCCGAACCCGGCGCCGGAAATTGTGGGTACTGTGCCATTTCGAGATCCAAACGAGATACCTCTGGAGTCAGAGCCGCCAGAGCCACAGGCGGAGCCGCAGGAGCCGAAGGAACCTCAGCATCAGCCAGATTCGACACACCCTCTGGAGTCGGTGAAAATCTTGGCGTCGGAGACTGCTCCGGAGTCCCCTTGTAAGATGGAGAATGAACCGAAGTCACCTGAGGCGACAGTGAAGGAGAAGGAGAGACAAAGTCCTTTTCTTGACGTTGATGGACTGGAGAAGGCGACCTCGAAGCCACAGCCTTCGACGACCGGTGCCGAGATGCATGCCTCTTCTTCTTCTTATGCTTTCTCTTGGAGTCGTGCGAAGTCAATGACCTTGACTTCGATCTTTTACGACCCTTTATTTCTTTCCTTGCCTTTGCTATATACAGCTTGGCCTCCCGTTCCTTCAGAGCCTTTGGATTCATCTTCCTGGAAGAAGAACAGCCCTCGATGTCGTGGTCAGACGACAAACAACAAAGACAGACCTCATGAGGGTCAGTAATCGACATATGACCCCATATTCTTTACAGGGCTTAAAGCCGGACTTCTCCGGGTCAGACATTCCAAAACAGAGAGAGATACAATCAAAATTACAAAGTATCCAGTCGAAACTATGGAGAGTCCCAGAAAAAACCGTTAGCATCGACAGTGCGGAAAAAAGGGAACTGACGTCATCACGTCGCCGTGGTCTTCTTAAGGCTCCGGTAATGTCATGCGGAGCTGCGTGCGGGGCCATGGAATTGTGACGACCTCGTCAGCGTGGAGAGCTGGGGAAAAAAGTTCCCGCAGAATGCTGGTGCAGGGATATTCAAAAGGTGAGGAATCCACAGGCAGATGTATCCATCAGAAACATCCTTACAGCAACTCACACACCCACCCACACAGTCATACAGCCACTCAAACATCCACTCACACACTAACATATATAGTCACACAGCCACTCAGATTAGATATGTTACAAATAGTATGACTAATGGGGCGTGGCTTGGACGCCGGAGAAATGGCGGCGTAGTTCTGTCCTCCTCCGAGCGGCTGGAATGAATATGCTGTGGGAAGCTGCAATCCGCCTCCAATCCTGACCAAAACGGGTGCCTGGACGTCGGAAGACCTGAACCGGCGTTGGAGAAAGTTTGAGTCAGATCCGACCGAAGGGAGAGGAGCTGACTGCCCGTTTGCCCTGACCGAGGGAAGCTACACTCCGTGGCGGAGCCCGATCACGGACACAACCACGTGGTCCCCCGGTCTCCCGAAGATTTAGCCACGCTGCGAGCTACGGGCTGTTAAGGCTCTTCCAGGGCAGTGCAGGACCATGAACCCACACGGCAACACGCGCAGTGAGTAAGAACCGAGGCTAACAGTGTGGCGGCTGAATGCACGCTAGTGCGCTAGTGCAGAATACAGCGTTGACGACTCGTAATGGCGGCCGCCCAGAGAGCCTGTCTCCGCGACTCGATAACCCTGCACCGAGACTGTGAAACTGCATATGACTGCATATGACTGCATATGACTGCATATATCTCTGAGACAACCGATGTGGTACATCAGACCAAATGCTCAGACACAGCTTTTAGCAGGGCCCCTGCAGAATCTTTTACACTACATGAATGATTGAGATGGCTGTTTAAAATGGCGTTCCCTTGCTAATCTAACATCGTGTTTGTACAACCCTGCGCCTGTATACCATGATGTATGCTGTGGCCTCTGGTGTGCTATGAGGAACTGTAGGCAGGTCACCAGAACAAATTAACCACGTTTCTTGGAAATAACGCTGCAACAACATATATAGGCAACCATTGCACCCATCCACAGAGCCTAAATTGAATTTCTGACGCAGCTGATATCAGAGACACTGAATAGACCTGCGGAAACCCTAGGAAATCTGGTGGCATGTATGTAGACTGAGTCTGTGACACTGTGTGTGGCGTGCTGGTTGATCCTCTGCAGCAACTATTGCCATCGATATTTACAAGGGTACAAATGACATTTAATGATTTAAATGGTATTTACAAGGAGCAACACGAGCTTTGTGCAAAACGACGGCTCCTGCTGATGAATGTACACCTATAATCTCTCTTCAACAAAATCGTCTTTCACTATTCACGACGCAACGCAACGCAATTCAGTATCAGCGCCGTGAGTTAGTGGGAATCAGAACAAAACAACATCAAGTCAAGTCGCTACGCACAACTAAGGATGGGGGACAAAGAAAACGGTGTAACTTCTAAACGCCTGAAATCTAACCCACCGATGCCAGTCAAAGGGAATAAAGAAATAAATAAAGAAATGACGGATGCCATGGCAACAATTTTGATCAGGCTAGAAGAGGTTAGGGACTTGGCCAAATCCACCAAGGAAGAGGTTGTAGCTATCCGCCAGGATATCAAAGACATCAACTCAAGAATTACGGAGTCCGAGACCAGGATAAGCAAACTGGAAGACTTTGAGAATAAAACGTGTGGAGCTATCAAGAACCTCTCCTTATGCTCAGACCACCTTGTGAGAAAAGTTGCAGAATTGGAAGACAGAAACAGAAGGGGGAACCTAAGAATTTTTGGCATGCCGGAAAAAGCAGAGGAATCACATGACTCATGCATACCCTTCCTCGAGGAGTGGTTCACGCAGGCCACTAATCTAACCTTCACTCAGCCACTGGAGTTTGATAGAGCACATAGGGTTCCAGGACGAATTTCTAAGGATCAGAAGGGCCCAAGAGCGATCGTGTGCAAACCGCTAAGATATCAGCACACAGAGCAGATACTTACCTTCGCCCGCAAGCATAATCATGTGCTATGGAAAGGTCACAAAATCTTCATCTCACAGGACTTCAGTAAGGAGACTATGGACATCAGGAAGGCCTTCCTCGCAATGAGGCCACAATTGAAGTCACTTGGTCACATGTATGGCTTTATTGGTCCGACGAAGTTTAGAGTAACCATACAAGGTGTGACACATGTGTTCTCTGATCCGAGAAAACTGCGACAACTCCTGTTCGACCACGGCGATGGCACCATGGAAGTCTCCCCTTCAGCTCAACAAGGAGCCTCTTCACCTGGCCTAGGATGAGTTTAGGATAAGACCTTTGGTACTGTTATTCTCATGTTCCTGTATCCACATAGAAGTGACTATCTGATCTGGTACTGATATGAGGGTCTCTTGTCCGGTACTGCTAAAGGGTTGATAACCACGACTGTATTTGTACGAAATCCAATAAGGGCACGCCCACATGGGGTCTGGTTCTGGCCTGTTTTGCCTGTCACGTTAATGGTCTATGTACCCTTTGGGCCCTCTGCCAGCGTATCCTTTAGAACCCGGATCTGTATCAGAACGATCTCTTGAATTCTTGATTTGAAAATTGATTCACAATGGTTATATCTATGCTATTATGATATTGCTCGTGTCCCTCTTGGACCTCAAAGAAGTACTGTGCTGTGGTGTTGTTTTGTAGCACTCCCTCTTGGTGTCAGGTGCACCCACGATAATTCTTCTACAGTTGCTGTTGTGCTTGGTTTATGATAATGTAGTCAAAATATTGACCTTCCGTACTCAAGGTCATGGTACCATTGTTGTTTGTCGTTTATTGTTGCCTACATGCTTGGCTTATTTCTTCACTAGATTGGGATTGCAGCCCATAAAGATTAATAGTTATGAGCAAGCTGCTTGGAGGCGGCCTCGTGGTCGTCATTCCCGAGTCGCCATGTTCTGTTATCTCTACTACTGGGGAGGGAGGGGTGGGCTGTGGGGGAGGGAGGAGGGTGGAGGGAGGTTGGTGGAAGCGAAGGGGGGGATCGTTTTTGCATTTTGTATATTGTTTTGTTTAGTTTTTTCCATCTTGCATCCTAGCTTGCGTCCATTGCACCACATTCTGTTCCGGAGCTTAAACTCTGTCCTCCGATTCCCTACATATGGTACTAGCCCTGTATTCAATGCGAGATATGACACTGCTGGTTTTGACAAAGGTATGAGACCCTCTTCTCGGTCCAACCATTGCGCATACGCATGGGTCATGGGACTGTATCACTTATTGTATAACTGATGGCTCTTGTTATGGACACTCCGATAGGGACAACAACTATAGCTAACCTTCAAATATTATCATTGAACGTGAAAGGTCTCAACCAGCCAGTTAAACGTCAAAAGGTACTTGATTATTTACGTAGGCAGCGTGGAGATATAGCCTTGCTGCAGGAGACAAAACTAGAGGCGAAGCTATTTCACACATTGCGTAACAAATACTACACCGAAGTGATAGGCTCTGAAGCAATCTCAAAAAAGAATGGGGTGGTGATGCTAGTGGCCAAGAATGCGAATGTGGAGGTAGTCTCTACCACAACAGACACGAAAGGGAGATGGATTTCGGCGAAACTACTCAAAGATGACACTGAGTTCTTTATCACGACTATTTACGCCCCAAATACACATGATCCGTCCTTCTGGGTAGGCCTCACGAAGCAGATCACCTCCATTCCCGACACAGCAGTCCATATTTTGGCAGGCGATTTCAATCTCCCTTATGACCCTATATTAGATAGAGACTCTAAATGCGTATTTCGCCCAGGGAAAGCCCATAAGGCATTCATGAAACTATGCAATAGGTTCCATATGGTGGACACGTGGCGCTTACTGCATCCTGATGGTAGAGACTATTCCCTCTACTCCCCGCCACATGACTCGAGAATTGACTATATACTCATATCTAAAAACGCGGTGGCAAGAGTTGAGGACGCGGACATTGCTCCCAGATTAGTCTCTGATCATTCATGCGTCTCCCTTACACTATCTAATCTTAAACCATCTACCCGTCAATCTATGTGGCGGTTCAATGATACTATTCTCAATGATATGAAACACAAAGAAACCCTTGACACCGCCATTAAAGACTTCTTATTGTTCAATAAGAGAGGTGACACTTCAGACACCATCCGTTGGGAGGCACTGAAATCCAATATAAGGGGACTTATTATAAAAATATCCTCTGCAATTAATAAAAACCGCACTGCGGCCTTGTTGAAGTTAGAAGAGGACATTTCAAAACTTCAGCGTAAATACCTGATGAGTAGAAACCCTGCAGTCCTAACTGAATTGTCCAATCAAAAATACACCTATAATAAACTTATCAGTGAGAAGGCAGGAATTTGGCTGGACAGGAAGAAGCGCTTTAAAGTCTGCGACTCGAACAAAGCAGGGAAGGGGCTTGTGGTATATAAATAAATAATACCGGATCTATTTTTGGATGAATGAATGAATAACAGATAGCTCAATAAAATAAGAGTCAAGATTCGAGGTAGTAGGAGTTTCTGCAGGTTTATTACAGCATAAGGACAGGATCAGGACAACCTGCATAGGATGACCCAGCAGCTGCTGGGGCTAGGTCTGGGATGAGCGCGCTAACTTTTAATAATAATACATTGACTTATATACATAGCGCAAACACATAGCATTACATTGCAGTAGGCGTAGCAGTGGGTGGAGCAGAAGGCGTGACGCGTAGCAGTCGCGAAAGATAACAGTAAAAAGAGGTGTAACTGGGAGTATACATAGACATGTGATGCAAACGTAACAGAATATGTCATGAATGGGCGGAAACATAGGAGGGGGCTACCTAAGGAGCCGGGACCTCTAACCTAATGGTGCGCGAAACTGGCAATGACGTGTTACTAGGAGAAGCTGGGGGCTATGAACTCTGTGTTAGGAGCAGAGACTAGAGTCTGGAGGGTCGGAGCGACATGCACCTAAACCTTATCTGGTATCTAATGTTTAGAGAACATGTTGATATAAACTAGAAGTCATGAGGGGAAAAGCTAACTTGATTCTAAGACTGGACCATGCATTATTCTACATGTAGTGCGTGATGAAGAATATTAAATGACCATTAATACAGTATTTCTCTAACGTGGAGACGAGAAGGCTAGACAATGACGGAAACTATTGATGCAGTTCAGTAGCTTAGGAATGCAGAAGAGGAGGACTGAACTGATAGCTGGAATCATAACATACTCTTGGCAGACTCAGAGGCAGAGCCAAGCTGCACCGGGCACTGCGAGGCAGGAAGTAAGTGAAGGGTCGAGGATACAGGTGGGGGCTGTATCGCTCCTCAGCGAGGCTTTCAGGAGACAGGAGCTGAATCTGTGGTCCGGGCCCTGTTGAGGCCTGGAAACGGGGACTTTATAATGGAATAACGTGCACACTGGGAAACGTGGCAACATAACTTTACATAGGCCTGATATTCGTAGTATTCACGAGGACTGGAAACTAACATACTAGAGGTGGACACAACTATAATTGCGTCATTAATCGGACATGGGGAATAACATATGCATATTGGTCATGCACACATAACATATGATGGATGAGGCGTAGGGACACAGAACATGGCAAAATTTACTTTTCCACAGGCTAGCGGCTTATCTTAAATTTAAAATTCAGAAGAACACCATTACGTCCTTAATCGATGGAAACGGTACTCCCAACTCTGATCCCACTAAGATTGCGAATATTTTCAAAGACTTTTATGAGAAACTCTATGCTAAGAACGTACACGTTGACAGTGAAAAAATGAAGAAGTATCTCTCAAACTGCACACTCCCAACACCTACGACCGCAGAAAAGGAATCTTTAAATGAACCGATCTCTGAATCGGAGGTTGTTAGCGCGATCAAATCCCTTAAAAAAGGGAAATCCCCTGGCCCTGATGGCTATACAGCACCATTTTATAAGACTTTTGCCCATATTCTTGCAACTCCTCTATTGGAAGTTTTTCAAGAAATTAGTACCACGGGAGAGGTTAAGGGAACTATGGCTGAAGCCGTAATTGCTGTAATACCCAAGGAAGGCAAAGATCATAAACTCCCCAAAAATTACAGGCCTATCTCACTGATAAATTTAGATTGTAAGCTCCTGGCATCGATTTTAGCAAAACGCATCCAGAAGGTCCTGCCGTCCCTAATACATCCCTCGCAAGCGGGTTTCCTGAAGAATAGGCTTTCGAGCGATAACACGAGAATTCTGGCTCACGTCATTGAAAAAGTGAAATTCTTATCCACGCCCACCGTGGCAATCACACTAGACGCTGAAAAAGCGTTCGACAAAGTAGACTGGACTTATTTAAATGCCATACTACACAAGTTCGACCTGAGTCCCCTATTCACTAAATTAGTCATGTCCCTCTATGCCTGTCCCTCTGCAAGGTACTAGGCAGGGTTGCCCACTGTCCCCGTCCTTATTCCTCCTGGCAATTGAACCCTTTCTGTACTATATTAGGGAAAACCCTGAAATTGCAGGAGTTCAGTTCGCAGACTGTACAATCAAGCTCACGGCCTATGCTGATGATGTATTGGTCATGAGTGAAAAAGCTGATAAGGCTATACCGGCGTTACTCTCCACAATCGAAGAATTCTCAAGTGTATCTGGGTACTCCCTGAACAAGGATAAAACTGAGGTGAAGTCATTAAATAATCTGTGTGATAAAAACATCTTGGGCGAATCCGGGCTAACCTGGCAGCCGAGGAGTTTTAAATACTTAGGTTTGGAATTTGAAAGGGATTTGATAACCACCCTAAAAATTAATGAGGAGATACTCTACAAAAAAATACAAAAACTCTTAGATGGCTGGTCTCCAAAGTTCCTCTCCTGGTGGGGTAGGGCGGAAACATTAAAAATGATGATCAGTCCCTTGGTAAACTATATGGCATGCATGCTCCCCATGACCTTCTCGGAGGACGTTCTACATAAAGTTGAGAAGTCGCTATCGGACTTCCTGTGGAAAGGGAAGAAACCGAGAATTGCCATGAAGAAACTGCAACTGCCAAAGCTTAAAGGGGGCTTAGGTCTACCAAATTTCAGAAACTACCAAACCGCCTTTCTCTGCAGACAAGGAGCTTCCTGGTTCACCGAAGACCCTACTTATACGCCCTTATGGATTGACATTGAGAAATCCATTATTGGCAAGGCCCCGCTCTCTGCTGTGCTCACAATGGACCTCTCACACCTTACGAATTCTAAATACATCATGCTTAATACCAAGAGAGCTCTTTTGCAGATAGATCGCACTCACAAATCCGGTCTACAAATCCATAATTCATCATTTGCTTCTTTGTGGCGTAATCCGTCAATTAAGATTGGCGGATCGCCCATTATATGGGACCACTGGTCTGATAAAGGTGTTAATGTGATTGCAGATCTACACGAAAATAACATGCCACTGCCATTCTCGACTCTGCAGGCTAGACACTCCCTATTGCCGATTGACTTTTACTCGTTCTTGAAGCTAAAGTCAGCCCTATCCACCAGACCGTTCAAGCTAGCGACGCCTTGGCTAAAATCTATGCCCCCTCACTTTCTATCCTCTGGACATTTTGTCTCAAAAATATATAAACTTCTTGCACCAACACCCAACAAATCAATGAGGCGTAACGAAGCCAAATGGTAATCAGAACCAAATAATACTGGAATAAGCATAGACTGGGTCAGGATACATGCATCAGCACTCACACATAAGGTCTCGCCGATACTATCACAGACCAAGTATATGATTCTTAACAGGGCTTTCTGGACCCCACAACGACTATTTAAGGTAGGCCTACGAGACACACCGACTTGCTGGAACTGCTCCTCGGGTACTGGTGACCTTCCACACATGTTATTTAATTGCCCCATGCTTCACACATTTTGGACTAAAATCTTTGACTACATTGGGCACACGTTTGTCATACACCCTGCAAGGGAATTCATCTACATTATCCTGGGGGCTTTAGACCCACTACTAAAGGGGGATCATGACCGCCAGCTCCTGGATCTCTTGCTAACACTAGCATGCAAGGTAGTCCTATGCAATTGGAAATCAGCATCTGAGGTCTCTTTTAATGCCTGGAGGGAATGGCTATCCTGCATTAGAGGCACCGACAATCCCGCTCTTCACACATCACCATGGCAGGTTACCAACAAAAAACTATGGTCTTCCTTAGACCAGGCCTCCTTTACCTTCGACCCACCATGAAGCACCACCAATGAGGTCAATACTTGGCAAATCCGGGGGTGCCGCTGCATGAATTGTACTGGTTATATCCTGTCCACATGGGCTTACCAGCCTTGGACACAATGTGCAGGAACGACAAGTATACCTGCTATTATATGACTAGATCTGGATGGAGAGATCTACGGAACCGTGTACAACCGTAAGAATGCAATGATGGCATATTTTATTTTATTGTTTACCTTGCATATTTGTTTATCCATTTATTTACTCATTCATCTCATATCATTTACAGATCCGGACTGATGTTACCTTCTTGTTTTTACTATGCTTTATTTTCCGTTACTGTATGTATGTATGTATTGTTTTATATGCACTGATCCATGTTTGATTACGGCGTCACTCCAATACGATTGTAATTCTACTGATGCCTCATGGCCGTTATCATTCTTGTTATTGCTTAATAAAAATGATTTGAACTCAAAAAAAGAAATAGTATGACTAATAACTAGAACAGAAAGAATAGTATTTTAACATGTGCTGTAGCTTAGTATATATCTCCATGTTTCAGAAACATTTATGAAACACTTAAAATGACAGGGATGATGTCATCAGTGATGCAACTGACCATGTCATGAGTGATGTAATATGTGAGGTCATAAGCAGTGCATTGAAGGGGCATAAATTATAGTTAGCTCAGGTAACTATAACAGATGAATTTCACGAGTGAAATCGGTGCCTAACTATAACGTTCATGTAACCTTTGTTTTTTTGAGTGAAGGGCGTCTAAGCCTGAAACGCGTAGCTGCTCTCTGTTGGGTGATTAAAAAAGACATCATACCTGAGCCTCGTGGTCCGTCTCCTTCTTCGCCGGCGTTGCTCTGTGGCTTGCTGGAGGTCGTGTGGAGCTTTTCTTTGTACATGTATATTTATATATATATATATATATATATATATATATATATATATATATATATATCACTCAAAAAAACAAAGGCTACATGGACGTTATAGTTAGGCACCGATTTCACTCGTGAAATTCATCTGTTATAGTTACCTGAGCTAACTATAATTTATGCCCCCTCAATGCACTGCTTATGACATATATATATATATATATATATATATATATATATATATATACAGAGAAAGAGTGAGCGAGTGTCAAGGAACATGGAGTTCAGTAAAGTAAATGTATAACCTATATATTCCTAACTTGTCCTCCATATTATGTCCATGATGTTCTGGTAGCAAGATAATATGGTGTAAATATTAAAGTGGAATACTGCCTGGTGTGAGCTAAATTATTTAGTTTTGCAGAGTGTGTCTAAAATAAAAGGGTGAAAGTTTTTTTCTATTCTTTGTTAATTGTTAAAGTAACCATAGCCTCCTGCATTTCTCAGAGTCTTGCAAGATTGACTGACAACGAGTGACCGTCAAAGCACTTTGATGACATACCCCAAGTACTAAGTGGTTGTCTGCGATTTCACTGATGAAATAATTAATAAAATATTAGTTCTTACAAAGCATTTCACCAAAACTGTTGGAACAAAATTTGCATCCACATAAACTTAACTATGTTTAATACTTTTGACTATTTTAAAAACTTTGGTTAACTTGAGATCATCTTTTAGTGAAAGTTTCTTTCTGACCTTTTCCAGATTGCATCCAAGCATAAATGTATCCCTCAATTGTTCTTCTAAATTGTTTCCAAATTTGCAATTATTAGCTAACTTTGTCGAATCTGTAATGAACTCCCCCTCTCATGTCCCCCTTTTCCAAAATCAAATCTCGGTAAGACTGAGCACATTTTGGGAAAGGACTGTATATACAAGTGTTTTTTAAACTGACATCAAACTCACTGTATCAATCGGCCTCCTCTGCAGTAAATTATGGGAGATATTTGTAAATCGCCTGTCATCCTGGATTTAAACAATGCAAAAACAAATATAGCATCCTCTCTGCACTGAGATTAGTCCCACAGACCTCGTATAGTGCATGAAAACCTTCCTCTATTTTCCCCATTTTTTAATGGGTTCGCCCACAGAAATTAAAAAGACGGTGGTGTACTGATATTTTGCATTATGAGAATACATTTTGTGAATCCAGCAATTGAGTAAACACACTTTCACAACAAACTTGCTCTACCACTCACTAAACTCACAGATAGATTCCACAAAGTCCAAAGACTTTCTTACCCCAGTATCCGTCCGAAGCAGCCTCAGAGCTTTCAGAGCTTATTTTAAATACAGAGCGAATGAAAAGTCTCTCCTCCCAGTTCTATAATAACGCTTTTGAGTAAAAGAAATTGCACTGGGAAATATGGAAAGCCACAGAGGCTCCTGTCCTACAAACATATCATACTTGAAACCCCAGAACCCTAACAGTATGTAGGTAAACACTGGTTTGGTTTTAGCATTGAGGTACTGTTCCAAACTGGTAAGTTCCTTCAATTATCTCTGTCACCAGTTTTTAAAAAACGTATTTCAAATATGCCTTGGTGGTAAACTCCACTCCGTTCACAGAGTTTTTTGCACTCTGCGCTTCATGAAGCTTGCGGAGTTCCGAAAAGTTTTGTTCCTCGCTCGTGCTCACCAATGGTGAGTTGGTGAGTGCGAGTGAGGAAAATCCAATGCTAGACCACTTCCCTGCAAGATTTCTCAATGCGGGCAGGCGCGGATGGTTGTTACTGCTCGCGTTGAGAAACCTTTCGCTTGCGTTGAGGAAGCTGCCACTCGAGTAGAACTTCTACTTAAGCGGCAGAAAGAAGCAGCACCCTCTTGCACTGTGCTGGATGCAGTTCGCACTAATTTTACAGTGTGTGACAAACATCCAGCACTAAAAATCAGAGAGAACGGCGCGAGGTAACCCACTCCACAGCTCGCGGAACTCCGAATAGCTTGGTGGAGTTTTTGTCACTTTGCGGAGTTCCGCATAGCGGAACGACGCAAACTCCGCCCAGGCTTAATATCAAGTAGCAAACAACTGGTTCAGCACTCAAGATTGGAAGATATATTGAGTAAAATGCATTTGAAATTCAGCAGAAGATTTTTGTATCCCGTTCATCACTACAATGTTCACAATGCATTGGCATGCAGCAAATAACAAATATGTATGTCGATATTTGCTTTCTTCAGTCGTTCGTTATTAATTTTCTTCTCATGAAAAATACATCAATGAATTAAAGATAAAACTTAGTAGCCGACGCGTTTCATCCACACAGGACTTCTTCAGGGCTTTAAATTATGCAGGAGAATCGCCAGTTCTTCCATGACATCTTATAATTATTTCTCCAGACTCTACATTCCTTTCTGTGCAGGTGGAACTGCAGGCTGACTCACATTACCAGACATTACAAATCAGCTCATGTTACCACACTTAGGTCTTGAATCACCAGTAAGTATACAATCTTCTTATTGGTCACACTTGAAAGCAGACGTACACCACCAGTCCATAATCATACATACACAAGCTATGTGTCACAGCGGCCAGACTGTGTGATATCGAATAAACATGTCTCTCCGCACAGAACATTCCTCTTACTGGGAGTAAAACGTTTAGCCAGAAAAGGTAGTTTTGAAATTGAAAGGTTACTGGTATGGACAAAAAAACCTAGACCAATATTTTTAAGGCATGGTCCCATCAGCAGCTCTTTGAAGCGCTTAGGACCAATCACTTCAGAAAGGGAACCGCTAATCACTTTCTAGCATAATATATTGCACCATTTGGATTCGAGATCAAGGTTACACTAGATTTCCGTAGATGCCTCAGGTGGCATCCCATTCTTGCTTTGACTAGAAGCAGGGCACCAACCCCCAGGGGCCACCAACCCCCAGGGGCCACCACGCCAATATATATCCTTAATATAATAACCCTCTGAGGATGGATACATATTTGCGTGGCGGCCCCTGGCAGGGATTTGGCGGCCTACCTACGCTCCGGGGGCCCCTACCTACGCTCTCTGCCCAGGGCCACCATGAGCCTAGAGCCGCCCCTGATAGAAGTCAAATAAATCACATTCCACAAGTGATACAGGAAGCTGGACTTCGGTCACATGGGTGGGTTAACGTCCACAGTTCACATCTGACATGCAGAAATTGGATTTTTCTATTTCAATTAGAGATATGTGGAGTCAAGCATGTCATCACATGCCTCTTACACTACCAATTCACTGCTCCTATGAACACACAGTGCTTAGACAATATCTAACGCCAGCGTTGGAAACGCTGGTGAAAAACATTTGAAAGGGAATTATCACTAGATTGTTCTAAGTGGGTTTAAAAATGATTGTTTTTTTAATCTTCGGAAGGCAGTATCCCCTAGCAGTATAAACAAATTGTCCCATGCACCCAGCAGGCAGATATATTTTTGCTAACCTCGCACAGCATCCACTTGTTCCGATTTAAGGTGACTAACAACAAAAACAAGGCTTAAGTGTCTTGTTCCTGTTGTAATTGGGAGTGCGAACACAGCAGAGGTCAGCATGACCTCAGATGACTTCTCAGACTTAATGAATCACACAATATGATAGGAAATCAAAACTGAACAGTGCAATCAGACAATAAACAAATACGAATATTCCAGACTTTATTGCAAATAGTGTTGCCCACAATACAAATATAAATTCTGACTGTGGTAATATTGGATGCAAAGAACACGTAAAAGAAGGGATTTGTAGCCACCTAAATACTTATAAAAAGGCAAAGGTATATGAGTGGTTGTGAATGTACTTTGTTGTAGTTTCTGAATGTATATTCCCTTGAACTACATTGGGCCAGATATATATATTGACAGACGCCCGTCGTTCCCTCACGGGGACGGAGTATATTATTCCATACCCATGACGGAGGTACTGACCGTCAAATTTATATAACACGTGCAGGCGTCATTTATAACTTATAATACATTGGCAGGAACAGCCATCATGGTGGTTTGTGTCAATGCATCTCACTGTTTGGTGCAGGGCTGGATCAGCATGACGCAACCCTGCACCAAACAGTTTTCTTTTTTTTTCCAGGAAAAAAACCCCTGGATTTTCTTATTGAAAATAAAAAAGTAATACTTTCCTCACCCCTGGAGTCATCTCCCATTGCGGGGGGCCGTCATTACTTGTTTTTACTTTCCCTCACTGCCAAGGTTGGCCGAGCTGTGACGGACAGTAAAACAAAATGGCTAAATGTCCGCCTATCCTGATGGGGTGGGCGGATATGTAGCCATATCTCTGAAGACCCTTACTCTGTCAGAGAGGTTTCGCTATGGTGGTGATAGAGTAATCACTGCTTTAGGCAAAGCTCACCTCAATAAAATCAGGCAGACGGTTATGTTGGCGGTGTGTATACTCCATCACAGTAGCAACGGAGTATACACAATGACAACATATAAATTGGGCCCTTTGTCTTGATAGTCAGTATATTTTGTAAACTGTAGTACTTGTGTCAATCTATTTTACTATGCATTAAATCCCCTTCAAAAGCAAAAAAACAATTGGAAATATTTTTGCTTTAGACTAAAACACTCTTTTTTGTTTGATCTCTGAAAGGGATATATATAGCTGATAAGGCTAATGCATGATACTACCCCTTTTGTATTTCTATTTCTATTTATTGGATTTATAAGAGCACATGGCTGACCATGGGCTTCCCAGCGCTAAAAAGAGCCCTGACAGTGGACAAGCTGAGCCAATGCCTAATTATTGTGGGAAAACCCAGGTTTTCAAATTATTCCTGAAAGCGGTTCGTTTGGGGCAGCACGAATTTCCAGTGGGAGGGCATTCCACAACTTAGGTACCACATGGGTGAAAGATTTACCTCCCCATCTGGCTCTTGTAACTCTGGTAGTTTTGAGGAGCTGTTGCTGGCCGGATCAGAGATATCTAGAAGGAATGTACCTGGATGTAAATGTAAATGTGTTTGTATTTATATAGCGCACTTCTACCCAGAGGTCTCGTAGCGCTGTATTCATTCATTCAAAAAGCTTTATTCGATCATTTGAAAAAAACAATCATAAAAGCACATATAATACATCAATAATTACGAAACATTGGGTAAAATTAAAAAATCATACAATCGATAAAAGAGAGGGGCGGCAGAATAGCAAAGGCTGCAATTTCTACTAGAAACAATTCATTGAAGTTAAAAGGCCATACTTTTCCTGGCGGACACAGATTTCAGAATAAATATCGCTGTGAAAAAACATACATCCGGTTCGTCGAGTGTAAATAAAAGCCTCATAGCGGTTTTAACAGTTGACATAAAATATTTTTTTAAAGCGGTTTAAGATAGGCAATACGGAGATGCAAATACAAAGGACAGAGTAGCAAAAAGTGCTCGGTGCTCTGCTTAGAAAACCCATCACATGGGCAGGGGGTTGAGGTATAATTTTTTATCAGGGGGAAAGCCACCAGATTATGGACTATACCAAAGCGTAGTCTGGTAAGGACGTACTGGTGGGATTGCTTGGTAACTATTTTTAAATACTTGGAATAGCCAAAACTTGCCTGAATATTAGAATAATAGAATTGATGTGTTACATACAGGCAAGTAACTTGGCTTTAACCTCCAGATAGACATGTTTAAGCTCCTTTTTGGAGATATCAGTAGCACTAACAGGGTCCAAGAAAACATTCAAATCGAATGCATCCCTAAATGTTGTTATGACGTAATTAAGCCAAGGGATCAGATTATATTTCTCCAAACGGAGGCAGTCTTGAATGATTCTTCTAGTAAAGCCGGTTTCATCCTTGGCCCAGATAGATCTCCAGGCCATTAGTGGTCTTAAGCCTATGAGGTCAGTCAAGAATTCCAACCCAACCTCTTGGTGAACCAACCCGGTAGAGGCAGAGGTTGGAAGGCAGAGGAGTCTCTTTAGAAAGTTGTTTTCCTCCACTTGCAGATCTCCATGACCACAATGTCCCCAAAAACCTGAACCATAAAGTGCCACTGAAGCACATCTAAGACGATAGATATGCAACATGTCTCAAATACGTCGACTTCCCAATTTAGAAGCAAATTTAAAAACACCAGAAGTGCCTCTGCCCATCTTAGCCCTAACATTATGCATTTCCTGTGCCCACGTGCCCTTACTATTAAAAGTAATACCCAAATAGCAGAATTTATCTACCACTTGGATTTTTTGGTCCTCAAACTGGAATGATCTTAGTTTCCTTACCTTCTTCCCACAAGCCATGATAAAAGTTTTAGAGTTGTTGATTTTTAGTTTCCTCCCCTTAATAAAGTCAAAAAATGTGTCCATTAATCTCTGCAGACCGACCGGTGTTCTAGATAGTAGGACTGTGTCGTCTGCATATAACAATACGAGGATCGATTGACCCTCAATATTTGGAGCATCAGCAATGACTGATCTTAGCTCAGAGTCCATGGAGTTAATAAAAAGGGAGAAAAGTAAAGGGGCAAGGACACAGCCTTGCCTAATACCTGATTTGACCTTGATATTATTGGTACATTCCCCCGCTTGGCCAAATCGGATCTGGGCCGATAGGTTGCTATATAATCTAGCGAGGAAATAAATAATCGCAGCTGGTGCACCCATATCTAATAGCGTAGTCCACAATAGTCCGTGGTCCACCAAATCAAATGTGCTGGAGAGATCCGCAATGCAGAGGAATAACGCGCCCTGCTTGGCGCGTGTGTATTTCCCTATGATAAGATCAAGGTTAATACACTGCTCGATGGTACCAAGGCCCATACGAAACCCAAATTGGGAATCTGCAAGGATGCCGTTAGCCTCTGCCCACTCCTCCAGTCGCAACAGAAGCACCCTGCTCATTATTTTCTGGGAGGAGTTTAAAAGGGAGATAGGGCGATAGTTCTTGGCCTCGCCTCTATCTCCTTTCTTGTAAATTGGTATGATTATAGACTCACCCCATGTTAAAGGGGTGCTTTCCATGACTGCCGCATTAAAAACCTTAGTCAAAAGGGGGCCCCATAACAGAGTATCCGCTTTATAAAGATCCATCGGCACCCCGTCAGGCCCGGGGGCCTTCCCTCCTTTACTTTTCTGGATAGCGTTTACAACCTCTAAGTTTGTAATATTAAGGGGTAGGTTTGGGCCGAGAACTACGGCCCCTGGACAGAAAGGGGCATCCCCCCCCCGGGTTAAATATACTAGTGAAAAAGGCGACACAGTTTTCCTCGCTAACCTGGGCAGATAATACTGGGAAATCCTCCTTCTGTAAAAGGAAGAGGCTATTCACTGTGTTCCAGAAAAGCTTGCTATCCCGGAGCTCTGCCGCTTTAGATAGGTTGTCCCAGGCTTCCTCCCGTAGCTCTTGCTTCCTACGTAACAAATTGTCTTTATAGTTTGCCCTTAGGGATTTAACAGCTCCCTTGTCCCTGGGGCGGCTAGAAAGTGCTTTCTTTAATTCTTGTAGGGACTTTGTACACGCCCCATCGAACCAGCCCACAATACCCCTTGACCTACTGGCCTTAGTAATGGTTAAAATCTTTTTAGTTAACTCGTTTATTTTCACAAAGTCGGCAAGAATGCATACAGCGCCTGCATTAACATCCAGGCAGCGCTGCACCTCCTGTAGACACGCAGTCACAATTTTAGCCAGCAACTTCTCAGAGTTGTCCCTGCACCATTTAATCCTTATGCCATTTGGCCTACATGGGGTTATTTCATCAACAATCCTTCGGGGATCTTGAACCTTCTTCCCCCAAATGGATGTAGACATAGTTATGCCATTATGATCACTAAGGGCCACATCTGCAATTATCGGGATAGCACAAAGAAAACTGATATTCTCAGAGACCAACAGGTGATCAATGACAGTGGCTGAGTTCCTCCCTACAAAGGTCGGGACGGGATTGCCCTCGCTGTCATTTGCGGGCACATGGATTAACAGTTCTAATTTGACCATTAGGGTGTTGAGTGACTCTCTATGAGGGGTGTGAACAAAGTGAGCCCGGTCCACCCCTTTGTCGCCATCAAACCCACAAGCATTCGTAAATGAGAAGGGGCAAGTAGTGATATTAAAGTCCCCCCCCCCAAATGAAATCAAAAGGGACAGGGTTGGCCCCACAAAGTTTGTCTATTTCAGTCTCAAGATCGTTAACTACTAAGGAGCTGGAGGAATCAAACACGTTGTTGTAGTGGTTGATCAACAAAACATTACGGCCCCCATTTTGCTGTAGCCAAAGCAATTGTGAGTGGAATCCAATAGTTATATAAGATTTGACTTGTACCGGCAAGCTCACAGACAATAATATCACCAACCCACCTTTAGCCCTTCCCATAGTTGATTCCTGCGCCAAACAGTTAAACGAGACAAATCCATCAAAATAGATCTCTTCCGTGGACCACCTCTCTTGTAAACAGAGAATATCAAAGTTTGTTACATACTCCCTCCAGCCCAATAACTCTACCCTATTCCGCCAGCCGGCAATATTCCAACTCACTAGTTTGTACCCAGTATCGTATTCTCCCTCCTCCACCCTTGTGTTCTCCCCCGTAGGCGTATAAGGACAGGTCGTTATCTTTGGGGCCTCCAGACTATAGGATTGCTTGTCGCATAGGGGGGTAGTGGGTATCTGGTGAATTATACCTGGTTGTGCAACAGCCGTTGACATACACTCCACAGGGTCATACTCTGTTTGTTTAATGCTCCCCACCAGAACTTCTATATTCGAGTCTAAACTTCCCCCCGTAAATGACTTTGATGCGACAGGGGGTAGTCAGTCTACTGCATCAAGGCAGCTGAAGCGGTTATAATCACAAAAGGGAGCACAGATTGGCATAAGATCTGGTCTACCGTCAAGTCTCCTGCTTCTCCCCCTACGGTCAACCCTTGTCCAATCATCAGTGTCTTTCCCATAGGCCATGCGGTTTGGGGTGTAGAAATAAGACAACGGCAGGGTCTGGATAGTGGAATCCTGTGACCTATTAGAACCAGCACAAATATGGGAAACAGTTCTGGGGTCCCTAAAGTTTACTGTTATGCAGTCCCCATTTATAGTTTTTACTGACTTGCCCACCCAAGGCAACCTTCTTCTCATTATGATCTCACTAGATAGGTGGGCCGGCAGGGGTCTGTTCCAGTTTAACCATTTAACGACCTTATTTTTTAGGGAGCCATAGGATTCACCTTCGCCCTCTTCTAGGGCAGGGGCGCCTGCCAAAACCACCATATATCGGTTAGCTTCTGGTGGAAAGTCCGGTAGCCGGGGTCTGTTGACACTACACTCTTTTACCAGCGCAGGCGTACAAGCTTACCACTATCTACCTTCCCAGATTTATCACTACCACTAGGCAAGGGAGCAGGAATCTGCCTGGGAGGAGCCTGATGAACCGGGTTAGGGCCTGGTGAACCAGGTGGTCTACAGCTAATGGTGGGGGCTCTGCGATCAACAGGAGGTGGCACCCCCTCTGGTTGGCAATCAGGGGTCACAACCGTGCCCGGCTTATTGGCCACCTTTGAGTTTGCTACTAGGGCAGATGTTACTTTCTCAATATTAGCCAGTCTAAGTTCAATTTGTTCCATTTTGGCTTCTAGGGGATATAGGATGGATTTAAACAACGCTCCCAGGCTTTCGATGGACAACTCAGTCTAGGGCTGGGTTTGCAAATGATTGGCGGAGGGGGGCAAAGTTAAATCCACCATCCCATTTGCCGATAATTGTAACCCCATTATAGGCCCACCGGGATTGACACCACCACTCTGTCGCTTGGCTATTTTAGCCTTACTCCCATCTTTCTTATTATAAACCCGTTTCCTTTTAGGGATAGCCCCTTCTTTAGGCCCTTGACATAAAGTGCTATTGATAGTAGCCACAGTTTCGGTAGGGGTAATCTCATGGTTAACAAGAATTAAGTCAATTTCTGGCAAGATTTCATTAACCAGAATATCCAGGTCCTGTGAATCATGCACATCCACTCCAGGGGTAATGTCTTGCTCTGATATACAGGATGCTGTAGTACCCGTAACAAGGATCCTATCTGACGTTTTAGCATTGGCAATTGCTCCCAGAGAAGATCTTTTAGTAGCAGGAATCTCTAGCGACATACGTTTTTCCAGATATGATATCTCCTTGTCAACTGGTGAGTTTGCTCTGATTAAAAATGTTTCCATACCCCCCGCAGTAGGGCCCCCAACAAGCGTTGACTTACTTCTTAGTTCGCGCCCTGACATAGTTCACAAAGGTAACAAAGTTAATGATGGTATTGCAGTCCAGGGACCAAGGGAGGTGGGCCGGTCCGGTCCTGATCGGTCAGGAACGGGCAGAAACGGGCCCGGCCTTGGCCTGGGCTTCGCCCGGCGCCATCCCGCGCGCGTTCCGCGATGCGCGTCAGGGGGCGTGGTCTTATAGCCGATGAGCGGGCGGAGGGGGGGCGGGAAGAGCTCACAGGTGAGGCTGGTAACGGGCCGTAGAGGATCCTGGAGCTCGCAGTCCCGCCGTCAGCACACCACAGAGATCCCGCTTCAGGGCACAGCGTTAGGGTCCAGCCAGGTCTCAGGAGCAGGTACGGAATGAAGAGAAGTACGCAGGTTACACACACAGCGACTTCCAGAGGCACCCGTGGAGCGGGACACCTGAGTCGCTTATCAGCCCAACCCTCAGTGCGGGCGGAGGGGGGGCGGGAAGAGCTCACAGGTGCGGCTGGTAACGGGCCGCAGAGGATCCTGGAGCTCGCAGTCCCGCCGTCAGCACACCGCAGAGATCCCGCTTCAGGGCACAGCGTTAGGGTCCAGCCAGGTCTCAGGAGCAGGTATGGAACGAAGAGAAGTCCGCAGGTTACACACACAGCGACTTCCAGAGGCACCCGTGGAGCGGGACACTCGAGTCGCTTATCAGCCCAACCCTCAGTGCGGGCGGAGGGGGGGGCGGAACGAACTCACAGGTGCGGCTGGTAACGAGCCGCAGAGGATCCTGGAGCTCGCAGTCCCGCCGTCAGCACACCACAGAGATCCCGCTTCAGGGCACAGCGTTAGGGTCCAGCCAGGTCTCAGGAGCAGGTATGGAACGAAGAGAAGTCCGCAGGTTATACACACAGCGACTTCCAGAGGCACCCGTGGAGCGGGACACTCGAGTCGCTTATCAGCCCAACCCTCAGTGCGGGCGGAGGGGGGGCGGGAAGAGCTCACAGGTGCGGCTGGTAACGGGCCGCAGAGGATCCTGGAGCTCGCAGTCCCGCCGTCAGCACACCACAGAGATCCCGCTTCAGGGCACAGCGTTAGGGTCCAGCCAGGTCTCAGGAGCAGGTATGGAACGAAGAGAAGTCCGCAGGTTACACACACAGCGACTTCCATAGTCTCGTAGCGCTGTATTCATACCGCTGTGGAACCCATCCTGGCTTTCCTGTGAAATGTCCACTCCTGGGCAACTCCAAGGTGAAGCCAGGCATCCAAGTGCTGCTGGGGCCGTTGTGGAGATTAAGCAAGCTATTGCCCAGAGTCACAGAGGGGGACCCATGATTAGACTAGGCACCGAGGCGAGAATTAGCAGGTCCGGGGAAATTAAGTCCAAGAGCCGCCGAGGCAGGAATTGAACCCTGGTCCCGGGCCAGACCTCTGCATCAGGGTCTGCCACTCTAACCATTGAGCCACGGATATCAGGTTCCTCGGTTTTTCCGGCACAGAATTGTTGATGGCTTTACGAGCGATGAAACTCTAGCCTCAATGGGTAGCCAGTGGAGCTGTTTAAGTCCTTCCCTAGCAGAGATTTTCCAGTTTGTTCTAACCCAATGAAATTATCAAAATGTAGAAGAAATGATTGGGAACTTTATATGGCCAACAGGGCTGCAAACACATTTTTAAAATATATTTAAGGTAAATATTTCATACAGGGAGGGCTGCCTCAGTTATGTCGGTCTTCTTGTTGAATCACATACGTCTATTTTAGTGATTTAGTGGTGTCTTATTTTTTCAAACAGTCTTATATGAAACTATGATATCCTATAATTACAAAAACCTAAGCATCCCAATCTTTTTTAACTGTAATATGCTCAGGTGGGTTGTTTTTTCAGAACTGCTATGAACCCAGGGATGCACAAATTATATATGTTAGCGGTCTCAGCTGCACAAAATATGGCTGATTTGGGCCTATAGACCCAGCATCATACGTGCACCCAACCCCCCTCACCCACTCCTCTTCACCTCCTGCCTTCCGACATCCAGAAGAAATTATGTACCTAGCTCCTGCCCAGTGCTTTAAATGGGCCGGTACTGTCCGGTACGGAGTACAAGCACTTTTTTATTTTGAGAGGGAGTGTACCGGCCCTTCCCAAGAGAGACATAATACTTTTAATTGGAGAGTACCGGCACTTCTTAGAAACAAGCGGGTACTCTGGCACAGAGTGCCTGCACTTCCATTTTTCCATTTCAAGCACTGCTCCTGCACAAGTAAAGATATTGATGAGGCACCCTCTTGGCAGCTGGTACCCAGGTCACAGAGAGGCAGACACACAGATGCGCTACAAAGTATGAAGCTGACAACGAGCTACAAGTATGTGAAGACTGCCTCCACTAGGAGCACCTGAAGCAAGTCCTACAGTATGCAGTGGTGTAGCTAGCTGTTCTGCCACCCGTGGCGGTCCCTGAGTTTGCAGCCAGGCGGCCGCATGTGAAGTGGGGATGTGCTGGCAATCCCAGCGATGGCGGCCCAGCACAGCCGCAGGTAAGAGCGGGGGCACGGAAAACGAGGGGATGCCACTGATAGTATGGCTCTCCACTAGCTAGTAATATTCAACAAGCCACTGTGCACTACAAGCTGCAATGTGCCCACTTAGTAGTAAGTTGATCAGATACACTGCGCATGCTCCCATTTAGCTGAAGCAATCCTACTGCACCTGTTTGCAGCACGTGCCTTGGCATCTTCCTATTTGTCCACCTCTCGCTCTAACACACAAACCTTCAGAACAATCAACTTACTAACAGCACTGAGAATGGAGCAACCTTTACTAATTGAATACAATCAGCTCTTAACGACGGTAGGCAGACTACTTGGCTGCATACATAAGTGTAAAATGCTGGAAAGAAATAGGAGACAGCACAATACTGAGGACATTCAGCCACATGCATCAAGCTAAAAACCGGTCGCAAACGGGCAGATTCTGAGACTCTGCCCCTTTGCGACCGGTATTTTTGCATTTGGGATGCATCATCCCAAATGCAAAAATCGCAATTTAAGGAATCTCTAAATTGAGATTCCTTAAATTGCGATTGCATTTAAGGAATCCCAAATTGAGATTCCTTAAATGCAATGCATCAAAGTAAAAAAAATAGCGATTTCGCTAATAGGAGTAGCAAATTACCATGAAGTTCAACTTCATGGTAATTTGCAAAAACTTTGAAAAATGCACTTTGTGAATTTTTCAAAGTTTCATGTTGCGCACACACATGCCCTTAGGGCATGTGTGTGCGCAACATATGTGCACAGATCAATTTCAGGGGGTGCAACAGGGTGTCCTTTTGACACCCGAGCACCCTTGAAATTGCATTCTCAATTTGCGATTCTCTAATTGAGAATTGCAAATTGAGAATGTCTTCCCATTCATTTCTATGGGCCTCTAGGCCCATAGGAATGAATGGGGAGGTATTCCTTAATTGTGATTCGCAATTTGCGAGTCGCAATTAAAGAATGTTTAGAAATCGCAATTTTTTAAGCTATTTCTACATGCATAGGCTTTTGCGATTCCTTAATTGCGATTCCTTAAAAATCGCAATTAAGGAATCGCAAAAGCCAACATTGATGCATGTGCCTGATTATGTATAAAACCTTTTTTCGCAAATCTTATTGCCCCATAAGTAGGCATTCCTGCTTTTACTATCATGTATCTGAAATAAGCTCTCTCTGTGAAATATTCAATATTGCTAAAGGTCTTAATGGGTCTTTTTCCCTTTCTTCCACCATGAAACCTGCTAAAGAGGTATGTAGCACGTTATCTTCTTTGAGAAGAGTGCGAACACCTTACTCTGTTTCATGATACTTTCTGAATCCCCAGGGAAGTGTAAGGCCTTCACACAAACATTCTCTAATTTCACTCCCATTTGCACAGAAATCATCAAATGTTAAGCCCTCTCTGTGAACTTGGGTTCTATTCTGGCCCTAGTCCCTGTCCTCACAGGGATATGGTATCTCATCAGTCCTTGCTCATTCACCTTGCCCAAATTGTTTTTCGTGGGACATGTTCCTCTTAATTTCTTTTGGATTGACATCAAGCTATATATCTTCCCCCTTTTTGCTCACACATTAAATGCCCGTCCTCAAATGTTCCATAGGGCCTGGCACTCAGCCCTACCCTTCTTAACAATATATGTTACTCTTTTGCAATACTCATCAAGTCTATCCATAGCCTGAAGCCCCTAATGTAGGGGCATTTTTGAGTCCCAAGGTCACACCCTCCTGCTTCTTTTACATCAGAGCCTTCCTCAAAATTCTTCCTTACCTTCCTGCTGATTGTACCCAAACATTTGTCCAATATCTTTCTTTATCATGCTTACACTACTTCAACATAAGGTATCTCAGCATTCTGGCCAATCTATGCTTAAAGTGCCATGGCCACATTCAATTAGAGAAACTCCCGTACTTAGCAAATGCATACTAACTTGTGTGCATTTGTCGGCACCACCACCCCCTCCCCAAATCATACCTGCACCCGGGTGGCAAACTTAGGGGCCGCCCGGGAGGCATTCACTGCGTTATGCTTACTTATAGTTTAGCTAAAATGTCCAGTGTACAAGACAGGATCATAAAAGGGAAACTCAGTTAAAATACGAGTAAGCATGCAATAATGCTAAGGCTTCAGGCTGGTACAAAACAGAAATCACAATAGGTTAATAAAAAATATCAGCACAAGTTAAGGCACATATGTGGGGTTGAATTTTAGTAGTCATCTAGTCAATCACTACACCATATATGTAAGCAAATTCATGTTCTATCAGAAAATATATAATTGAATATAAAACAGAGGCTCCCAATGCCCTTATTAACAAGCTGCCACTAATAGGCAAACTATTTAGTGAAAAATAGGCAATTCTTTTCGAGATGAACTTCAGACAAAGCTGTCCACTCTCAGCATTTGTCCTGGCAACGGAACATTTTGACCAAGCGGTTTGGCGGAGGACACCTTGATAGAATGCATTTTGGAAATAGAGGAGGAGCGCATACTGGTCATTTTTCATGAGGGTAAAGTCACTTTGATAAATACAAGAGCATCAATGCCAAAGCAATTGGATCATCTTAACATCAATTTCTGCAACTGAGAAAAACTAGACATTATTGAGGCTGGGCATATGGTTGAAGAATGGAAACTAAAGTTTTTACATAAAATTTGCTGAACAATTACTGAATTTCTTGGCAGTTGTTTTAGAGGTTTAGTGTTTACTTCTTTTTGGATGGTACCTATCATGATCACTAGGTTTCATTAGGCACCACATTTCCCGAATGGATAACCATCATCAAGCCTCATATAATACTTTGAGTTGGGCAGGTTTTCCAAACTCTACCAGTATCAGCATAACAGGAAATACAGCAATCTCTCATAAAAAAGAATATGATTGGTTTGAGGGGTATGGAACTACCATTTAAGGAGGAGTAATTATATTGCAGCAAGCCTTATCTAGTGCTTTACTAAATTAACATAACAGTTCAATATTAATTTCAAGAAATTTCATTTATTTTTCACTCCCAGTAAAGTAGTAGTAATAAATCTTTATTCGATTATGCGCCATAATCATAAAAGATAAAAATATAAAAACCACATTAATACATTAAAAACATTAAAATATACAGGCCATCGTATTGCGCTAAGATCCCACATTATATAAACAGTAGGTACAATTTAGAGGAAAACGGGCCAATCTATCAATCAAATCATTGTAATTTAGGCACTCATAATTTTATTCCAATACAGAGCTCCTTTTAAGTGGGAAGTAACCGCCAGCATCACCGCATGATCAGGTAATAGCTGTAAATGTAAAAAGGCAGGCGGAAATTAGACAAAGCCCGTAGATTTTAAAAGTGGTAATAAATCATTTTTACGCAAAAAATCATAAAATATACAGAATTAAACCAGGTGTATCAAGGTTAGAGGGTAGCAGCCATCATAGGGACAAACTAAAAGTGCATGGGGATCAAACTGACCCAGAGGGAAGCATATCATTGTACGGATAGAACCCAGACGAAAGTTTGTAAGCAATCATCTGTCCCAAGGATGGCTAACAGCTGTAAGGTACAGTTCAATGCCTGTTACAGTTTTCAGTAGCAAAAAGGATCTGTTAGTATATTTCTCCAGCGCCTGGCTTCCCTCCCATCCTTCAGTTGGTTTAAAAATCGTTCCCTGAGGAGGCTTCGATCTCCTTTTTTAAGAAAAGGTCTATACAGTCTAGGGAGCATGCAACGGTTTTAATATTATTTAACCATGGTATCTTGAGGCCATACATACACCAGAGACAATTCTCAATCATACTCTTGTTAAAATTCAATTTCTCGTAACACCATACTGAAATCCAAAGTAACAATGGGACCAATTTATTTCATTTCAATAATACTGGGCTTGAGCAGACAAAGAGTGTCAATCAAACAAAAACAAACCAAAAATACCTAGCGTAGGTTACTCTAGATGGCATAGCTAAAGGAAATCAACCAGCTGAAATCTGAGTTCTATCATTAGTCTGTAGGATAAAATAGGAAATACAGAACGCTAGAAAGAATGCCTCTCCAAAGTAAAACCCATATTTGATAACATCAATGTAAGTCTAATCTGTGGTATGAATCACCTTCAACGCACTGGAGTTATAGGCTTAATGAGACCAGGCAACAATTATTAGAAATAATGTTGTTTGGGAAATGAGAGGAGAAAAGCTTTAGATACTTACAGCTATTACATTAAGAGACCCAAGAAGAAGGAACAGCTCCAAAGATCTCCAATGATCTCATTGAGCTGGAGGGAACTACCTGATATTGACGGTCGACATGCTGCTTAATATCCCACATATAACGTGTGGTAGACATGCAAACAAAAACTCCATATATGATAAAATGAGTGAAAGAAGTTGAGAGATCAAGAGACAGAAAATAGGAGGGATAAAAGAAAGATATTTTCATGCCACAAATAAATAGTGGTAAGAAGTAGGTAACATGAACCATAAACGATGGGAATGCCACACATACGAACATTTTGAGGAAAACATTAAAAAGGTAAAAAACAAATCAAATTTACTTCAAATAAACACACTGGTGGCATTAGCAGAAGTAAAATATATTGGCATATCCCTGAAAAATAACACATTAATTACTAATTTATCAAGCACAACTTAGCATTTAACAAAACAACACGTCTTAAACCAGCATCCATAATTACACTATTGTGATACATGGACCATGAGGAAATTCACACAACCACTGAAGAAAAGAACTGATTTAAAGTTTGTTGGACTAACTACTGCATCACAAACGTGGCAAATATACAGTCAGCCTAATTACAAGTGCATTATATGACAGGATATCCGTTACAAAATCAGTCCCTAAATCTTTCATAAAGCTATATGTATTCGTTCAGCATGTTCCCTGGGTAGGAAGAGATAATAGCACACTGATCCGAGCTTCACATTTGATAACCCTCAAGCCTACCTAAACTAAACTTCACCTTTAGTTCCACTGCAGATAAAGTTTGCATAGTCGGTCCAATCTCATGGAAAAGTGACATTTGACAACTTGAGTGAAAAGCGAAGCAGTAAAATGATGGTCACAAATGCAAACAAGCTATTATAAATGTGTTAAACGTAAACTTTGGTTTAGAAGATTAAACAAAACAGTGTAAATAGCATTAAGTATCATATTGTAACACACGTTCTGTAGGTATTGGGGTGCTTTACTGTTAATTAATGTACATTTATTTGGCTTTATTTCGGTTTAAAACCATAAAAGCATTTGGACAAATTAATAACATATTACAAACCAGGGTCAATGTAATACAGTAAATACATGGTCAGACCGACTTTGATCATAATGGGTGCGGGCTCAATTGTTTTATATGAACATGGATGTATCTTGATCATCGTACAATACAAAACCAAAGGAAATGATGGACGGAGCGTTGACAATACAAGCACCCACCCCCAGTCAACTTAGTCTGAACTGGGGTGGCAGAGTGGGCTAAAGAATGGTGATGGATTAAACCCAGATCAGTTGACTGGGGGTGAGTGCTTGTATTGTCAACGCTCCGTCCATCATTTCCTTTGGTTTTGCATCGTACAATACTCATGAACATTAAGTTGATCGCCATACAATCCAGATGCATATAAAGCCAATCCAATCTTTGTTTCGGTCATTCAACCATAAAAGTGCAATATAACTCCTGCTTAAAATGTTAAAATATGAGTCAGGAAATCATTCAATAACAAAGACCCCTAGTTGTAAAGTGCATTTCAACTCATACATACAGGTTATAGATTGATAAAACTTTAGATCTACTGAAAGAAAAAAAAGCATATCATAGGCAACATATTTTGTAGGAAGAAGTGTAGGATTCAAGTCAATCATAAAAATTATAAGTTGTAAAATATGTAAAACAGATCATCATCATCGGACCATATAGGGCTGGAACCAGGAGTATAATGCATATACAGAGCAACCCTCTAACCCATGCACCCAAGGCAGTAGCAACAATAGCCTTCAAAGAGCCAAACTCTTCACATGTGGTCCATTATGATACCAACCAGCAAATGATATGCAGCCAACGCAGATCTTACAATGTCCGTGATGAGATGCAAAACAGCTGAGACCTTGATTTATTACAAAGCAGGTAAGGTAAGCTACTCCTCTTCCCTCTCATCCTCAATCTCCTTGCAACAGCTTCCGCCTAATGCCCCACATAAGACCCAGAAATGTTGCCACTGCGCAGGCTACCACTGGTTTAGAGTCTGATCTGAGTATACGCAACGCTTCAGCATGACTACGTGTTCCCATTTGCCTGCATATTCGTACAAGCCACTCAGCTCTTGGTTGTAAATAGGTTGGACAGGCAAACAGGACATGTGTTGGTGATTCTATGCTAGCAGTGCAAATGGAGCCGAACCGAGACAGCGCTGGGGTATTGCTCCACGTGCTGGCATTAAGGGGAAGCGTGCCAACTCTGAACTGAATGTAATTTCCTATCACTAGGCATCTTGATTATTTCTAAATATGGTTCTAGGAAGGCAATGGTTTATGGTCTGTGAATTCCTTAGTTAGCCAACCCTTGTTAAGATTGGTGGCTACTGCCTGGGCTACCCATCCACAATACTGCATTTGATATGGGCTTTGGTAGGAAGTGATCCTCCAGCCTCAATCGGATAATAGGTGCTTTACATGCTTTAATCACTCAATCTTATTCTGCCTATCCAGAGAAATGACTTCATCAAGCGCCTTGGCATAGGAGCCTAGCTCAGGGGGGGACCTGATCTTCCTCCAGAGTAGCAGTGGGCAGAGCTGAGCCTTATCAGCAATCGCTTTATTGCCCAAGCATAGCCTTAAAGTGGGGAGGGGGTGCTCTGTTGTAGCTGGACCAAACTTCTCAGAAACCGTTCTCAACTCTAGTTAAGTCAACCAAACTTTAGATACCCCACAGCTCTGCACCATATAGGGCTGGGCTCACTGCTTTGGATTAATATATCTGCAGTGGTCCTGCCACTGGTTTGCTATAGGAGGTGCTGAGTTCCTTTCTCAGAGCATCAGCTGTTTGAGCGAGCTTCAAGGTAGATTCGGCCACTTGGGTTTCCAGGACATACTTTCAGCTGGAGTTAAGCCCAGGTAGTTGAAGGTGCTGACTCTCTCAGAGGGATGCCTCCGTCATTTGGGCTACCCTGTAAGATTTGTAGCCATTAATCATCAGAAACTTTGTCTTTGACATATTGATCTTAAGACCCCGCAACCTACAAAAATCATGAATACAACTAAGCAGTATCTGGAGCCGCCCAGGGGTTTTTGAGACGAGCAGGGTGTTGCCCGCAAAAAGGAGCGTCACAACCCTTTTACTCCCCAGCAGAGGTGCAGTGGCTGGTACCTCTTCAAGATACTGCACATTATTCATATAGAGGGAGATAAGTGTAGGTACCAAAACGCACACTTGGCGGACACCCATGCTAACATCAATTGCATCGGTGAGCTGGCCTTGGTCACCCCACCGAACTTTAGTAAAATTGGCATCATGGAAACGGATAACTAGAGATAAAATCTCTGGGGCATCCCATTGTCTGATCAAACATGCCACAATTCACCACGGCTGGAAATGTACACCGAGAGTCTGGTACATATCGAACTCCCATTAGATCAACGAACCGCGACGATTGTGGTAATTACGAAGCCCGAGAAACCACCGGAGGAATGCACATCCTACCGCCCGATATCTCTGCTAAATGCAGAAGCGAAAATCTTGGCGAAACTTCTAGCTAATAGGCTGATATCCCACCTCCCGAAAATGATCCACCCGGACCAATCAGGTTTTATGCCTAACAGAAACACTGCTCTAAATCTTAGACGAGTCCATGGGGTACTGGTGCGGGCTCCGTTGCTGTCGGAGCCAGCAGCGTTACTATCATTGTATGCAAAAATGGCATTCGACATGGTAGAATTGTAATATCTCTTTGCAGTCCTGTCGCATATGGGGTTTGGCCCTAAATTTATAGCATGGGTACGCCTCCTGTACACCAACCTGATAGCCCAAATCACAGCCAACGGCCACATCTCTCATACAATACAACTGGCAAGGGGGACACGTCAAGGGTGTCCCCTGTCACCCCTACTGTTTGCGCTGGTTTTAGAACCACTAGCGACCCTGATCAGAGCAACCCCATTGCTGAAAGGGATTAGCTGGGGGGAGGGATGGGAAGACCGTCTCTCACTTTACGCAGACGACATGCTGGTATACCTGATGGACCCGGAACGAAGCATACAAGTGCTTCTAACCCTCTGTGACACCCATGGGAAATTATCAGGTTATACAATAAACTGGTCAAAATCTGTATTATTCGTTCTGAAAGGACCAGAAGTCACACTAGCCTCTGATTGCCCACTTATGCTAGCAGTAGACTCCTTTAAATACCTTGGTATACACATCACCAAAAACCCAACGGAGTTCTTTGATAAAAACCTAAAACCGGCCCTAGAACGACTAAGGAACGATGTGAAACACTGGGCATCTCTACCCCTGACGCTCCTGGGTAGAGCGGCACTATACAAAATGATGGCTCTCCCAAGGTTCCTCTATGCACTTGATAACACACCATATTTGGTGCCGCCGCGGTATTTCCAACAGGTGACGGCACTGGTGTCAAACCTATTATGGGGTAACCGCCCAGCGCGCATCGCACACATCAAGATGAACAGGAGCTGGTACGAAGGAGGGATTGCACTGCCGAACTTACAAATGTATTACTGGGCAACGCAACTTAAAACCATCAATCAATGGATCCATGCTCCATAGGACGACCCAGCTTATAAGGCTGACAGAATACAGATGAGCACAAACAATATGCTGACGGTGCTCTATAACAAAGGCATGGTGGCTAAATTGATAGGACCCACAAAACACTCGGGAACAATATGGCACATAGCGCAGGCGAAACTGGGCTGGAAAGGAGTCATCACTAGACTTACCCCATTATGGGACACCAAAGCACTGGGGCAACTGAGACGTAGTAAAGGCTTTACACAATGGGACAATATTGGGATCTCCACGGTGGGAGACTTATGGGACAAGGGGACTGTGGTTCCATTCACCCAACTCCAGCAACAATATGAACTAGGACCGAACGAAGCTTATAGATACGTACAAATTAGACATGCTTTATTAATGGGAGTGCCGGCAGGCACTGAAATCCCAGAG
Organism: Lissotriton helveticus; assembly: GCF_964261635.1. Classification (NCBI taxonomy): domain Eukaryota; kingdom Metazoa; phylum Chordata; class Amphibia; order Caudata; family Salamandridae; genus Lissotriton; species Lissotriton helveticus. The sequence continues at coordinate 556,739,493 of NC_136073.1, forward strand.
TCCTCTCCGTTAGAGGACCGCCTGCTCACCGACTACATGCAGCATAGCGCCACTTCCCTTACATATCGCAAACTGATCAATAACCTACCAGACTCTACACAAAAACTAAGAGAAAAATGGGTGGAGGAATTGGGGGACATGGACGACTCGGAATGGAATGAAGCGCTGGCGTCACCAAGAGAGGTGGGAATCTTGGCCAAGTTTCGCCTGGTACAGCTCAAAATCCTACATCGGATATACTACACTAGAACCATGTTACACAGGCTACAGCGGGATCAGCATCCCTACTGTCTTCGCGGATGTGGGGAGGAAGGTACACTTATCCACACCATCTGGGAATGCCCCATTATAACTGAATACTGGCGGCAGGTGATGCGCACCATATCACAAACACTAGAGATCTCCATCATGCCTGAACCACGTAAATGTATCTTGAATATATGGGACCCAAATGATCTATCCAGACACGGTCTAATGTGGGGCATAATAGGTATGATGGTAGCAAAGAGAGATATAGCACAAAAGTGGGGCGCGATAGAACGACCCACATTGGCACAGTGGTGTAAAAATATGGACATGGTGATGATTACCGAGCGCGCAGTTTACACAGCCAGGGCGAGCCCACGCAAATGGAACAAGATCTGGACTCCTTGGAACGTGTTTAGGGGGAAAATATGCGACCCACTGCCGTAAGAGTACCTTACTAGTTCGGACGACGAAGGTAGCGGGGATTGAAGTAGGGACCATAGTGGGAATAGCTCAAAGTACTGCAGGAACTGTCATGTTGCCTCCTATATTGTGTCTACATCTTATACTAAGGAATACTATGTAACAAAATCATCACAGTGTAATTATGGTCTTGCCTGACAACATGCATGTTTGCTTTAAGTCAAAATAATAAAAATGTTTCCAAAAAAAAAGAAAAAAAAAAAAAACATGCCACAATTTCTGCCTGGGGACGAGGTTAAAGGTGTTTTTTAAATCGATAGAAGCCACAAAGAGGATCCCCGGGCCAATGACCACAATCTTCCAAAAGAGGAGAAGGAAGCGAAATATGTGGTCTACTGTTCACGTCTTTTCCCTAAAACCACCTTAGAAGGGAACTAAAATATTGTTCGCACTAGCCCAATCCTGTATTTTGACCAGTAATGCTGGACAGACCAATTTTTATATTGAATCAATAAGATTAATGGGTCTGTAGTTGCTGGGAGATGTCCTATCTCCTTTTTTATAGAACGGGATCACCTCTGCTCGCTTCCAAGACTAGGTATAGGGGCACCCCCAGCTATGGCATCCGCTAGTTAGTATCAGGATATAGGCGTACCAGTTTTCTCGGTCATACAGAAACAGGTCACCAGAGATGCCATCCGGACCAGGAGCCTTAGCTTGAGCAATGGAAGTAATAGAACACTAGATGTCACCGCTTGTGAAGAGCTCCTTTGAGAAGGTTAGAGATCATTCTGGCTGTGATGTTACCGAATCAGCCAGGTTGGGTCCCACATACCAGAGCTTAAAGTGATCATACCAAGCCATTATTGCAATATTGCTAGAGGATACCAAAGGTCTCTTGGCATCCCCCTGAATCACTATGAGCAAGAATGACTTGAAGTCCTTGCAGGCACATGCTTCTTCGATGAGCCTCCACCTACACTCATCCCACTCCCTTTTTGCTTTTAGTTGGGCTTTTTTGTAGGACCTTCTTAGGGCTCTTACAAGATCAGTAGTTGTAGATCTGAGGGTGGAGATTAATTGATGTTTTATTTGCCTGCATTCACGGTTAAACCATGCAGTCCTCGAAGATGCACTCATCCAAGACCACCTTTCGCCACTTTAGGCAGCGATTATAATTCAATGGAAGGATCTCTTTGGTTACTAAATACACTCTGGATGCAGTGGAAGACTCGCCCCTAGGGGACATTAGGCTCAGACATAAAGGGTAGTGATCACTGTCAACACTTGAGCCCACAATCATATCTTTGAGGCAAATGTTAATTAATGTAACATTTGCACTAAAAAGAACCAGAGATAACAGAATGATTGCACCACCTGTGATATGCTTGTTTTAGCACACATCTACATAGCTAGATCCTATGTAGTTTACAGTTTGCTTTAGAGAGATAGAGGAAGCATAACACTGGTGTGCAAAAATAATCCGGAAGTACAGGATTAAATAAAAATAAACTCAAAGCCCTCCATGTAGTTCCAAGAACTTTCAGTTACAGTACCTTCACCCCATTCGCAGTTGTAACATGGTCATCTGTATATATAACATGTACTGCATTCAGTAGCCCTCCACCATTTTGCACTCAGTCCTGGACTGTCTGAGGTATCAGGTCTGCTTGACATTTTGTGTGCTTCAGAACCATAAAATAAATAAATTTTTTCTTGTCATGTATAAACCCAGCAGAGAAATTATCAAGGGAAATACAAAACCATTAAAAAAATGGAAACAGGTGGCCATGCTCCTCAACTACAAATAGTAGACGCGAAAAATATTTAACAACTATGAGTTATAATTAATTTGCAATAACATTTCAACTAAAAGTTTAGTCTTTTCAGAACTCCCAGTTGTAACCATCCAGTCTCTCAGGCATCAAAGATGCACACAGCAGGAGAGCGTACCTACTCTCATAGCTGCTTCAGAGCCACTCTGTGCTTCTCTGTGTAGGTGACAAGCCGCCTGCACTTTCAAGAAGGAGTACAGATCCTCTTGCAGGCAGGTGAAGAGAGTGACAGCACCTGCCTGCAGGGGGGGTGACTGGTGGGATCCATGGGACTTCCTTTCCTCCCTCCAGTGGGCTGCCCTCAGTGGGAGCACTGTCAGTGCGCCTCCTAAGGGCATGTTTGCCTCTGCGCCCGAGTTTGTTAATATGTAGTGGATGCACAGGCAAAGTGATTCCTTCATTTGCAGGCAAATAGGCTATCTGTCATTTTTAAACAACTGACAGTGTTTAATTTCCATCGCTGAGAAAACAGATGCACTAACTCACTCATTCACAAAAGCATGCCCACTCCCTTAATCTACTGCTCTGTTTCTCAGGCACACCGTCTCTCTCTTCTTTTTGATCGTGTGTTTACTCCCCCCGCCACTCTTTAACCTCAGTCAACCTCAATTTTGGCTCTTTTGACTCAAGTGTTATGTTATGTTATGTTAGGATTATTTATATAGCGCCTATCACCGCCGGTCTCTAAGCGCTTAACAGAAAGAACATAACACACTAATGCCCTTGAAAAACCTTCAGCTGTTACACCGCCTGGACTGTCATAAAAGCCTTCCTAAAAAGATGGGTTTTTAGTTTCTTTCTGAAGGGTAGGAGCTGTGATTCTTCCTTCAGGATGGACGGAAGCTCATTCCACAGTTGTGGAAGAAGCACGGACAAGGCCCTGCCTCCTTTGGTTTTTAGTTTAAACCGAGGTTGAATTAAATTGGAGATTGTTCCAGAGCGCAAGGGTCTTCCAGGAATATATCGCTTCAAACGTTGTTTAATGTACTCTGGGGCTTTTCCAAAAAGTGCCTTATGGGCCACACAGAGACATTTAAACTGGACTCGAAATTTCACTGGAAGCCAGTGCAGCTTCTGAAGCAGGGGAGTGGCATGCGATTTTCTGGGCAGGGAGAAAATCAGTCTAGCTGCATCATTCTGTATTACCTGCAACTTCCTCAGCAGCTTCTGTGGCAGGCCTAAATACAGAACATTGCCATAGTCGATTCTTGAAATGACTGTGGCAGATACGACTGATTGCAAGGTAGTGGCAGATAAAATAGGGGCTAATTTACGTAGTTGCCTCAATACACCAATACAGGATCGGACGACAGCCGAGACTTGGGGGGCCATTGAAAGCTCCGCGTCAATCCTGAGCCCTAAGCTTTTTACTACAGTGCCAGGAGACGGGGTAGTTCCCAGTTCAGGAGGCCAGTACAGGTCACTCCAGGGGTCCTCTTTGTTGCGGATCACCAGCACCTCAGTTTTGTCAGCATTCACTTTCAACATATTATTAGTCATCCAGTTGACCGTGAAACTGAGCAAATTCCTCACCGATTCCTGGGCCTGCGTAGTTAAATATTTCGCAGTTCAAGTCAAGTCAAGTCAAACAAGCTTTATTCGATTGTTAAAATCATAAAAGCAGAATCAATAAAATAGCAATTACACATTTCATCAGTTTAAAAAACATTAAACATTAGTGATAATAATGAGTACATACAAAGATTATTAAAAGTGGGCGTGGTAAAAAACGGTTAAAAGCAGTAAAAAGAGAACACAGTATATTCAATCACCCCACCTGGTTATTCTGGGATAGCTTCCTGGTCTTAATACGCATGGCAGCTACCAGAAAGCTAGCAACCCCGAAAATTACTTTTGTGGTACCTAGTAGTTGTAAGTAAAACAAAGCTGGGCGTACTTGTAAAAAACCCGCTTCTCTCAGAATTGGGGTTAGGAACCGCCTTCTGCCCTCCTTAAAGTGATCACAGAACATAACGAAATGCATGAGAGACTGCTCTGAAAAGTTGTCACAGCTACATGGGCTCAATGTATCAGGTACCCCCCACACTGGGAAATCACCCAGGGAGTATTGGATAATGTTAAACCTGAATCTAATAAGGAGGTGGCGATGGAATGGTTTGCTAACGATTTTTAAATAGGGTTCTAGAGAGGGAGTGGTTAAGAGCAAGAAGTTTGCTTTAACTTTTGGCTTAATTAGTTCCTCCTCCTCCCTAGCCTGATACGCCCTAGACAGGAAGTTTTCCTTGATCCATTTTACGTCACCTTTAACTATGTTGTTCGGGTATTTGTAAAGATCTGGCCTGCCCAATTTATTCACCGTATTCTTGATGTATGCTAGCCAAGGAATTTTAGACACCTTGTCTAACGCCATGCAATCCTTGAGGATGCAATGGTTCAAAGGGATATCATTATTTAGCCAGGTTTTTGCCCAATAGACTAAAGGGGCCAATTGTTGCTCATCAGTAACATAGCCTATGCCTAGCTCAGTATGCAGGGAGAAAACTGGTGTTGATTGTGGGACTCCGAGCAATGTTCTGAGGAAAGTATTTTCTGCGATTTGTATTTTACCTTGTGGCGAAAAGCCCCACACGGGAGCGCCATACATGGCTATGGACAAGCATTTTGTCTTGTACACTTTCAAGAGAGCGTCCATTGGACGAGAGCCCAATCTCTTTGCAAAGCTCATTAGAGCTGAGGTGGATCTCTTGACTGCAAGGCTTTTAGCATTTAGTTTGACGGTCCAAGAGCCCCCCTCTTCAAAGATAACACCCAAATAAGTAAAAACTGGTACCCTAGTCACCCCCTCACCAGTGCAGGTAAACGACTTCAGCTTTTGCATTTTCGGGCGCTTCCCTGCCACCATTATATGGGATTTTTTGTTGTTGATCACCAGGTCGAGTGAGGCCATGAACTCTCCAAATGCATCAAGAAGTTTTTGTAACCCAACCCCTGTTCGGGCTAAGAGCACCGCGTCGTCCGCGTATAATAATACGGGCACCAGGGAATCCCCTACGCGTGGAATATCGGGTGTTGAGTGCTCCAGCTCTTTACCTGGTGTGTTAATATAAACAGTGAATAGAAGTGGGGCCAATATACAGCCCTTTTAGAACGGAATGGCCGAGTACAGCTGCGCTCCCGATCAGTTCTGATAGAGGCTGACAAGTCTGTATGAAGTGACGCTAGGAAGTTGACCAGTGATGGGTCAATGCCCAGGCTGGCCAGCATGGGCCATAACTTGGTTCGATTGACCAAGTCAAAGGCCGAGGAGAGGTCCATGAAGGCCATGTATAGATTACCCTCCTTGGCCTTGGTGTATTTGCCGACCAGCATAAGGAGGTTTAGGCACTGGTCCACGGTTCCTCTCCTGGCCCTAAACCCATACTGCAGTTCTGAAAGGACCCCCTTCTCCTTGATGAAATCCCCCAATCTCTGTAATATGACTCTGCCTAGAATTTTAACGGCAGAGTCAATCAATGATATCGGCCTGTAACAGGCCGGATCTGCTCGGGGACCTTTCTTGTAAATGGGAATGATGGTTGAAGAAGACCATGATTTGGGAAACCCAGCTGTGCTGGAGGAATTAAAGACGTTGGTAAGTATTCTCGCCCACATGTCCAGGGGTGACCTATAAAGATCTGCAGGGACACCATCTGGGCCGGGGCCTTACATTTCGTCATCTCCAGGATAGCCCTGCTAACCTCATGCTCACTAAACTGCAGGGGGACAGCAGGGACCGTGGACCGGTGAAGACTATCTGGTGGTAGTGGCTCTTCACTGTTATATATTTTGCTAAAGTCTTTTGACTCAATCATCATATCCAGGCCCATCAGCCACTTTTGGCAACCAGCACATGCTAGACAGACCTTGCTTCGCGAATGTAATACAAAACATACATTTGACAAAGCACTCTCAACACAATAACACTCCCTCCTACACCTAAGAACCATTCAGGCGGAGATAGCATAAAACATAACACACTTTATTGTACACAACAAACATCACAGCTATTGACCTGGATAATTAATTCTAGAAAACAATCTGAATGGGTCTGCCATGGACATCCGACCATCCACCTCTATGCAAAGTCATGGAGCCCCCATTTACATACATAACACACTACAGAAACCAAGATCGAAATCAAGGCGTATACACTGATCAGACTTTAGTTTAACTTGACATCAATGGACAAAGAATGTAAAAAAGACATAGTGAAGCTGTACCACTGTGTGAACAAGGCTAGCCCGGGCACCATAAGGGAACCACTCCAAATACTCTTCACGGATCAAACCAGTCGATGGGCTAGGTATCTTGCTTCAGCTAATAAAACACTATGCCTGACAGCTGATCATACAACAATATGAAATCTGTCAACAGCCTGAAAAAACTGTTACAAAAACAGGGAAAGAACATTTCAAGGCACAAGGACATAGATACGATCAGAGTTATCTGTGGCGCAGAGGGCCTTGCAAACTCACATCAAGCCACTTTATGCCAACCATACCTGAAAGCCGGCCTGGGCAGACAAGCTCTTCAAAATGTATTGAAGACCAGGCTGCTAACTTTACCAATAAAGGACTATAGGGCACATTGGTCAACTATACCAACTGGAAATAGAGGATGTGGACTCTGTCAACACCACACCGAATCAGCAGAGCATGTTTTCTGTTGTTGTCCAGCGTTGGTAAATCCGAGGTGCAAAGACTTAAGGGCAATGTTCAACCTAAATAAAGTAAGAACATGCAAGTAGGCCTTAACGTAGATATATACCACAACAGTACCAATGGAGTTGGAAAGCCGGGAAGTTCTTTGCCACTGCTGGAAAGATCTTATGTCAAACACAAAGTATGGAAAAATAACAGCATAATAACAATCTACATGCCAACTGTCGATGAGCATCTACAGCATCAATAGTGACCCGTTGCCAATTCCAACGGTCAAGAACAGTGCCATTGTCGTTGAGCAAACAATAAATAAAGCATCTTATGGCCATCGGTGATCTGGTACCAAACTCGATAAGTTAAGATGAACTGACACTAGGGCACTGACTGACTGTCCAACCCAATGTATATGCATATGTTTTTTTTTCCTTCTCTTTTAAATCTCTCTGCGTCATCAATGCTTTTTAGATGCTTCTCTTTTATCAACCTACTTTTTTAACTATGATAGTAATATGCATCGTTTTCTAAATGATTTTAGGTAATCATACAATAAAATATTTATTCATACACCTAAGAACCATTCAGGCGGAGATAGCATAAAACATACCACACTATATTGTACACAACAAACATCACAGCTATTGACCTGGATAATTTATTCTAGAAAACAATCTGAATGGGTCTGCCATGGACATCCGACCATCCACCTCTATGCAAAAGTCATGGAGCCCCCATTTACATACATAACACACTACAGAGACCAAGATCGAAATCAAGGCGTACACTGATCAGACTTTAGTTTAACTTGACATCAATGGACAAAGAATGTAAAAAAGACATAGTGAAGCTGTACCACTGTGTGAACAAGGCTAGCCCGGGCACCATAAGGGAAGCACTCCAAATACTCTTCACGGATCAAACCAGTCGGTGGGCTAGGCTTGCTTCAGCTAATAAAACACTATGCCTGACAGCTGATCATACAACGATATTAAATCTGTCAACAGTTAGCCTAAAAAACCTGTTAAAAACAGGGAAAGAACATCTCAAGGCACCAAGACATAGATACGATCAGAGTTATCTGTGGCGCAGAGGGCCCTGCAAAATCACATGAAGCCACTCTATGCCAACCATAAGCCGCCCTGGGCAGACAGGCTCTTCAAAATGTATTGAAGACCAGGCTGCTAACTCTACCAATAAAGGACTATAGGGCACATTGGTCAACTTTACCAACTGGAAATAGAGGATGTCGGCTGTGTCAACATACCACACTATATGGTATACAACAAACATCACAGCTGTTGACCTGGATAATTAATTCCAGAAAACAATCTGAATGGGTCTGCCATGGACATCCGACCATCCACCTCTATGCAAAAGTCATGGAGCCCCCATTTACATACATAACACACTAAAGAGTCCAAGATCGAAATCATTTTACTTTCACAGATACAAACATGAACCATTACTGAACTAAACGTTTAACAAATCTCTACGAACCATACACAGCCAAACAAACCTACACACCAAACACAACTGGTCGATGAAAATTCACAAACCATGCAAGAATGGCTACCCAGTTTAAGAAAGAAATACAATGTAATGTTATAAAGAGAAATATAGATGCTTATATGTGGTAGGCCCTTAAAACAAAAGTATACACACCAGTTTAAGTTAACAGTTGTGTCACCAGTGCTCTACGTACTATTGTTAAAAGCAGGCTAGAGCTGGCACTGAATGGATGTTCGCCTGTGCAACTCGTTGGCAAGTATGACTGAACGATTCTTCATATTTCTTGTAAATTTCAAATATAAAATACGTACTTCTTTACTTAATAATAATTATACAAAATACAAGTTTTATGTGGCACAGGTCTTGCAATCTAGTCCCCATTAAGAGATGTTAATGGAATACAGTCTATCACAATAGCATAATTGCAATTTATGTCTGGGCAATTAGGTTCAGCTATGTAATTATATTACAATAACTGCATCTGCTAAGTATTTTCCAGAACATCTGAAAAGGAAGATAGGTTTATTTAACTAGGATTGATTATTTAAAGGTATTCAATCTGTACAAAAATAAGTCTAGCTTTTAGCCTACATTAGACTCCTCCAACAAACGGCATACAAACAATACATATTTGTAATGTAATTGTATAATTTATTTGGTCGATAGACAAATCAACATGTAGAATGTACCTTAGCAATTAAAACCGACATTGAAAAGGGAATGCAAGAATGTGAATAACACAGTACTATCAAGTTCCTTTGGAGGGAAGATGAGGCTCAGAACAGTCTGGATCCAAGTCCGTGATTTACAGTGCACATTATCAAACATAAGTTTCAAAGCAATTCTTACATAAATAGAGAACACAGTGAGCAAAGGCCTCTCGGAATAGCCTGGAGCAGTATCCCCCTGGTTGTAACATGACGGAGGGAATACCACCAGTTGCAATGAAGAACCTTAATGTGAAGGTAATCATATTGGGACTGGTTCACATGTGGTTTCACAGTGTGTTAGTTGATGTGGAAACTCATTTGTCTGAAATAGGTGGGCCTCCTTCATATGGGCTGCTACATTTTTGGCTTTGCACACAATATTTTTTAGAGTTGGAGATCAGCAGAGGATTTGGAACTATGTTGCTTATATTTTGTAAAAAAAGGGCAAACCCCTTTCTTTGTAGACCCATAATAAAATTTGGGAGCAAAGCACATGAAGAGAGAGAAGCCTTGGAGAGACACAGTCATATTTTATGAGCCTCAATAGAACTATTGCTGCCAAATTCCAAACAACCTACAGCCACACAGTAGCATTAGTTTGAAGGGCAGGTAGCCCAATTACCACAGCTCTTCCTCAAATACACAAATCCATTTGTTATTGTGACTTTGTAACTGAATGATTAAAAGGGACAGATTAACTTCAGTTGCCTAAGCAAAAACTATCAAGCCTTAAACGCAGTGGCGTAGTTGGACCTACTGCCACCCGTGGTGGACACTAAGGCCTAATAGGCCTAATAGGCCCTAATAGGATGGCAGGCGGACTGCAGTCCGCTCGCCACTTTCCGGTGCTGGGCCCGGCCGGCAGTGGTGCGGCCGTCCCACACTGCCAATTAGGATGCCACCGCCACGGTGGCGGTGGCATCACGCATACATTGTGGCGGGAGGTGCTGTAATAAGCACCCGCCACAATGCAATATATGCATGACGCGCATTTGCATGCACAACGTGGCAGGTTCCGCACGGGGCCTGCCACATTGTGCATGCAAATGGAGGGGGTACCATGGGTACCCCCCAAGTGCACACCCAACCCTCCCAACCCCTGGGGGCCCCCGAAAGTGATCTCCGCTTGGCTTTCCATGGCAGAGTCTCCACCATGGAAAGACCTGCACCACCGCCCATGAGGATATGGATGGCGGTGTCTGCAATCCACTGCCACCATATCTGAGTCCTTTTCCGCCCGGTCGCCTGTGTGACCGGCGGAAAACCAGTGGATGGTCTTTCCCTCCGCCGGGTTCCCCCCGCCATCATAATTTGGTGGGGGGAAATGGGAGGTGGGCAGGAGATGATGGCGGGCGGATCGCCACCGCCCCCGACATCCTAATAGACCCATTAGTTTGCCGCCTAGTACAAGTATGAGAGGAGGGTGCGGCTGATGGATGACTTGTTTAGGGGGATGGTGGTTGTCGACAGACACGACTTGCTCACCTCTACCGCCCCCAAAAACAGTGACACCGCCCCCCCCTTCCACAGCTACACCACTCATTAAACACAGCCATAACTTCCGGAGATAGTAAAAGAATAACAAGATTCCTGGTAACAGAAGTCACAGGAGCACAATGAACTATGGATCTTGTTTAGATAACATTTGGATTGGTCAAAATGTTAATATTTCAGATACAGAATCTGAAAAGGCATGACTAAATCACCTGAAATGGAGGTGAAAGCAGGGTCCAACACGTGGTCCACTTAGTGATTGGCAACTCCACAAGCAGGTTCAGATTTAAAACACTAAGAGCCCAATTTAGAGTTTGGAGGACGGGCTACTCCTTCACAATCGTGACAGAGTACGCTGTCTGCCAAACCTTCAGTCTTCTCACACTATTTATATTCGGGTGAACTGTCAGTTTTCTGTTGGCGGTGTCCCATGGCTACGTCAATAGAAAACCTACTCTGACTGCCTGACATCCTTTTTTTTCTGTCCGTCACTGCCAAAGAAAACCTGGAGGTGATGAAAAGAAAACTAAAATTAAGGATCCCCACAACAAGGGAAAAACATCCCTGGGTGTAAAAGTCATAAGTGATTTGTTTTTCAAGAACAAACTCCGATTCACCATGATGGTGCTTCCTCTGAAGGTACAGAGGTCGCTGTTGAGTAAGGCTTGAACTCTACATTTAGTGGGCGGCAGTTCTGAGCAAGGCCTGAACTCTACATTTAGTGGGCGGCAGTTCATCACGGTGGTCGACCTAATGTCCTCCCCCACCATGGTGGCTGGTAGGCTTCCCCTCGAACACAAAATCAGGCCTTAAAGATTTCTAACAATGTCCTTGACTTCACTTTGTTAAGAGATTAGATCCTACAATCGAAACCTGGGGTTCAAGTTACCTACAATCTCTCATCACTACAATACTTAACTCTTGGCTTCTAATTAAAAAAAAAGAAAGAATTATAGCAAATATAATACCAGGAGTTGATGTGTTTCAGCTTTGTTTCTGTCTATTTGAAAACATGTACTCGTGGACGCTCACTGCAACAGGCAATTGTGGCAGTCACTGTCTTCTATTTCTTTATGTGGTATAGTTTCTGTGGGTTTGCAGCCATGCAATTTCCAATGGGTGGGAAAGACCAATGCAGAAAAGCTACTTCGGTTGAGTTGTAACTGAAAAGTGTATAGACTAGATAATTGGTTAAAACAATATATGGATTCAGTGTATCTGGGCAGGAAAAAATTGTTATAACCGTGCTTTATGAAATCTTTTTCACCAAACACGACAGGAAGCTGGGGAACAAAATAGGAAAACAGGGCGAGGGGGGAAGAGACAGAGCATGAGAGAAAGAGGCAGAGAGAGAGAGAGAGAGAGAGAGAGAGAGAGAGAGAGAGGCTGAGAGAAAAGGACGTTGTGCATGTTAACTTTTACATTGAGCATTCATGAAGTATCGTCAAGTGTATTCTTTCTAGTATGGAACACCACAGGGCCTATATCATTAAATACTAACTGCTGAGGTGGCCGGCACCATCAGAGCGGGACTACACATGGGAAACCTTTACCACTAGTGGAGGTAATATAATGGGTGTCTGTTTACCGTTTAGGTAAGAGAGTACTGTCAGCATTCACAGAAAGTTCTAGGGATCCTCAAACATCCCAGGAAGATGGTGACTATAATATAACTTCATTACCAGTTCTGGGTTTTGTATGACCTTTCTGCGCCTAATTTGGTGTCACTGGGACCCAAAGAGCTGCCATTCAGCACAGCCAAAATAAAGTCAGTTACAGGAGCGGCCGGTATGCTGGAGCAGAGGGGGGCAGGCGGGAGAGGGGGGAGGGGAACTAGGGGTCGGGGAAATAACAAACAAAAAAGGCTCCCAGAATGCCCTGCGGCCAATGCCGATGCTGCTTTAAGACCTAGCTGTGTTGCTGGGTTGGAGAGACCTTTCACTGCGCATTGGCCGGCCAAACCATCAAGAACAGTGATGGGAGTGCACTACCATTCACGTTAGTGCTTGTCATTACCAGGCCCTGCCCCCAAGACTTGGCAGGACAGGAAAAATAAAACGAGTGCTGCTTTATTTTTCCTTTCCTGACGTTTTTGGAAGGGGGGGCAACGCTCCTCCGCCATAGCAGAGGAGCCACCACTGGTCAGTTGCAAAGAGTCTTATTTCAAAGCCTGTAATTATACAACCCCTACAGTTAGTGTAAGTTGAAGTAGATTACATCTGACGTTTGGGGTGGAATAAACAGTATGAGTATACAGTAAAATCCTTGTAGTAGAGCATGTGAATGTAATTTAAATCGAAATGCTTTAACCTGAATTTTATTGATTTTAAAAACATACAACAACCCACAACATTTCCACAGGCCAGAGTATGGAGTAAAACCACTGAGTGTCCATCAACACAACATTTAAGAGCATCCATATAAAAGTATCCTACGGTATGCCATCCGTTTTCACCATAGCTGTGCGTGCTTTTTGGGGCATCCCCTTGCTGTATACACAGCTCTCTCCGGCGTGGCACACCAATCCATTGCCTGTTTCCAGGGAGTTATCGGAGGAGGAGAGGCCAACATTCACCATTTAGAGACATATCTCTTTGCCAATGCCACCCTAATCCCCACCAGAGTCCTGTTCCCAATGGTGTTGCTCACCCCTCCAGGACTCCAAACAGAACAAGCACCAGGGAGCTATCAATAGGCCTTCGAAGCACCCTGGACAGGACGTCAAGTATCCTACCCTAGTACCCAGCGATCACTAGGCATTCCCACACCATGTAATAAAAGTAAGCAGGTGCTCCTGAAAGCGCCTGCACGCTGACGACTCTAGTTAGTACATCTGCACGCCAAAGCCGCTCATGCGTCCTGTAGGTCATGTGTAGGTAGTTGAGCAGGATGAGCCCGGACAAATAATCTGCACTCTAGGTGCCGTTAGGGCATCCCTCATATCACAACAATCTAGGGGCCCCACCCATTGTTTCCATCGGGCCTTAAGGGACATGAATACATCCGAGGAGTGAGCTACGAGGGATCTATAAATGTGTAAAATCCCCTTCTTCTCAATGGGTCCCATAAGTATCTGCAACTGCAGGGGCTGCATTCAGGAACATTTCCCAGGCAACCGCGGTGTTGCTCCATTGCATGGTGCAACAGCAGGTATCTAAAAACGGAGACCTGTGCAGGCAAAGCTGTTCCAGAAATATCTGATAGAACTTAAAGTGTGTCTCCTTACACACATTGCTCACCTTGGAGATTCCTATCATGTCCGAAGCGCTAAACGCCACTAGGGAAGAGGCCTTGTGCAACCAACTACCCACACAACCAAAGGCGGTTGCGAGCAAAACCTGTCAACCCCAACCAGTTGATCGAAGTGCCATATGCCAGGTCCCAAGTACCACCCTTGTAAGCTTGAGGAGATGGGAAGGAATAGGATTGCCATACAACAGCCCCTCACCCTTTTCTAGGCCCATCCCTGCCACCTCCATCCGAAACACTGGATCGCCCCCCCCCCATACTCAGCCAATCATTGACCCCCACCAGCTGTGCCACTCAGTAGAAAAGGCGATTATTCGACAACCCTAGTCCCAAGTGGATTGAGTGCATTTCCCATAAACTATTAGGGGAGGCCGATTAAACCAAAAAAAGGCCCAGATTTTGGCTGTGTGAAAAGCAGGGGATGCATTTGTAAGGTGTATAATAAGCCTGGGAGGGCAATCATCTTAAACAGTGCAGTGCAGCCCAAAAATTAAAAGGCAACCTAGCCCACCGGGTAAGGTCTGTCGTTAAGCGAGCCAATAAGGGTCAGTTATTCAGGCTCCAGGTTATACCCGTTTCCAGGGCTATGTACCTCTCCAAGTAGCGGAAACTGAGTCTGTGCATTGTGAGCGGTGCCAATTATTCAGTGTCAATCGATGGCCCCCTTAGGGGGACCAAGACTGAATTAGGCAAGTTAACGGTAAGCCCCAATACGTCCCCAGAGAGGCCAAGTATCTGCAGCACTCAAGATTTTTGTGAGAGACGGACGAGAGACGTACAAAGCAAATCATCGGCATAGAGTGCAATGCAATCCTCCATCGATATCCCAGTCAATCGCCAGGATAAACAAAAGTGTCGGTAGTGGACAACCTTAGCAGGTGTCCCAGTCAATCGTGAAGGGGCAGATACGGTGCCATTGACCCAAATCTGGGCCTTAGGGTTAGAGTACAGCACCCAAACAAAAGCCTGGAATCTAGGACCAAGTTCCACTCTAACGAACACCTCCTCCAAAAGGCCCAAATAACCAAAATCAAAAGGCCTTCTCAAAATCCAAAAGAAGAAGAGCCATTGGATCCCTTTGCAGAAAAAGACACGCTAGTGCCATGTGTATCCTGTGGATGCAGTGTCTAGTACTCCTACTGGACATAATCCTGCACTGATTAGAGTGTACCAGTAGCAGGAGGACCGTGAGCAGCTGGTTAGTCTGAATCTTCGCGTAGATTTTAACTTCGTAATTAATGAGCCAGAACGGGAGATACAACGCACAACGATCTACAGGTTGGCTAGGTTTAGGGAAGATCACAGTGGTCGTAAAGTAGAGCTCGGGAGGAAATTTCACCCTGTGCACCACCTCCTGATAAAAGCCAAGAAGTCGAGGCATCAGTTGGGCCTGGAAGTGTTAATAATATTCCATTGGGAACTCATCAAGGCCAGAGTCTTCCCCGAGTTCTTCTTAGAGGGGAAGATCCAAGTCTGCCCAGTCACTCACGGACACTGTGGGAATCGGAACGTCAAACACTAATGGACAGGCTGCTCCCTAACAGCATATAAATCCTTATAATGAGCTACAAATATGGCCGCAATATTCTTAGCTGTTTCTGCCACCACCCCTTGAATAGAGGGAACGATCTGGGAGGCTAGCTACCGAGTCGCCAATCAATAAAGGAGTTTGCCAGACTTGTCCGCCCCATTTACAGACCCTGAGTGTTGAGGCCATCCAGCAATGACGAGTTTCATCAAGCGTCAAGTTCTGAAGTAATGTCCTTTGAAAAGTTAGTTGGTGTTGATCCACACCTTCCATATTAGCCTAGCCCTTTAGTTCCAACCCAAGGATATTTGACCCTAGTTCAGTAATCTGTTGCCAGTTCCTGCTCTTTTTAAAAAAAATATATATTTATTTGCATTTTGGAAAAAGATACATCATATCGGTCAGAATGAAGTAGCGTGAATACACACAGCGCCTTCTCAAAAGAAACATTGTCATTTAACATACAGTCACAAATATATAGCATTTCAATAGCAATAGTCCACATTCTCACGGTTCGTCGCATTTCCAAGGGCTTATTCGGAATCGGAAGTGGAATCTTCAGTTTCTGACAGTGGCTCACATATATTCCCTCTAAACTTATTCCATGCCCCCCAGATTTTCTTCCATTTTTGGGGGCACCCCCTGTTGCGAAACACGGTCCTTTCTGTTATCATGGCCTCGTTCATATCACCCCTCCATGCTGCTAGAGTAGGTCTCTCCGCCGCACCCCACCTTTGCGCTATATTTCTCTTAGCCATCATCATACCTAATGTTGCCCAACTTTGTCCGGATCGGGAAAGATCATTGGGTTCCAATATATTTAGAAGACAGCGTCTGGGCTCTGGCAGTAGGGAGACTTCCTCTGATTGCAAAATAGTTCTTAATACCTGGGTCCAGTATTCAGCTATTCTGGGGCAGTCCCATATGGTGGGGTAGAAGGTCCCTTCCTCACCACATCCCCGCAGGCAGTATGGATGGTCTATCCTCCCTATTTTATGTAGGGTGCTTCTAGTATAGTCGGAGCGGTGTAATATGCGCAACTGTACCAAACGGAGACGTGAGGGAATGCCCACTTCTTTCGGGGATGCCAGTGCCTCCTGCCAGTCTGAATCATCTACCTCCCCACAGTCATGAGACCACTTTTCCCTTAGGGTGCCCATGGGATCAGGTAAATTATTTACAAGCTTACGGTAAAATAGGGAAGTTTCTTTCTTTGGCATAAAGTCAGTCAGTAACCTGTCTTCCATAGGTGACGCCTCTGGGACTTCGGAGTCAGGCGTCAGGGCTGCCATTAACGCGTGCCGGTTCTGTACATATCGAAACTGGTCAGAGGGGGCTAAGTCATATTGTTGACGTAGGGTAGTAAATGGGAGTACCTTTCCTTTCTGCCATAGATCCCCCATCGTTGATAAGCCTATAGCATCCCAACGGTCGAAGCCCTTGTTGCGTCTAAGTCGCCCCAGTTTCTTTGTGTCCCACAGTGGAGTAAGCTGTGTTAAAACCCCTTGCCATCCCAGTTTTGCCTGCGCTGTATGCCATATCAGAAGTGTGTGTCGCAGTGGCCCAAACTTTGACATCGCTAACTTTTTATCGTATAGAGGAGCCAATATACCGGATAGTCCTAATTGTTCCCTGTCCGCTTGAGTGCCGGCTCCACCTGCGGAAGATGCAACCACTGATTAATTACTTTTAGCTGGGCTGCCCAATAGTAGAGACATATATTTGGCAGGGCTATACCGCCTTCATACCAGCTTCTTACCATCTTGGCCTGTGCTATGCGTGCAGGCTTATGGCCCCACAGCAAAACAGAGACCTGCGCCGCAATCGTTTTAAAGTATGCGGGTTGCACTGGGTAGGGTGTATTTTCTAAAATATACAAAAACCGTGGCAGCGCCATCATCTTAAATAGTGATGCTTTGCCCAGCAAGGTCAACCGTAACGACTCCCAATGTCGGACGTCTCGCTTGAGACGGTCGAGTGGGGGCTGTAGAATTAGTTTATAGAAGTCTGCAGAGTTGGTCGTAACGCAAAACCCTAAATATTTAAACGTGGTATTTGCTGTCTGTAATGGACAGCCGTCCGGTAGGTGTGGCGGTGGGCCATGGAGAATGTACATAGTAGATTTTGACCAATTAATAGAGTAACCAGATGCCCTCCCATACGCTGTGCAGACATCTAAAAGGTTGGGTATAGAGCGTTGAGGGGAAGCGAGATATAACAAGATGTCATCGGCGTATAGGGAGATCTTATCCTCCCAATCATCCGCCCGTTTATGGCCTCTAATAGTGGGTTCCCATCTAATCCATTCTGCCAGGGGCTCAAAAACTAGGGCGAACAATAATGGTGATAGCGGCATCCCTGACGGGTACCCCTGGCCAGTGGGAAGTCCGCCGACATATGGCCATTAGCTGTAACATGTGCCATGGGTTTCGTATATAGCAGTCGGACCCAGGCGCAGAATCTCGGACCAAAACCTAAGTGATGTAGCACTGCAAAGATGAACGGCCAATGAACCGTGTCAAATGCCATATGGGTGTCTAATGACAGTACCACCGCTGGCTCCTGTAGGAAATCTGCACGCGCCATTACCCCGTATAGTCGCCTCAGGTTAAGCGCTGTGTTTCTGCTGGGCATAAAACCTGATTGAACTCTGTGTACAAGTTTGGATAAGTGTGGTGTGAGTCTTAATGCTAACAATTTGGCGAGTATTTTGGCCTTCGCGTTCATAAGCGAAATAGGCCGATATGATGTGCACTGATCTGCCGGCTTCCCCGGTTTCAGAATAGCCACTATGGTGGCCGTACGTTGATCCGGGGGGAGCTCTCCCAACTCTAGGCTCTCATTAAACATATTTAACAGGTGTGGTACCAAGGAGTCAGACATTTTTTATAGAGTTCGCACGCCATTAGGTCTAACCGCTTTGCCCGACTGCAGTGCTTTAATAGCTAGTGTCACTTCGTCCGTCGTACGGTAATCTTCTAATATTTGCGCTTCTTCTGGGGTCAATTGGGACATTTTGAGATCCTTTATGTATGTTAATGCCTCCTCTTCCGAGATCGTGGAGTCTGAGGAGTATATGTGCCTGAAGTGCTGCATTAGCATATTCACTATGGCGTTTGGGTCTTTAGTGTGTAGCCCTCCCTGCTCTGTAAGCTGTGTTATCCATCTATCACTCTTCTCCTGTTTGTCCAGCCATGCCAGAAGTTTACCTGCCTTGTCCCCTAAGTCATAAATTTTCTGTCGCGTGCGCGTTAATTGCTGTCTGGCCACTTCCGGCAGGTATGCCTTGTGTTTTCGCTGCGCAATTTGTAAGCTGCGCGCCGCTGCAGGGGTCGGGTCAGTGGTATGTCGTACCTCTGCAGTAACCACTTCGCCTTCTAATGCCTGTAGTTCCGCTTGTCCTTCCCGTTTGTAGCGTACAATGGAAGCTATCGCCTGGCCCCTGAGGACTGTTTTATATGCCTCCCACAAAGTGACAGAGGAAGGTATTGAGCCAATGTTATCCTGAAAATAGTGTTTTGTCGCCTTACGTAATTCCTTCCTAATTCTGGGATGATGTAAATGAGCAGGGCGTATGAGATACATCCGACACCTCGCTTGCTGGTGCAGTCTGTAACTAAGCAGTAGTGGGGAGTGGTCAGAGATGCCTCGTGGCCTAATTTCTACACTGGTGATATCGCAAAGGCCACCCACAGATCCCAGGACATAATCAATTCTGGAGAGACTATTATGAACACTGGAGGGATAGGTAAACTGACGGTCACAAGGGTGATATTTCCTCCAAAAGTCCACCAAGCCCTCAGCTGTAAGAAAGCTTCCCAATCGCGAAACCCCTGATGGAGCTGCACGCGCTGTTTCTGACCCTCGAGAGCGATCTTCCCCGCCGCGCCGCACCCCCGGTAACCGAAGAGGGGGGAGGGGGCGAGTCAGCCCCCACACGGGTACAGCGCTCGTCGCCAGTCCCCTCCCAGCGCCATAGCTGATGCACCCTCAACCCCTTCTCACCTCCTGGGGGGGGGGGGGGAACACCGCTTCAGTGATGCGCACCGTCGGGCGCACTTCAAAGATGTCGGGGCAATGCTGAAATCAAGTCCGCGGCCTGAGGGCGCCGCGCAGGCCTCAGCCGCTGATCCGCCGGGGCTGCGCGGTCCGAGGTCAAAGATGCACAGAACCGGGATCGTTTGGTTCCTCTCCTCCTCCGCTCTAACAGCAGCAGCTCAGGGACGATTATGATAGCGGATTAATTCCAGGATTTACGGGGGGAGTCGGTCTCACCCTCGGAGCTCCACTATGTTGCGGCCATCTTGGTTGGCCGCAATCCACGCCCCGTTCCTGCTCTTTTAAGTATGACCCCACCTTTCTCCTCAAAAAAGCCTTACCGGCCAACCACAAGGTTCCCAGGGAATCCACAGTGCCGCGGTTCAGATCAAAGTAACCACCCAGCTAGTGACAAGGAAGCCCCGAAATTCCTGTTCCTGCAGAAACCAGGCATTAAGTGTCTACATCGAGCGGGCCCCTGTGAGCTGCTTGCCAAAAGAGAGAGTCTTGGGGACATGGTCTGAAATACCTCTGGGCAGAATGTGTGAACCAGAGATGCCAGGAGGATCGAAGCCAGAAGGAGGATTAAGTCAATGTGGGATAGGATTTATGAACAGTGGAGTGGGTAGTGTAAGCCAAAGTCCCAGGATTCCATACCCTCCAAGCGTCACAAAGACCCTGGCCCTCTGACCAGCAGTGTAACTCCCTACTCTCTCTACACTTAGTAGCACCCAACCTCAATGAGCCTTCTCTGGGGACCATAATATTGTTAAGATCCCAACCAACGAAGGTTGTGGGGGAGTTGGAGAATCTGCAACCATAGATCATCCATGGTACTTTGCATCAAGGTAGGAGGGACATATACACTAATAAAGCTGTGTATGTGACCAAGCAGTGCACCCTCCACCACCAAATACCTCCCCAGGGAATCTGGTTGGACCTGTGAAACCACTAGCAGGAATGTTTTATGGGTGTGCACCGCTATACCTCTGGACCCCCTAGTGTATCCTGCATGAAAGATCCTATCAAACCCATAATGGGCCAGGAGGAGAAATTAGTGCCTAGCAGGTGGGTTCCTGCAAGAGCAAGCCCACGGGGCCCAGCCGCTTAGCAAAGCGGAGCACAGCCCCTTGTTTGGCATGGTTGATAAGACTGTTAGCATTCCACGTTATTAGCATGTAAGGGGCCATCGCCTAGAGAGGGAACCTATGTGGGCATTGTGGCCCCTAGAGTGCATGTGGCTAGATAGGTGTGGCCCATTCCTGAATTAAATGAAATATAAATGAGGCGTGCCTGTGGTGCCCCCTTTGTTGTCAAACAAAAGACAACTAAACTGAAACAGTAACAACAAAGCAAATACTGCCTACCCATACAATCCCTCCACCCTACACTTCCCCTAGAAGCATCAGTTGCCCACCACACAAAACAAGAACTCAAACTTAGGTGAAAGTCCAAGACTTTACTCTCCATTCAGTCCTGCACCTTCCCATCATGACTAAGGAGACAGTGGTGCTGACATAAGTGCAAAAGTAAAGGGTCAGGAAAGCCTCAGGCCCTGTCCATCGAGTCCACAGATAATTCACGGGCCATTGTCTGGGAGGACTGCTGCTGCAATGATGATAGCACCAGCTGACCCCGAACCCTGGTCCCCGACCTCCAAGCCAGATCCCGCTACTGATCCCTGGTATCCCTTCTGCATCCCTTCTGCGCGACTTCTGTCAATGAGCCAGGGGTCCATTCCCTCACCTCCAGGCCCCCCTCCCCGTGCAGGTGGGCCCCCCCCATCCCGGCACTGGGTTCACTGTCAAAGCCCACTGTTCTTCACCCATTCCCAGGCCGACTCCAGGGTATCAAAAAAGACAGTTTGGAGCTATGAATAACCCAGAGGCGTGCCAGGAACATTAACATGTACTTAAGATTCAAGGAGCGGAGTTTAGCCTGACTTTGTTGTAGGATTTCCTGGCCAGTTGCACCTGGTGAGTATAGTCCGGGAAAATCATGATCCTTTGAACACCATAGGCAGGATTCCTGGATTCTTGGGTCACCTGCAGGATTCAATTCCAATCCCTATAGTTGAGGATTTTGGCAACAAGCGGGCGAGACAGAGCCCTCGGCGTGGCTTGGGTGCCAAGGATCTGTGGGCCTGTTTGATCACAAAATATCAGGATGACTGTGTAGGTGGCACCCAGGATCTGATGCAGTCTTCAACAAAGAACCCCTAGTTGATCCCTCCAAGCCCCCAACAAAGCCCACAAGGCATAGACTGTAGTACTGGGCATGGTTCACTGCATCCTCAGCACGTTCCTCTAGGCATTGCATTGCGCCCACCATCCTCGAGACTGTGGCCTGCAGCTCACCCAATGTGTCCACCACTGAGACTTATCCCTCCACTTCCGGATCCCTTGGCAACCACTCCCTCTCAAATCCTGTTGCAAGAGGAATACTACCACCTGACCTCACCAATCTTAGATTCCAGTGCCTGAATAGCCAGTAAGATGGCCCCTGAGTCTTCCGCCGGGATGGAGGTTTGGGGTGGCTGCTGGCTCCTGGCCCCATGTGCGCCAGATGATGGGGCAGTAAATCAATCAATTTTCAGATTGCCGGAGGAGCCAAGCTGGCGACCAAGATGGCCGCTTAGGCTCCCGGCTCCGCTGACCTCCTTCTCCTGCCACTATATCCTGTCATTTATCCTGCACCCTTGCCATGTACCAGCACGGCTGAGAGGAAATGCTGCTGATCGGTGTACCCCCGATTGTCCTACCTGCTGGGTGGACGGAGATAAGGCATCACGAGGATTGCGGCCGGCCCCTGCTTTGAAACCGGGATCTGTGGTACTGGAGTGGCCGGCCTCGAGTTGAATAACAACGGCAGTGAGGTACGAGAAAGTGCCGGTCCGGCGGACGAAGTTGGGACCCTCCCGGATTGGACGGAAGACCACGCATTCTATCAGCGGCAGTAGAATCAGACTATGCTCCTCTGTTTGTGACGGACGTGCCCCCCCCCCCGTCGGCTGCCCTGCAGAGTGGATACCCCACACGCCGATCGCAAATATCCTGACTGAAAGGAGAACGCCCGACACCGGCCGGCTGTGTCCCAACTTTTGCGGGATTATTCACCGGCTGGCCGATAGCAACTATGGGGCGTTTTTCTGCCTATCGGAGTGCGGTCCGCAATACGAGCGGCAATGCATGCGAGGGCGTTTGAAAGGGGCCCGGCTGTGATCATGACTCGAACCGCCGATGACAACACCATGGTCCGATTTATTGCTCCGGACAGATTTGCCTCTTACGATGGAGCTCCGGCGGTCGCGAAGGGGGCCACTGATGGGGGAGAGAAAACGGAAATACAGTTGAGCGATATCATGGCGGCTATTGTGGAACTGTACTCCTTTTTGTGCTGGAGGATGAAAGCCCTGGAGCGCGGCTTGGATGTGGTTGTGTCGGGGATAGGTCCATGCAAGGCAGACCTCACTACCGTAGATGGGTCCTCGGCAGCTTTGAGACATGATGCGGACTGGCAGACGGCTGCCGAATATCCCCTGGAGTTCACGGTGCGGGAGTGTGTGAGAAGCGGCTTGTTTGACCAAGATAGCCAGACACACAGCATTAACGAGCAGCGCCCGGTGTTCATGGCGGAACCAGAGGGTCGGATGGAGGCATTGTTTTCGGGAATACTAATCCGAGGAGCTGTGGCGGCACCAGGACACGTCTCTCTTGTTTCTCCCGGACCCTGTACTATCGACCGTGCGACAGCAACAGGGTTTCCTGATGGTTCTTGGATGTGTCGGTGATGTGGGGCTTCACAGTGCTTTGTTGTCTGCTGCCGGACTCCAGAATTGCTACCTCGATCCAGTTCGGTGCTTGCTTACAGCTGCAGTGAACGAAACGGGTCACATCCATACACTGGATCGGGCGGGTCTGGGTTGATACTTGCATGATTGTTCCGTCTGGTGCCTGTGCGGGATTTTCACTTGTGTTACTGGGGTACGGCAGGCAAGTTGGCTAATAATGATCCCACTGATCGGGCGACTTTGATGTAAAAACTCAGCACTTTGTGTGGACTCAAGGAACTATTTTGTATCCTGTCTTCGATCCGATTCCGCTGACTCGAACTGCTACGGACGCTTCGTTTACCTCATGCTTACTGTGGCTTGGGCGACATGGGTTTTCATACAGAATCGCATGGGTCGCGGCTGTCTTCAACTAGTGTCCTGTCCTCGGCCCGATACCATCGCTTTGCACTGTCTGGGCCGCTTTGCTTTTTTCGTCCTTGCTGTGGCTTGGGTGACATGGGGTTTTCGTGAAGCACCGGACTGATCAGGTTGACTTTAACTTTTGGAGTTATCTATGCTATGAGATCTATGCCGGGATTGTAGCGTGTATCTCACTGGGTGTCGGGTGGTTTTTGTTGATGTCCTCCCCATGTAGGTTCTCAATACTTGCTTTTATTGATGGACAATATGTTTTGGGGAGGTCGCTAATGGCGGGGGATACAGGGGCCGGGGATGTGTCTGTTGTTCTCCTCCTCCGCTTTCTTTCTTTCTTCCCTTCTTTGGGGAAGTTCCGGGGCGACAGGCACGCTGTTAGTGGGGTAGGCCGTAGCCATTACAGGGGTGCAGGGTGGTGGGTGCTGGGGGGGGTTTGTTATTTTAGTTTGTTTTGTTCTATGCTATGGTCCCTTTCCCTCTTTCCTCTTTCGGTGGGCTTTCCTTCTTCTTCAGTAGGGTTGGCTGTATCTCCCTATCTCACTTCTTTCTCTATCTGGCTTCTATACTTGCCTCTACCTCACTTTCTCCGGAGGGTGGGTTTTCGGGATGATGCTCTTGCTAAATCGCTTGCTATTGTATTGACTTTTACTCCTAGTCTGCCTCGGCGGGCGTAGTGTGTCTAAAGCTGTATTGTCCATCACCTGGTCCTGATTGCACTGCGGGGCACGCCCCCCCATCTCTTCTCATTTTTATTGTATGGTGTGACGCCATTGATAGTGCAGCCACTACTGCTTCTTCATAACTTAAAATGAAACCTTTGATATCCTTGCGCTTTGTGGCACATACAATCACATGCTATACTTGTATCGTCGATATTACTTGGTCGTATATATTTTCATGTCTCCTGGACTATTTCCTGAGTTTGCGGCTGGCCCCTGTGGTTGTAGGCCTGCGCATGTAGTCTTTTGAATACTTCAATAAAGGTTTTTATAAAAAAACAAAATTCAGATTGCCCCTGAGCCCGCGTGGGCTTTTTACGCCCCACGATGAAGAAGTTTACTGTAGGCCCCCGATACGCAACAGTACCCTAGAAGAATACTTCACAGAGCCAAGGTTTCAAGGCAAAAGACCATCCCCAGCTCTAAATCTCGCTTGCACCACCAGGATCCTAGGTGGGCAACACAAGCAGCCGGAGCCCGTCTGCACCGTTGTACGCCTTCACCACGCCCGGGCAGGGACAAGTCTCTCCGGGGCTCTGACCACCCTGCATCAGGGAAGGCCCCCACCATCAGATTTGCCCTCCTGTGTGCTCATTGGGGGAAAATGGGGGGCTTCTTTGAAAGGCTAACACCCCACCACAGCCTGTCAGGGCTTCCTGTTAATGCCTCCACGTCAAACAGCTTTCCCAGCTTTCCAGCTCCTCAGCCTCACCTCCAGGGCACCAGGGTTGACGCAACTCTTCTCATCACGGGAGGGGGGGGGGGGAAGAGAAGCACTCCCACAGTCCTGCGGGCTGCCCCGGCTAGTGTGGGTGCCTACAGTAGACTGGACACACTGGGACTGACAACCGTGGCCTGGGAGCCAATGCAGGCTCCGTGCCGGTCTGCAATGGGGCCGGCTGCCCCGGTCCCAAGGTCCGCAAGGACCATTGTCCAGCTGCTGTGGGTGGGGAGGAACCCAACCTTTAGGCCTTGCTGCCCATACTTGTCTGCACACCCCATCCACTGGGCGCAGCAAACTCGCCGCCCTGCACAACCGCCATCTTGGGCCCTCTTGGGCACCAGCACTACTTGTGCAGTCTTCAAGGCCGCAGGCACAGTGTTGGCTCCTCCTCAGGCACCACAGTGCACTGAAGGCAACTGCCGCCCCACAGACAGCTACCGCTCCAGCAGAGAGCGACCACCATCTTCATTTTAATGCAAATTTATTGTTGCAAATAAATTTAAACATAAAATCATCCAAAACATATTTTTATTCATGCTGTTTATGGCATATATAAAAGATGTCTTTAAGCTGGTGGATAATTGTTCAGAAATTGGTGTGGAGAGTCTGGAAAATTCTCCACTCATATAAAGAGTTATATTTGTTTGTGACATGTCAGACCCCGGTCGGGAGGACATGGACTAAGCAGAAGCTACGGGCCCTCAGTTGTCGGGCGGGGTCATTTTACTCTGACGTTCCATGGTCTGTCCTACTATGATGCTGCAAAGTGGACCAAGTACAACCCGTTCAGAACTTGCCTTTAAGTGATAGTGATAGTGATGGTGAACAGTCACAGGCTTCTCAGTGAGCTAGTGGGGGGATGCGCCAGCTCGTAACTCAGCAAACACCTAGGAGTACAATAACTGAACACAACATAACATGTACACTTAAAACGAAATACTATGCAGGAAATATAAACAGATTCAAACTGTTGTACTGACGGCTCACGTTCTGCACCTCAATAACCACCCAACTTCCCCCTCATTTCTGTTGTCCCTTCTCCCAAGTTTTGTAGGCAGGATCCCCCACCCCACCGCCCCACAGCCTAGGTCACAACAATATTATCTGGCATGAATCATGGCTTATGTGTAGATCTCCCTGCTTGTGTTGTATTACACTTAGTTGAGTGTAGTTCCCTTTTAAAAGTCACGTCATACACAGAGTTCCATGTCTTTTTCGCTACGGGCAGGTAACTGGTAATACGTTCTGCTCCCACTTTTGCACATCTCTGGTTCTTGGTGACAATCACCACCAGTGCATAGCTCTTGGGTTCTCAGTGGCAATGACCACCAGGGTGCTACTCTGGTTCTTGATGGAGCTGACCACCACACCACTGCTGTCTTCCTATTTCACAGACCCAACGCATTGGGGTCTGGCTGCTTCGGGCACTCACTGGACAGAGACACACACACTATGCAGTGCTGAAAGGCTCCTTCGATCTCCCAGTTTGCAGTTTGGCTTCCAGGTGCTTCAGGGGAATAGTTCTTTAGCAAACAAGATTTCAGGTGATGTCCACTCACCTCTGGAAAGCTGGTGGTAAGGCAGACTTCAGCTCTGGTTGCACAGCATTGCTTAGGTTACTATGAGGAGCACTACCTTCCTTGGTCAAAGACAACTTGGAACTGGGACAACAAGTGGGCCAGTGGCTCCCAATTATATACAGAATAAGCAGGCAGGAGATATTGATTCTGTTAGCACTTTCTGAACTGGCTGGGGTGGTTCTATTTTCCTCTGTCCTCTCCAGGCTGTTCTGGAGACACAGCCGTTGTGCAGAGTGATTCCTCTCACAGCAGGGTAGTCACCAGCCAGGAGTACCCACAACAGAGGCGTGAGATTTTTTCACCTGGCTGTCATCAGCAACACTGATAGTGAACTGGCAAACGTTTCACCTCACCTAGAGTACCCTTCCCATCCTTAAAAGCAGAAACAGTAATCCTGCTTTTCACTTCCACCAATTACCAAATGGCAGGGCTACAGAAAGGCTAATCAGCTGCCTCTTTCAGTAAAAGGACCTAATTGAATTTCTGAAGGAGCCCACTTTTCTCGTTCCCCACTTCAATGTCAGCAAAACACTTCCACTGTCTGGGAAAACAAAATGCTTGGAATGTTAGCGCAAGGGCCTATATTAGCTCATGAAAGATGAACATCTCATGAGACAGCCAGCAGGCCTCCACTCCAGTGACACACATAACACATCTGGTCTCAACTATAGATTTACAAAACACAGTACGCTGCCACCACTGTTCTACATGCTAAGCACGACAGGTACAGTAGTCCACTATCAGTCAAATGAGGGTGCACTTGGTGCGCCCCTCCAGGTCTCTGGACCGTAATTGTGTCATGGGACAGGCCTAATCACACACACAAGATTGTGGGAGGCTGAAGCCAACATCCAAAACTAGGATATATGATTCTTACTGTCAGGCACTCAGAGCAGGTAAACATGAATGTACACCAAGCACTGGAAATTCCTGTCATAACAAGACATTTTTAAGATGATACAGCTATGTAAAATAACCTAAGATGCTGTGTTTACAACATTAGTTTAGTGTTTGGCACAAATAAAGAAAATACACATTTGACAAGTGAAAGACTATGTAGAATCTGTGGAGGAAACAAAGCCTCATCCATCACCCATACATGGAGGGATATTGTTTGGGGAAGGTGTTCTGAATCTTTGAAAGACATTTAAAAAGACAACATTTGGGACGGGAAAGTCCCCTACATGATGTACAGTTGTATCCTCTGCCTTGCACGCTGGACCTGCATATGTGTGATCCTGTGTTTTTTTTCATTTTGGTCATGCTACACACTAATCCGGTGTGTGGGCGTTGACATGTGCTTGGTCTGATGACATGTTAGGTTTTGGACATAGTCGTGACCCAGGTGAGGTGCACCAAGCACAAACACATAGCGACTGAGGACTACCGTCTTTGTCACTGGACTCATGCGTGGTGGTGGCAGCAAAGCGTGTCAGTGAATTATAATTAACAGCATTTTACCTGGAAGATATTAATGCATGCTTTATGGCCCTTTCATCTAAGTTCAGCTTCTCACGATGAACCTAAATTCTAAAAGCGACATCCTGTGCATTGTGTGTATGCATGTATGCTAGAAGCAGTAGTATGCCATGCAGTGTGTTGTGCACGTACATGATTGCTATAGAGAGTACTGTGCCATACTGGAGTGTTACTGGCGTGCGGATTCCATTTTGTTCGTTTGCAACATGGACCATTACAAGATGGGGGAGAGGTTGCTTTTTCTCATACAGTATATGTGAATTGCTCCCTTCTCCTAAATGGGAAGGGGAGCATCAGACACTATGGCGAGGAGAGAGGAGACAGGTTTTCCTTAGAAGTGCTAGGGTCCTTCCTGATACATGGGGCTAGAAATGGCTGATTGCAGATTCCATTTGGTGGATAGCAGAGGGTACATGGTGAGGCCGGAACTATCTGTTCGTAGGGAAAGAAAATATTTGAAGGTTAACAGGTTCCTCTCTTTTTGATCTCTGTCAGAAGTGGTTGCAAATAGCTGGATGCAATCTCCTCTCATCTCCATGAGCTTTTGTGGAGGGTACTTCACCTGGAGACTATCCTGCTGAGCAGAGCATCCTTGCATACAGATTCCAAGCCTAGAAAATTCCTAGCCAGGACACATGAAAGATGAACCACCGCAAACAGGTTCAGAGAAGCAGACCTGCAATCCACATCCTCCATATACGAAAGCGATACAAAGATGGGAGTTCAGGAACCATCATTCATTGTTGTCGTCTCTTCTGCCGAGGAAGGGGTACTTTGCAGAGTACTAAGGGGCAACAAAGCAGTCATGGGTTGCTGCTGCAGTGACAGCCAACTCCCCAGATGAAAGGAAACATCGCCTGGAGTCCATTCTGAAAGAGGAGTTACTGACTGTCCTGGGTAGCAAGGGATCCTGCTTGTGAGTGAGGGAAAGAAGCGCCAACCCTGCAGGAGGCGCGGCTTGTGGAAGGGAGTGTTGTAATTCAGCCTGGCATGGCTCCTTTTGAAAGACATTCATGAGGCACTCATGAAGCACAGAATCGTGGTACTGCCAGATCAGGCAGGGCGATCTTTGTGGCATATGACCGACTGAAACAACAGGCCCCTGAAGGGGGTGCAAGTGTGGTGGGTCCGACTGAAGCTGGGATAGCTTGCTGCTATTAGCCTGGATGCCTGGTAAGTAGACTCTGCAACTGCAACACTGCCAAGCATGTCATTGGGTCAGGACAAGTCCTGAAGTAAATGGAGTGTGGGGCCGCAACACTGTGAAATGTGTTAATGGGTTGAGCCCAGTGTGAAGACTATGTGACCTTTCAGGGGAAGACTCAAAGTTGTCATCTGAGGCACTATGCGCTGGAGTCAGCGCCTTGCCCCGCTGAGCCAGATTACTGTCATCTGCGGGGTAGAAGTCAATGCACCCAAGATGAATCACCAAGTACTCACTGGAGACCGCAGCAAGCCAAGTTCTGCCTGCTGCTGCCCAGAAGAGGGCTGCTGTCAGAAGCTTCTCCTTCTGCAGTGACCCTGCAAGCTACGAAATGTGCAGCTGGCTGTTGCGTTGACTGAAGAGGACTACCATGAGTTTCCAGGAGGTTCCTGCCGGCCGCTGGAGAGATTACACTGCAGTGGGAGAAGTGGGACATGCGCAGGGCAGTACATATTCTCATATATCAATGAGGAAGGAGAGAACAGTTCTCTCAGGTGCAGTGGCACTCCATGATCACTGGCTCGGTTGGTCAGAAATGGATCCAAGTCCACTTTAGTAACACTATTATATGCAGGTGTTTATGCTGCTTTGCCTGCCTACCACACACTATGTGCTACATCTCTATTACTCAAGGTTAAAGGTGTAATAGCATAAAGATCAATGTGTGGTTTGTTTTTCACTGGTCAGCAGATCCTCCATCGCCAAAAGGTACTAATCACGCTACATGGGAATGATTACATTTTGTGACATGTGAGGCCTCAGTGTTCTAGGTCAAACAGAGGCTTGGGTTAAAGGAGAAAAGATAAAAAGCCAAAGGTGTGGCAGCTATAAAAATGATAATCAGAACATCAAGAACTTGAGCACATTTACCCTGTAGAAGATGTGCAATCTATGACAGGCATTTCAATTCTTAAGTGATATGCACATTTTACACAACATCTGGTGTATTAGATGATATGGGCTTGCCTGAGAAACAGCTATGTGTTGACATGAAAAAGGGGTAAATACAGAAATAATACCTGAAAATATGCCTTGACAATAGGGTTGATGTGAGCATTTAACAATTCAGATGTTGTGCTGGATATAATTGAGTGATAATTTAAGTTGTCACTAGATTGTGATAGATGCACTTTGAGGGTTCACTTCAAATACGTACAAAGTGGATGATCACACCTACTGTTGAAAAATGCATCCATAGGTGCCATCAACCTCAACAGGAAAAAATAAGTAGTGTTCTACTTACCAAAATACATTCTCAGCCTATCTCTAATCGAGGACATTTCTGAGAAGAACATTTTGATGTTCAAGTGGTCATTTAAATCACTTCCTGAAGATGTGTACCTTTTCAGATGTCAGTTATTTGCAAAAGTTATTTGGCAATCAAATGTTCATCACCTGTTGACGTTATAACAAAATTGGTTTTGCCAAAAGTTTGCATATGGTAGATGCTGAAAACTCCATGAAGCACTAAAAGTTTTTTGGAAAAATGAACTGCAGGCAGTGTACTGGACTAAGCAAGTGCTAATTGTCATGGATGCAAACCTTCTTCTTCATTTAAATAACAATAGAAATTGGTCACATTTATTGTCCACCCAAGATTCTCCAGGCCTCTGCAAGTTATTTTGTGGTATGAGATTGATACTCCTTGTCAGAGACTTGGAAATTAACTACAATGAAAATAGTTGCTATAACCCTTCTTCCCACGACAGCCCCAAAACCTGTTTAAGCGAATATAAAAGAAATCATGCTCTCTGTCAAACCTTGTGCAGTCCCTAAAGGGAGGAACATAGTTGATTTGAGGATTTGGTATGGATTTTTTACAGCCAAAGAGTGTAGAAACAACTGGTAGTTAACAATCTAGCAATATAGTCCTTGCACAATACTGGACCTACCTGACAAAAGATTTAGCTATGACTTTTTCTTGTGTAAGACCTGATTTACATGTGTATTCCAGGAGTACATCTGGAACACTACCAACCTATGCCTGGAAATCAGGAGTAAGTCAGGAGTACTACAATGGTAAGTCACACCTACTCACAGCATACTTTTTGTGACTCAGGCTCTGTTGTAGTTAAATTTATCTACCCCAGCATACATAGCAGAGCAGACGTTCAGTGGCAAGTTAAATTTGTTAACCCCTTCTACGCTCGTGACGAGCTCAGCTCGTCATGGGCGTAACCTGCGCTACGCGGATGACGAGCTGATCTTGTCACGTAACGCGGGATTTTCAAAATCGCAGCGCGCAGCGGGAAAACCGCTAGCGCGCATGCGGTTAAATTTAATGTGAAGAGACAGGTTACCTCTTGGATATGTTGCCCATGTCACTTCATTTATGAATCCCTTCCTTTGAGCATGATGGCTCGTAACAAACAAATCGAATGATTTTCAAAGATGGATATTTCTTTATCTTCCATGGAACATCAACATTTGTTTAAATAACTAGGATCATGGGGTAATCTTTGATTCTGAAAACAAATCATTTATTTTTCTTTTAATTACTACAAAAGTTCGGAGTGTTCCTATATCAATGTAAAAAAATAAATAAACAGTAATACCTGAAATCAAATGTAGGTGAATGTATTTTAATTATGTCATCCCTTTCTTTAAGAAGCAGTTATTAGCCATATTTCTTTGCTCTTGTGCCGGATTAATTTGACAGTTTATCCCACTATCGCTGTTCACTAAATGTGCTCCATAAAGTTTAAAGGGGAACCCAGGTTATGTATGTTCTAAATCCTTTTTCTTCACTAATCAGCACCCTCTAGTATACAGGATTCCAGTTGAGTCAGTCATTGCCGGGCGGCATCAATTACGATCCCTTTTTGATGCGATGGATTAGGTCAGGTTGTCTCAGACATGAAATGCAAGCCTGTGGATCATGACCATGAGGCTCTGGGGAGTGTCATCAGTGTTTCTAAGGTCTAAAGGCACTTCAGAGAACAGACGTTAAATCATGGTCCCTCAGATGGGAATGTCTTAGACAAGGGCAATCAGATTAAATATTTGAGTTAGGGTTCCCCAGATGTAGATTCCAGGGTCTTGCACAAGGTCCATTACTTGTAAGTGTTTTTTTCAGGGCACGCCATGTCACACGAATTGTCTTCCATGATTCTATAAGGTTAGGGCCTTATTCGCAATACCTGAGTTTTAAGGTTCGATCGAATGTGAGGGCTTTAGGCATGGAACCCTTGTACAAGTGTTTTGAGCAGGACACTTCAGACACAAACTTTTTAATAAACCCTCAGCTTTGGAGATTCTGGCCAGTATCCATCAGATCACTGCTGTCGTAGGCATTGGTATGCCCCAGGACAAACTATTTTGGTGGGGCCTACTAACTCAGGAATTTTATTGAACTAACAATTAAGTTACAACAAAGGACGAAGACATTCCACCATCAACTGCCAGTAGTTTTATTGCCATCTACATACATCACAAAGCTAAGACCATATGAATCAAAGTAGGACTAAATCCAACAGCATAAGGGCAAATGAAAGACAAAGAAAAACAGGTGGGTGCCTTTCCAGCATCTATTACCAAAACACCAACATAAATGGTATTATTCACAGTCTCAGAAAAAGAAATTAGGCAGCCTCGAGGTTTGCTGTTAAACGTCCTTAAAGAAACCTAGATTGGTCTACCCAGCCAATTAGCTGCAAACTTTTCATTCAATTTTAAAACAAAATGAATAAGCATGATGGTTCCAAAAGGAACAGCATCAAAGTTATCCGTTCCAGGCTTTGGATTCACCACAATACCAGCTTACTTATCCGAACTCAAACTATAGCCTTCTTAGCGAATTCAAAAAAGTAAGTAGTATGAGGAATCGGAAATCACCAAAGATTTATGGTCCTCCCAACATATTCTAATTTTCTAGTGTTAATTGTGACGGATGTTTGACTGTATTTGCAATTATAGTAATTGGTGCTACATTTATCTGGAGTTGTCTCCAGTCTTCTAAGCAAAAGGCTGGCGTTTTACTCTACAAAAAATGAGCAATTTAGTAACCTTAAGTCATTGATTACACAGATGAGATGAAAGTCGGACTCGCACACAGCGTTTGGATCTCAATGAATTGGATTTTCCCAGTCTTCAAAAATTCAGAGGGGAAGAAAAAAATCTCAATTGTCCTGCATTGTATTTAAAATCTAATTGGCACATTGACTTCTTCATTCATTTCCTGGTGAAAATTGTGTGATGCTCATTTTAGTATTTCTAGGCACCGGGGAAATCTGCAAATTTAGTTTATAAGATTATACAAACGGGTTTATGTAATAAACTCAATCTATAAAAATGTATGGCCCAATGTAAAAATAAAGTCAGATATTTGCCCTCCTATAGTTATTCCCACATTTGGAGCATATGTCTGACTTTCTTGGATTCACAACGAATTCAAGGATATTCCCAAGAAGCTGTGACAGTCTCTATTTCACAGGAGTACTCACTAATGTACACATTTATGTATTCAGAAATGTAACAGAAGCACATGCTCAAATGAGAACATGCGATGCTTAAGTGAGTTGCACTTGCTTTTTTATTTCCTTTTTTGTCTCCCTGAGGAAAACATTATTCCTCTTTTAGAAACATCTTCCCTTATACCACTCTCTAATTTTGGGGGTCTCCCTTCCACTTTCCTACCAAATTCCTTCACCAGGAGAGCATCTATAGATGAGTCCCGGGTGGGAAATATCTGTAAATGTTTGTGAATACCCACAAACTTGAGAGTTTGGCAGTATTCACACATTTTTGAGTCTGCATTTCTTGCAGTCAGCCCCAGTAAGATCTGCTCTCATTTAAATTAAGTTTATTTTTAAATGTGAGCAAATCCATAGTGCCACTGCACCTGTAATCAATAAAGTGTCAAAGTGGTGCACAATCAGCTTTGGAATTAAAGCCCTTAGCGTACCGTGGGGAGTTAAAAACGAACAGTACAAGATAAAACTAAGAGGGCAAAATAAGACCAGAAAGAGGCGAGTTAGGTTTTTATAAAACTTAGGATCTGTTGTATTGTTTCACACCAGAAGAAATAGGTGGTTTGATAGTGTAAAAATCGTGGAGAACAGTTATGTTGAGTATAAAAGAGAAGAAGCCAAGTTCTTGGGTAAGTGAAAAAACATCGGTCCCCCTACCACTCCAACTGCTTGTAAACATGGAGGGCACCCCCTGAGCTTCACCCACTCAGCAACGTGACACAAGTGTCTGCAAAACTCCCGCTTTCAAAGCATGTCCTTTCTTACTGCTAAATGTGTTTTTAAAAACAGCCAAAATGGGTTGATTGTTTTTACTTTAATGTCAGTATTTAAAATCCTCATTTGTTTTGAGTGTGTGACTCATGTCCTTCAATTGAGAACATGTTCTTCTGTTTCCAAGTGTGCTAACAAAAAGCCTAATAAGTGTTTGTTTTTTGAAAGATGAATGCGGCTTCACGGATGACGGAGCTGCAACGGCGGGACCCGTCATTTCAAGCAGGAAAGGCCTCTCACATTTTGAAGACGAAATTGTTGCCTTAAACAAGCAATGGCAAAGCCAATAGGTCTGGCATTGGCTGCCTGCCTTTTGGTTTTATCAGTGCTTGTTTTTTCCAAAAAGTTATTACTGGGACACTCTCAGACATTTTTCAATCTAAACAAAATAAAACACATTTGGCTAAACCCAAACATATGTGTTTGGTCTCAAAAAGCACACATTGCCAAAGTAGTCCCTGACACTGAAGGGAATTGCTTTGTGTGTGGATGTGCTCCTTGTGAAAAGGCAATGGCTGAGCCTTTGCCCCATTCTGTATACCAATTTGAGCACATAAAAATGTAAATGACACAATAACAGACCAATGAACGAAGAGGATTGATTAAAAGCCACTATAAATAAGTATATGAGATCATCAAAATAAAATCATTAATGCCAGACCTAAACAAACCCTGGCAAAGTGGGTAGGTATATCACTGACTGAAAGCATTTAGATTTGCCAATGCTTGTGTGTTTTGGAATGACTCTTGTATTATTTTATTGTTGGGGCATCTGCCGGCCCTCACTAATATTTAAAAAAAAAAATGGCTAAAAGCAAAAATATGTATCTAGTCTCAAAAAGCACGCATTACTATAGTGGTTCCTGGGACTGTAGTGTACTACGTTGTGGGTGATTGTGCTCCTTTTCAAACAGCAAACGCTGTCACTCACAGTGAAGTTAGCTATTGGTTGATGCCAGATGACCCACTGCCATCTTGCTGTAAGCTGCAGTAAAGGAAATAAAAACATGAATGACACAGCAAACCATTGGATGAAGAGGGATGGTGAAAGCCCCTGTAAATATGCTATGTGTATAAGTTTAGAAAAAACAGAAGTTCTGGGCAAACGCGAGACCTAAAAAGGGTGTCTTTTGTGGTGGGCAAACAATTCTTGGTATGAGAGCAAGTAACAAGGAACCTCTGAAGTTACCTTGGAAACTAACTGGGTCAGAGGATTTAGTGACAGTATAAATAAGGTATTTAAATGTTAACAAGATGTAGGAAGGCACAAAAAGAAACCTCAATTCCTTTCCTTATTTGGCGGGATCTAGACCAGAATGGGTAATGCTAAGGAATAATGAATGCTTGAAGTACATATGTATACATGCCTTTATCCCACTTTAATAAAGGTAAAGTACTATGGTCATGTTTTTAATTCAGGGACCATTGTATGTATGGTTTGCTTTCACCTACATTCCTCTAATTGTAGAAAAAAATAGCTCTGCACCAAATTCAGTCTAGTCAAATCCATTCTGTACCTGTGCCCTCTAAGAGAGGACGAGTGCAAATTTGACGTGAGTGTACGAGGTCTCACCAGCAACTGGCGTACTGACAGGGGCAATTTTGCCCATTCTGTACTATGAAGCAGCTTTTGCAGAGTGAACACAGATGTATGTCAGGTCTCACTTTGGCAGGTAGATGGTGGGAGCTGGAGCAGAAATCAGTCAAGGTATACTGTCTTGGAAGGGCTACATCTTAGGTCCCTGGGACACCGCTGACCCCCTACTCAAGGTCGATCTGCCATCTGAGATCCCCATGAGATATTCGTCTCCTGGTGCACAGGGCAGTACCTATTCCCTTACGTCAATGAGGAATGAGAGAAACACTCTCTCTGGTGCAGTGGCACTCCATGATCATTGGCTCAGCTGGTCAGAAATGGATCCAAGTCCCACTATTACAGGTGTTTATGTTGCTTTGCCTGCCTACCACACAATATGTGCTACATCTCTATTACTCAAGTTAAAGTTGCATTAGCCAAAAGGTCAATGTGTGGCTTGTTTTTCATTGGTCAGCAGATCCTCCATGGTCAAAAGGTATTAATCACGCTACATGGGAATGATTAGATTCGTCATTTATATTGGTGATGACTTGTCCATTCATAAGTACGAAAAACATCACCTAGATATTTTGTCCATGAAAGACTTACATGTTGTGTTACAAGAATTTTCTTCAATCATATTATGATTAATATTGGAATTTCCAGAAGTGGAACTGTAGTGTAGTTCCTATATTCCCAATAGGCTCTGCACATTGGAATAGTATATCCTGTAGTTTAGACGCAGGACTGAAGTCGACTAGGTCTCTACTGAATATACTAGACTTAATTGTGTGTGTGCCAGCTAGCTCAGAGGTCACGAGAAACTTTCTCGAATGAACAAGAAGGGATTCGTTTCTGACAACCGCTTAAAACATGACAACTTTGTTTCCCAAGAATAAGAAATATATCTCTAGAGTCGCGGAAACAATAGATAGCTATTTCACTCAGTCAATCGTCCATGCTTCGTTTCACCAGAAGTGCAGAGAAATAGAGAGACGGGCGTTTTCAATAAAAGGTATTTATTGAACAGTCTTCTTTCTCAAGCATAAGAAATAAACTGCTGCAATCGTAATACTTGCGGTAAAGTACAAAGCGTACAGTACGAAGAGAATTATAAAATAATATTGTAAAAGCATGATATGGTTTCTAAGCCATAAAATACCTAAAATGCATAAAATACATACAGTGATAAATAATGACTAAAATACTCAACTGGTGCTTCTAAAATACGCCTACCCCGGTGTACCTAACCTAGGTCTAGTACAAGGGAAGAAGTAAATAAGGTGTAGCCTAGTTTTGGTATTCTTTGCCAAGAATATAATCCAAGAATTCTCTTAGGGTCTAATCAGCTCCGTATCGTGGTTTTAGAATGTGGGGGGTCTGGTATCTCTCTCTCAGGACTCGATTTCCCAGCAACCCAAAAGGGTAGCCTGGAAACACCGGAGCTGGATTTCTCGGCTGGAGAAAGTACAGCGTCTCTCAGTGCGTCAGCTGGAGGGTCGGCTTCCTTTGGCACTTGCTGCGGCGAGCTGTGTCGTGTAGGTAGATAGTCAAACTGCTCCAAACCACCGTGTGTTTGTTTGGACAAGTGTGGGCATATTTATACCTTGAAGGTGCCGAGTTTGACGTAAGATTGGACATAATAACGTCATTAGAGACTTAATTCTCTGAAAACTCCAAGAGTTCTTCGATAAATTAATATTCATGCAGGGGGAAGTCCCTGACTGCTGAAGGCGGGTTTTTCCAAGAAATCAGTGTAGGTTTTCGGAACTAGTGGAAGTAGCCAAGCCGTATTAGGACTACTTGAGCTATGTCTTAATATGGTTGTGATTTCTATGCCTATATAGGGATACAATATCTTATACCTATATAAGGGCATGAATCGGGAAAATTACACTAGGGTCCTAAAACGCTATACAACACCCACTCCACGTATTATGTCTAATATTACTAAATCTATAAGCATAAAAAAGAACTAGAGCATGTGTTCATAATCCCACCCAAAATACATGAAATGCATCAAACACGATTCATACACATACTTGAGTATCCGTCTCACACGTATTTTATAAGCAATAGTTGTCATTAAAGAATGCTTTCTAAACGATTTATGAAATGACATTCATGAAATGGCTCTTAAATTACAGAAGAAAAAGTTGAGACCATAGCATAATACATAAAATGCTAAATATTTTCTATAGGAAGTATCAAATGAATCTCTTGTTCTCTAAGAATAGTTCTACTTCAAGCAGATTACTTTGTGCCAAGTGAAAAAAGTTCTTATTCTGGGATGGAGAGAAAAAAAAATTCAAATGTAGATTGTATAAACATAGAGTTCCCAAGTTAGACGGTTTGTTTTGAAAAACCGAAGGCCGAATTTCAGAGTTCATGGAACGCTGTGTGCACTTTCAAAAGTTATTCTCGGTGTCGGGAGAAAACATCAAATCATCTAAGCTGGCAAAGAAACTATCTACCACAGTTGGTGAAAGTGGAACTACTTCATCAAGTACATCAAATGTGCATTAGTGAGAAGAATCGCCGTCAGCGTCATTCGCATTAGCAATGTTCGATGTAGATGGCACCTGTGTGCCTGTTGTTCCACGTACCTCACCAATAGCTGGATTCGCTGGTGAGATCTCAATGAAGACCGTCATCAGGATTGGCAGCCGTTGGGGGCAACACAATGTATGAGTCGTTACAGGACCCAGCAAAGTGTCAACATCCGTTGGCAGCGCTGATGGAAGTGTAAGACAGATGTCTTACACGCACTCTTCTCTGCAAAGCAGGCATTGTAGAACAGGTAAGATGCAATCTTGCCAGATTGGTCTGAATGAAAGGAACCAAGTGGTATTCAGATCTCTTAAAGGAGCCAAGCCAAGAATGTGTAATTCTGTCACGATACCGCATGGCCAGGAGAGCCCGTTCCATTGTCTGGGTATCGTTGGTGACTGGACTTGCCATATCGGAGCAGGAGAAACAAAAATAGAATTCCTGCTACGAGTCCCAAAATGAGAGGCAGGCCGCCGAACACAGAGTGCACGAAATTTGGAAAAATGCAGAGGACTGCTTCGAATGGTGTTAACAGTCCTGAAAAGATCGTCTTAAATACATGTGCGATGCCACTGGTATCAGACATGTTTAAGATTTGACCTAACATTTCTGCAAAATGTACTGGGCAGTTTGTTGATAATAATGCATGTATCTCTGCAGAAGTCCTTGCAACTTGCAGATCATACGTTTCTCTAGACGAGGTCAGTGGCACAGTTTTTTGTAAAAGAATGGCTTTCATTCTGCTTAAAGTATCAATTCGAATAAAAGAGATATTCAGTGAAGGCCATAACGCCGTCTCCCTGTCTGTATTACTTTTTGGATACAATACTTGCATACAACAAGTGACCCTGGCTGACACACTAACTAGATAGGCTTTTCCTGGCAACATGCCACAGCAGCTGTGATCATTGAGCAAAACGAAGCTCCCATTGGATAGCTGCCTGAAAATCGGGTCTATCACGGCCGTTGGAGTACCGTGCATGTGGCAAGAAAGGTTATTTAAAGAACCTTCGCAGGCTCCATGTAAATTAATACCTTCACATAAAAGTGTACCGCTTAGTGAATTTTTACAATTTGTTGTACTAAGAAATACCTCCTTTCCACCACTCCAACATTTGTGTGTGTATGGTAAATTCCAGGTTGACTTAATGTATCCCTTACCCAACCTTTCATACAGGCCTGCTGGTACATGCTGTAGACAATACTGAAATTGGAACATCGTCACTGGTATCGTGATGGTGCCATGTATTATCCATTCAACGACAGGTTTCTCAGAAACAGTTAATGGTAATCTTTCCAGTTTTTCAATGCTCAGCACCGTATAGTCTGCTCCTCTTTGTGCCAGAGAGATTTGTTTATCTGTAAGGTTAAAGACAGTAAACAATGACGTAGTATTGATTAGACGCCATGGCACGTAGCCTGAACGGAGATTTTGTAACGTCCAGCCTAGCAGCATTATAGAACGAAGTTGAGACTGGCCATGTTGTAACATTAGCAAGTCCTGCTCTATTATGTCAATGACAGATGATACAATGCTGTCCAAAGAATACATTCTGGAGGACAGAGTCGTTAACCCATTGTCCACTACAGAGAGAGCTTTCTCTAAATTAATACGATCTATTTCTCATATTTTTTCTGCAGTTTCCATTTGCGTGATTTTCCATGCTTCTTTGTAAGCAGAATATATACCGGCGTATATGAAACGTTTTTGACGTTGTTTACGAGGCCCAAGTAAGAAGTCTTGTAAGTCAATGCCTTCTTTAAGTAAGGTCAAGTGTTGTTTAATTTCTGGAAGTGTGGATTTCTGTAGCCAATCAAGGCATAGTTTTCCTACACTGTATGTGGTGACTATCCCTGGGGGGACCTGTTGGCAACGCCGGTTGCATGTGTAAATCTGTACCTGCCCACGGGGCGGCCTGCCAGCCCGGAGCTTGTGCCCTTTCCTTCCTCTGGTCCCGCTGTCCGCTGTCCTGGTCGGCGCCTCCCTGCTCTCCTCCCGCCGCCGCAATCTACTTCCATCTTTTGCGGCCACTGTGTGGGGGAGGGCGCTTGGTGGCAGGGACTGCAGGTTCCAGCCTGCAACGCGGCCGGAAGTCGCCAACGCCAGAAACGCGCCAGGAGGCGCTTTAACAATCAGCCTCTTCCCCCGCGGCGCGGGAGCGCGCGGGAGCGTTCCGGGAGAAGCCCGGGACAAGGACAGAACAGTCCGGGGCAGAACGAGGCTGGGCCGGGCCATAGACTTTGGATGTTGCTGACGCCATCAACCCCCATACCGTGAGACTTTGTGATTTACATTGGTGGTGTATCACTATTAGTGCTTTTTAAAAAGTTTTCCGTGCCACTAGGAGTTGGCGCTGATATAATTTTATTTTATTGTGCAATTCATTATAGCTCTCGGACATTAATAGTAGCTTTTTCTCAGTCAAATTTTATTTATTTTGTTTTTTTTTCTTTTTCTTTTCATCTATTTTTAATCATGTCTAAATTGAAATCTGTGAAAACCCCAATGGCTACATTAGATAATTACCTAGTTAAGGTGGTCAGTAAAATTAATAATGATAGGCGAATATCTCTAGGGTTAGGTAGCTCCCCCTTGTCTCTCACTCTGCCAGCCTCACTAGTCCCACTGGTATTAGATGATAGTAATGGTTTTAATAATCCCGATGCTACCGACAAGGAAGTGCCAGACAACTGGTGTCAAACCAAGTTGTGCTGGATGACTCCCCTGACACCTCGGTACAGCGTTCCCCGGCTCCTGCCCCTAGAATGGTTAGAGCTTCCAGGAAAGTCCAAATTAAACGAGGGGGAACCCGTAACACTAAAAAAAGAGCAGTTACCCCTCCCAAAAATATTTCTGAGGATGGGGAGTCCACGGTTAAAGACGGCTCAGTTATATTGGACATTGGGCAATTTAATCTCTTGGTCAGTGTCATCGATTCTAACATAGAAGGGATTATCAAATCCCTAGTGGCCAAACTTGACCAGATTTCTGCTGAGGTGATAAGATTAGGGGGCCTTTTGGACACCCATATGGCATCTGTGAGAAGCTCTAAGGCCCCAGCTGAGAGCACTAGTGTTAGTGCTAGTAAAGCCACAGCGAGAAGATCTAAGGTCCCAGCAGAGAGCACTAGCGTTAGTGTTAGTAAAGCTGCTCCATCTGAGGGGGGACCATGCGTCAATGAGATAGTTACGCAGAACGCCTCTTTTACGGCCTGTTTAGATAGGCAGGCCATAAAACCAGACGAGATTAAAGCGGGATGGACTGAAGTAAAAAGAAGGCACTCTATTAACCTCCCTCCTGATTGTGCACCTTATGTGGTGGTTTTAACTAATGTACCGCCCACTGAAACCCATACAAGCCAGAGCCAGCAGGAATCTCATGAATCGCTAAAAAATAAAACTGTTTCCTGGCTGCATAGACAATGTGGGTTCCCAACTGCTTACTCTGATCAGGTGTTGACTACTAGAAGGGTCAATTGGATAGGGAACTCAAGGAAAAATTGCAGGGGCGATTGCGTTATTGTTAATTTTAAGTACCCACAACAGGCTGCCACCGTTTTGCTCAGAGCAGCTTCCCTACCGACCCCTGACAACAGTGTGTGCGTGCGCTCACTTGGATTTTTTTATAGCCACCTTAACAATGTCCCATATGACAATAATAGTCCAAGGCTCTACCCACCTTCTCATAGGCCACATTTTGATATCCCGATTCAAAATCGATTCCAAGCTCTAAACTCCTTGGATGCAAATGACTGACTTGCCCAGGACGGTCAGCCCAAACTTGGTGAGACCCGTAGTGTTCAGTTATACAAGAGAGTTGATAATATCATAGTACCGGAGTTAAATGTGGTGGCAGATCTAAGTCTGACCACCGAGTGTGGGGCCCAGAGCCATGGAAACCAATATGAGGGAGATGCCATTAATGGTCTTTTGATGTCGGATGGCACAGGAACAAGGGGTAAAGGGATTACAATTGTCAGTTGGAACGTTGCAGGATTAAAATCCAAGGGGAATGTTCTAGGTTGGTTGGATTTTATTAACACCTACGACATTCTCTGTTTCCAAGAAACGTGGTGCAGGGAAGATGTCAGTTATGAGGGATTTGTTTCTTATAATTTGCCAGCGCAGGGTACTGGACCAGGGAGAGCGAAAGGTGGTTTACTGATATTAGTATCTATTCTTCGCCCAATAGCAATAAAAAAGTATATAACTGTGGGAGATCATGTTCAGATTCTTTGGCTTTTTGAGGACAAAGGTCGTAATATCCTACTGTTAAATTACTTAGCAATATTTTTGATAATACTAGGGTGAAAGTAGTAACTGACCTGGCCAGTGCCATTGAAAATTTATGTTTAGAAGGGAATGCTACTTTTGATTTCATTTGGGTAGGTGATTTTAATATTACATTATGTGAACTGTCAACACAAAAGGTCTGTGGAGTCACAAACAATGCCGGATGGGATGATTTGCATTTTGGACATAACAGCTATGGGGAAGCACTACACAAATTTATGGGCTGTTATGACCTGGAAATTTTGGACCACTTGAAAGATGTAAATGGCCAAACCATTCCAACTTTTAAAAACCGGCACTCTAGCTCTGTTAGTGATCATGTGATTGTTTCCTCCGATATTATCTCGTGTTGTGCTCCCCCCAGAATCGAAGTAACCTCATTAAGTGATCACAATTATATCATCTTGGACACTACTTTTTGGATTAGCAGCTTGGTTAAAGTAGGAATTACAATCTCAAATGTTGAGCCACACAGACCTAGTGGAGTTAGATTAAGATGGGCAGGGGATAAAGCCCATGACTTAATCAGTTCTATAGTGAAGAATAGTTTGGTAGATATTATCTTCATCCTTAAAAATAGCACGGATTATGAGATGATTTTAATTTATTTCCTTGATATTAATAATTCTATCGATGCCGGGTTCACTAAACATAATAGTGGTCAGCGTAGAAACGAACCAGGTTGGTTCGATCACCTATGCACTACCTCATTAACTAAACG
The DNA here is from genome assembly GCF_964261635.1 of Lissotriton helveticus. Taxonomy (NCBI): domain Eukaryota; kingdom Metazoa; phylum Chordata; class Amphibia; order Caudata; family Salamandridae; genus Lissotriton; species Lissotriton helveticus. Next base: position 556,783,476 of record NC_136073.1, read on the forward strand.
CAAACAGGCGCTTGCAAAAAAGCCCAGGGACACCGCTTCGATTATCAAATTAAAAGTGGACTATAAGCTCGCACTGAAACAGAGGAAGAGTGAGTTACAGCAACAGGCCTGGGACTCCCTTAATCAAACAGCGGAGTTATCCAATAATACTCTGTTCTGGGCGACGGTCAATTCTCCTTTTCTTAAAGACGAAAAGATACCAGAGTTGCCCTCTAATGTTCCGAGTGAAGGGTGGGTCACTCACTTTTCTAATATCTTTGATACCAATGGAAGTGTAGATATCGACCCTAGCAGGTGGATTGTTTTACCGTTGGATATAACAGCTGGTGAGGTTGAGCTTGGCATACGTGCAAGTAAGGGGGGCAAAGCCCAAGGCCCTGACGGGGTGCCGATTGATGTATACAAGGCAGCACCTGAGATGTGGGGACCTCTCCTGGCTAATGTCTTTAATGCAGCTGTATGTACCGAGGCACCCAAAACCTGGGGAGAATCTATCATTGTCCCGATTCATAAAAAGGGCAGTAGGTCTGATGTGAAGAATTATCATCCCATTTCCCTTCTTGACTCCTCAGTTAAGATCATGAGTAGAGTCATGCTTGTCAGGTTAGAGGAATGGGTCGAGCGAGAGGGCATTCTGGCTGATAGCCAGTATGGCTTTAGGAGGGGTAGGGGTACACTCGATCAGTGCATCAATCTTGATTTACTGATCGGGAAATATACTGAAGCAAAACCTGGCTCACTTTACCTCTGCTTTGCTGACCTAAGTAGTGCCTTTGACATGGTAGACCACTCCATCTTATGGCCAACCTTGCTACAGTTGGGAGCTCCTGAGGGCATAATTTTCTTTCTTGCCAGGTTGTATGGGGACCTACAAACACGTGTGCGCTTCGGTACTAAAGGCGAATGCACTCCAAAATTTAGTGTTAAAAGAGGGATTAGGCAGGGCCCCCCTTCTTTTTATACTACTTATTAACGGAATCGATGCCATTCTGAAAAAGATTAATGCAGATTGTTAGACCCGTCTGCTTCTGAGAGTCCCCTCACCACTATGATTTCTTTTGTTCACCTGTACCTCCCAAAATTTGTCGCTTTTTATTCGTCTACCAGGACTTTTTATGTGTTGTTTCATGGGGTTAGATGTTCCTTAACGCCCAGTTGCTCACAAGGTTTGTGGCACCTATTTACAAGGCGCCTGGCCCAAACCTGTGGCATTACAAGCTGGGGTTGTCAACCTGTGTAAATGAACTTAAAATGGTGGACACCCTTTTTCCTCATGTGAAGTGACTCCCATTGGAGCCTTCATGAACCCTGGCCTCTTGAGGTTTTGGCGCCCTTTGTTTGGCGCGCATCTCTGACAGGAATTCCTTTATTTTCCTCAGGTACACAAAATGGCTGCTCTAGAACCCCAGTACGGTGGCTGTGAGTGTCCTAAATACCCCTCAAGAGTGCCTGGTCATTGTCACAGCCCGAGAAGGTTCTAGAACCTTCTGGCTCGTGCCAGTACCCCAGGGCACTGGCTATATAAGGCCCAGTCCCTGGCGGTCATTTTAGATTAGATGAAGATTGAATGAAGGATTAAGAGATTCCAGACTTGACACCAGATTGATACCTGCCCTGTTGACCCCTGAGGTGGCTGGTAGCGCAGGCAGTAGAGCAGCAAAGGGTTGCTGGCGTTGTGTCTGACTGGCGTTCCAGTCAGCTACGTGAGAAGTGATCTAGAGCCTACAGCGCCTGCCCAGCGAGTACCTCATTGCCCCCAAAGACTGTGGCCAGATTCGTGTGCCTCCCCGTCCCCCCCGGTGGTGAACTGTGATCGATTTATCGAGTCGCGAGGCGAGAGCAAGTTCGCCGCGACCGTGATCGTCAGCTGTGCCCCCTTCGCGACAGGTGCCTCTAGAGGGGAGCTCGGACGTCTCCGAGCCCCACCAGCGTACAACGCTTCCTGCGCAGATTGAAGGTGAGGTGGTGCGCCGGGGCGGGGAAAGGCCGGCCTTCGTTGGGCGGGACTAGCGTCTCTGCCACTCCCCAGTGACCCGGGAGCTGTAGCTGTGGGCGGGAACCACCCTGAATGCGGAAGTCGGAGGGAGGTCCGTGGAGCCCCTGAGAGCCCCGTCGCTAACGAGAGGAGTGCTGTGCCCGACTGAATCGTATCTTGAATTGCAGCCGATGTGAGGTGGGCCCGTTTCCTCATAGTGAATGCAGCATTGTGAAGGAACTGTGAACCGGCATTTATTTGACTGTGCGCAAAGGTTGTGTGACCTCTCCGGCAGCCCGTTCGTCAGTCTAATGACTTTGAACTGGTGCCGCCTGTGCTCAAGTGGTGCTAAAGCTCGTAGGCGCGCATAGACTTCACCGGCAAAGCAGAGATCCTATCCCGGTGACTGCCAAGTGCAAATGATGTATTTACTGTGTTTCCTTGCCTTCTAGATAAACACGCATACGCCTTGAGTGATTATTAAAGAGTCCCAAACCTTATTTTGTGCTCAGAGAAGCCGTATACCTGGTCATTGAAAACAGCATAAACTGTAAGAGTTATCTTTCCCATTTGAAACGTATTGCAGATGTAATGATTCTAAAGTATTTAATTGGTGGCAGCGATACCAGAAGAAAAATGTGGTTGTTTATTTAAATGAACCAATATTTATTCTGATATTTATTGTGATACTCATTCCTGAAGTTATTCTATTTATTAATACTATTTATTACCAGAACTGTATGACCAAAAGAAATGTATATGTGCTTTCCCAGTCAACCCTATTTACAACAAAGAACTTTTATATAAAGGAATCGTATTTTTCTACAGCAGTGGTGTGGTGTCCTTCTTTTTGGTGTGGATGTACAAGGAGTTATTATTGGGTCAGAGCCGGCTTAACACTACAGCCTTCACTTGCCTTGTCACTTGAGCCAAGCTACCCCCTTTGTGCTGGGCTTGCCCATCGCAGGTCCAACACAGATGCTCCCCAGATCAAAGGTGTCCCTGTACCGGTGTTATTATACGCCGACGACGCCGTCCTACTTTCTAGAACCCCCTTGGGACTGCAGCGTTTGATCGACGTTTTTTCTTCCTTTATCAAGGATAGAAAACTAGTTATCAACAAGGGGAAAACACACACCATGACCTGCGGGGTTAAAAATACATTTTAAATGCCTTTTTTATTGATAGTGTAAAGGTGCAGCAGGTAGACAAATTCTGTTACCTTGGTATCACCTTCTCCAAAGACAGGAAATGGACCGAAGAATTTAACAATATCTGGAACAAAATGGCCAAAAATGCCTACGGAGTTTTTAGATTTGCTGCTAAGGTTGGGGACCGACGAACCAGTGACATGCTTAAAGTTATCAAGCAAGATGTGTTTCCATCGCATTATATGGGGCGGGTGTATGGGGCCACAGATGCGACTATAATTTGCAAATAGAGGAAAATTCCTTCTTAAAAATACTTCTGTGTCTACCAACTTCAGCTCCAACTGAGCTAATTCATCGAGAATTAGATATAAACTATTTAACTGATCTGTTATCCCTAAGGCCACTTATGATTTGGCGTTCTATTTGGCTGAAGGCGGAAAAGTCTTTTAACAGGTCTATAATCGAGGATTGCTTATCATTGGATAAATATCTTAAGATACCTTGGATAAAATATGTTGTTGGTTGTTTTTCCGAGATATTTAATCTGAATATTTTGCTTGACCCAAGTGCCGCATCTAGAATACCCAAAGCTGAGCTGGAAAGTAATTTCCTGGCTTTTAGGGTGAGGAAGCGGGCATTAGCCTACGGATCCTTGACCACCGTCGTGCTCTATACCAGATACAGCATGGTAGAAGGTTTTCCTTCGTATTTATCCATGGTGACTAGGCCATTTCATAAGTTTGTACTCACTAGACTTAGATTTGGTGTGGCACATCATTTGGTGGCCCTCCCGACCCTTAGGAAACATCCGTCGGGGCCATGCATGTGTGATGGAGTTTCTATTCAGAGCACTTTGCACTTTTTACTGTTCTGCAAACTGTACTCGAATTTACGTACTGCATTCTTGAAACCAATGTTCATAAAATATGGTGTACGTACAGTTAATCAGGCAATGGTTTTAATTTTTAATCTGCAATCGGCCGATATCTGTTTTTATACAGCTACGTTTTTAAATTATTGTGTTTATGACAGGAAAAGTATGTGTTTTTAATGAATCATGTCTGCAATATTTTTTGTAAACCTTTTTAGATATTGATGTATTTGCTATTACCATGTCTTTTATCTCTGTACTTTTATGGTCATTTTATATGTGCCGAATAAAGCTTTATGAATTGAATTGAATTGAATTGACTATCCCTGGATGTTGTCTCTGGGAGTATCTTGGATCTGGCCTATTCATTTGAACCCTTGTGTTCTGTTCATGAATCTATCTTAACAGTTGTTCGTGTCTATGGGCCAGATTAACCATAGGTTCCAATCAGGATTGGTTCTGTTGTGTTTTATTATCTGTTTTACGTATACCTCCTCATCCAAAGTATTATTACTGTCAGGCGTGGGCTTAGGTATGGACGGTTTGTTTAAATCTTTTATCTTAGCTAAGCCAAGACAAGATGTTTGTTGTATAGTGTTATTTAAAAACATTATTTGTTCTGGGATAATGCAGGCTCTGAATAAGGCTTCTAAACCTTGCACCTGCCAGTCTTTTGTGCCCCAGACAGTTTTTGTCTCAATGTTGTCTTTCCAAAAGTTAATACCTAATGTAGACAGCTAAGCATAAAAGTTCGCAGAATAAATGTGATTAGTATTGGTCAGCATGTTTTTCATTCCTGTCTTATTCACATTTTTTAAATAAAACGTTTCTAGGTTTGTGACATTAAAACCTGAGAAGTATGGACATTTTTCATAAAATGTTTTTGAGCTGCCCTTTGGCGTCGTTGGACAATGTTCCCATTGATTATAAGTAAAAACATTTCTAGGGTTTGCAGATTTGTGCAAGTAATGGTGACAATAATGATTAAAACAATACATTTGTTCATAATCTGATGAACCTTTTAAGTATTCATGTTTAGTGAATTTAGCTGACATTTCTAAGTCTGACATCATATTATTAACAGTTTCAAAGTCCCAATCATCAGAAAAGGTGCTTGATGAAACAAAATCACTTAAAGAAACCTTAAACTGGTGTAGAATTTTCAACAATTCCACCGGGCCATAAATGTCATAATCAGTTGTGTCCCATGCTATACCACCAGGTATAGGAACGGCTGTGATGTTCACTGATGACAGGTCTCTTCGCTCACGATGAGATGACTTGTAAGGTTGCAGGAGCAAGTTGATGTTCATACTTGCTGTGTCCATTGTACTGTATTTTCCATCTATCATTTGACCCAAACTCAAAACAAGAATAAGCCATAGCAGGAGAAAAAGTACACCTAATCCAATCCAAAATTCAACCCATGGCGAAACCAGATATGTCCTCTCGAGTTGATGAAGGAGTTCTGTTATTTTTTCTTTAAAAAGTGTTTTTGCTGGCTTTAATTCTGGTGCACTGTGATCCTCAGAGAAGTTATCGAAGTTGATAAAATAGCCAGAGGCAGTTCTGTCAATAGTTGGTATTGCATCCGGATTTTTGGAGATCACTGGACTTACTTCCTCCTTTGACATGTTTGTATAGTCAGATGCTACATCATTGTAGACAGGAGTTTCTTGACGAACTGATATTTGGGTATCAAGAGGGACGAGTTTCATGACTGTGTTGCAAAGTCCTTCTTTTCTCACTGCAGGTTTATCAAAGGTGATAAGTCTTTCAGTTTGAACCTCTTGAATAGTAGCCAGATTTGGTCGTCTGCTACTTCTTGGGAGTCCACTGGGCCTACTACTTATTATCGGCCACATGATGTGGTTTTACTAGGTCAATTGATACTGTTCTGTTCTCCCTTTTTCCAGCAAGCGGCAGTAGTAATACTGATCTTGTTCCAAGAATTGCTAAGACAGGTACTGCTTTTCTATAAGAAGGCCCGAATTCCCCCTTTACCGCAATTTTTCCAGACAGGTCTTGCTGGGACAGATGGTTTTTCTTCAGTGGTCGTTGGGCTTTGTGTTGTGTTACTCAGACTTCTTCTTGTTTCATTTAAGTCCTGTAAAACAGCCAAACGGTCTTTGATATCAAAGGGTTTCTGTTCCACCACTGAAGTTTGACAATCAAGATCCTGAATTAGCATTCTAGTACCAAATAATAATTCATATGGAGTGATTCCCCCCAGAGAATTTCTTGGCAGATTGTTAAGACTACATTGGACACTATTTAGATGTTTGACCCACCTGTCACCCGAACCTAATACCCTTGCTGTTATAGATTGCTTTATGTCACAGTTTTTTCTTTCCACTACCGCATTGCCCTCAGGATGGAAGGGACTCGAAAACCGTAATGCAACGCCCAAGCTGGCCATGGCCTCCTTGTAAGCTTTGGAGCTAAACGCAGGACCCTGGTCAGAATGTAGCGTGCCGATTGCGTATGTGCCGATAAAGACTCGCAAATCTTTTATAACAGTTCTGGCGTCAGCCGAGCGCTGGGGCCACATCCTAATGATTCTTGTCTTAATATTTGTGGGACCGCATTCGTCTATACTGACGTCTGCGTGTAGATAGTCTAATGCTGTCTAACAATGGTGTCTGTACTGGGCTGGCTACACTGTAGTCAGGAATTTGTTTGTTTTCAAAGCTATGACTCTCCTCACAGGTATCACAGTTAATTCCAAATTCGTAGACTTGGACGCTCATTCCTGGCCACCAGTACCTCTTTTCTAACTCTATGAGAGACATTAAGATCCCTTGATGTATCAGACCCTCTCCCATATGTGCCTTGTAAACCAAAGCATCTCTCTCGTTCCTGTTTGGAATTACTCTATCCCCCACTCCAGGGATTCAAGCAAATGGAACTGAGTTTGCATCAATTATGTATGTATTACCGAGTGGATAATTCAGTGGTAATGCTGCATAGTTTCCTTTCATTGAGGAGTTGACTGCTAGCATTGTTTCACCGTCTATTTTCGTTTTTGAACGAGTGATTGCAGCTTGGGGCCTCATCAGCCAATGAATTCCCTTTAACGTGAACGCCATCACGCTGATGACTCAGTGTATGAATCACGTGAGTCTTTCGTAGTTCTTTTTGTAAAAGAACTACTTGTTCCCATAGCAGTTTATGCTTAAGTGTGCCACCTTTAGCGTCTTTGAAGCCATTCTGAACCCAGTTCTGCAAGTATTCATTGTAAGATTGGATGCAGTAATATGAATTGCACACTATGAGTGTGGGGAATTCGCGATCGGTATTTTCAAGCGCCATCTTGAAAGCCTGTAGTTCAGTTCGCTGAGCTGTACAGTCTCCGAGTGATTGAGTTTTAGTGACCATTGGTCTAAATTTACCTTCGCGCCAGCGACCTTTAACAATCGCGCATGCAGCACTGTAAGCTTGTTTACCCCCAATCGCGGGCTGTGCTGAGCCGTCTGTATATATTATGCAGACGTGATGTTCGAGTGGCAGAATTTCAGTCGGCAGAGGACATTCTAATTCGTATTGTAGGAATTCTTGTGTTTTCAAATACGGGTCAAAAACGTATTCAACATCTGTTGCAGCAAGAGAATTAACCCATTGTATTCATCTCGGATGTAAAGCTTTAGCATTTGGAATGCTTGCCTTTGTCACTGCCTCTAAGGCAGGTACAGGTGTAACGATTTTAATGCGTTTACCCTGTGCTAGGGCTCTTTCTTTTGCTACAGCAGTCTGAACCGCTGTCAGTATCTTTTCTGTTGAAGTGGATTTCATTTCAACTTGTGTGTACAAGTGTGACTTGTATGCTATTGGTACCGTCTCACCTTCGTTAAAGGTTAGGTATGTGAATCCGCATCTCCCTGGGATGATTCGGATCACTAGGTTGCGCACGTTGTCGCGTGTTTGTAACTGTGTTTTTGCTAACATGTCTGTTTGCACTGAATGCAACATTTCTGTGTGTTTTTGTGTCCAATTAGTAGGTTTGAAGTCAGGTTTGATTAGTTCGTAGAGGGGTTTAACCCTTTCTGCGTAGTTTAGAACATAAGTTCTTCCAAAATTCAGGAAACCTAGAATTGACTAAGTTTTTCAACGTTTTTGGAGGTTGGAGCAGCGCACATTTCTCTAAGAAGTTTGCTGCTAGGCTTTTGCCTTCACTTGATAACTCATATCCCAAAAATAAGACGTTGAGGTGGGCAATTCGTGATTTCTTAAAATTGAATTTATACCCTTCAGAAGCGAACCCCAGTATGATGGTGTTCACTCTCTTCAAGTGTACGTCCAAATCATCATCTGTAAGATAGATGTCATCGACACAGGATAATGCCTCATCATCAAACGTTTGTAGTAACTCTGTTACTCTGGCTGAAAATAACCCTGGACTATTCTTGAATCCCTGGGGGAGACAGCAAAATTGTCGCTGTGTCCCCATAATTGAGAAAGCGGTCAAATACCTGCTTTCCGGTGCAATGTTTTGACAAAAAAAAACATTTGAGATATCTAAAGTAGTTTTATATTTTTTGCGCACGATTGTATTCATCAGTCTTGCTCTATGTGCATTTTGTACTGCAAATGTTTTGCAACAAGAGTTTAGATGTCTGTAATTCAAAACTGGACAATATGAATTGTCTGGTTTGGAGACAGGAAACAAAGGATTGTTCATTGATGAGGTGCATGTTTCAATCCCCACTTGGTATTCAAGTTGATTTAAAATCTCCATGACATGTTTTTTAGCTTCCCGTTTTACAGGATATTGCCTTTGCCTTGTTGGTTGAGTTTTCAACTGGATTTTATGGTGAGGGGAATCCTCATCATATCCTACATGATTTTTGTATAATGCTGGGGCCTGGGCTACAGCCCATTTCCTGGCGTAAGTGTATTTTTTATGAATTGGAATGTGATTTGAGAAGTCTGGCATAATTATATCTTCAAGTCGCAACGCTGGGACACAAAATAGTGCCCCAAACCATGGCACAATCGCTGCTGCATATGCAGATCAAAGTATTCATTATCCAGTAAGTCCTAGGTAATCCATATCTAAAGTTCTTCAATCCTTTTTATCAACCATTTTTAAGTCCGCATGCAAGGAAATGCTAATTTCCAAAATGTCTTGTATTCATGATGGGCCATCTGAACCTCTTCTGTCAAGAATACGCACTGAAGCACATTTCATCCAAAGCAGTTTATTAACAACCCAATGCATTTCGGGGCTCCATGGGCCCTTCGTCAGGGGTAACTGGAAAATCAATTAAACATACATTAAAATACAGTATGCCACTATACATACAAAATTTGCACTATTATCAATTATTTACGTGTTGAAAGTGGTAACCAAACAGTTCAAATAACATACGATGCTGTAACTGGAAGACTATACTATTCCCCTCGTTGTTAAATTACTTGTAAACATTCAGTACTAATCTGGTGTTTCTTGTGTGTTCACCACGTCGCCCCTTCACTCTTAAATTTACCGATCCGGTCTCTTCAACTCTCAGATTAAACCCCTACCCCACGTCGTTGTTACCCTACATCACTCTTCTTAAAACTTTCATCCCTTAACCCTCTACGCTTCACAATTAGGCAAAAACAGGCTGTGCGCCCGTGCTCTTAACTTTTCCAATTGTGCGCCAAACATACTTTATGACTTCTCAGTCATTCCTGGACTTCACAGCCACCTTCTACAGCATTACACATCTCTATTGCACTCAGTCAAGGTAAAGTTAACCACACGTCTGGGGCTCACTACTCTCAATACATACTTTCTGTTGTTCGTCTTAGAAGCCCTCACGTACCTGCTGCAAAACATTCAACCGCTTCTCTAAGTCTCAAAAAGAGTTTCCCTCAACATTCCAACACACCTGATCTTTAAACCCAACAGCCCCTCCTCCTCCCAAGTTGACCCTCCCATCTGCGCGACATAATGAGCACCTGGCATGCTCCAATTACTCCGGATTGCCTCTAAACTACAACTCCCAGATTACACCCTAAGTGTGAAAAACATCGCCTAAATTGAAATCTCATTGTACTCGTTTTTTTAAAAGCACCACATTATTAATACATCATTGTATGGTTCGCAGCCAAAGGCCCTCATATGATGTTTACAATTTTCTGGCACCCTCATATGATGTTTATAATTATATCTTCGCCATGTGGGCACTCCCTGACAAATTTAGGTGGCCAGTCTTGTTCAGGTAGAAGGATGTCATAACCCTTAGAGAGCTTCTCCCAAAAGAGTGCTCTAATTTTTCTTGGTTTGTCCCCCTCCATCCGGAGTGTTACTTCATATAACGTATGTGGTACACTAACCCTGGTGTCTGCAGTTTCAATTTGGATACTTTCATTCAAGTCCACTGTCTCCAGATGATCCTTCATGATCTTGCGAGCTATGGTTACCTCTGCTGCGCTGTCTAACATTGTCTGGGCCCACTGCCCGTTCTTGGGTTGTGTCCTCAAGATCCTCGGCATGTCTGATCTTTAGACTTGCTACCTTCTTTTTGGTGAATTGAGTTTTCCTATTTTTTGGAACGTGTTGTTCGTCTTTGAACTTCACTCGTTCTTCTTTTTGTTGTGATCGTCCTCTTCTTTCGGATTTCTGCGAGGAAGTCTGAAAGGTACGAGAGGAACGTGTATCATTATCTTGATATATATCAGGTTTTCTCAAATTATCCCTATTTCTAAGGTTGTATCTTTTTTCAGAGGGCTCCTGTTGAGGTGACCTTCCTCTGGACTGTGAACGCTTCTCTCTAGGAAGTGTCTGTTTGGGTTTTCCCACTTCTTTTTAGGAGTAGTGAGATTGTTTTTAATAAAAACTTTTTCAGGATTTTCAGTTAGTTGGGGTTTTACTGGTTTCCCACCCAAACTATCTCTACCTAGTTCCTCATATGATTTTTCAATAATTCTGGCAAGCTCATACGGTTGCTCAGTAATATCTGTTTCTTTTCGTTTTTGGCGGATCGCCACGGATGCTGCTTCACCTTTAATGTTGGCTAATAGTATAGCCGAGACCTGTTTGAAATCTTTCAGTAATTTCATACCCAGATTTAAGGCCGGTTCTGGACCGTATTCATTTTGAATCTGTCTCAGAACGTCTGGTATTACCGCCATAGACTGGACACCATGTATTTTAGTGTAGATTGAAGCAAAGACTGTACCCCAAGTGTCGCAGTCCTCTACGTGTGGTGCAATCCCCATTGGTAAACAGATTGTCAGAATCCTGTGTTTCTCATGAGGTGTACTATCAGGGAATACTGCCTCTATTTGAGTAATTTTTTTGTGCTAACCAGAACGGAATTTGTTCTCGTTTTGCAGGCAATTTACCAACGACTGACTGTATTGTCTGTGGAGTGATTTTGTTTGTGTTCCCCTGGTGTGGGATCTGTTGTGGAATTCTTACAGCTGGTTGGACTGTTCAAGTCTGCATGACATATTGAACCAACTGCCTGTGTATTTTAATTAGCTGTTTTAGCTGAGCTAATAGTTCTGGACCTGTCATTCTTTCAATGTCAGGATGTGGTTTATAGCTTGCTAGTACCGGCCATGTGGCTCCTGGTCTACCTAGTGGACCGAGCCTGGTAATGTGATTTTGATGTTGTAGGGCGCCATTAAACCAGAGCTGATGCTCTTGGTAAGTTAGTGGATATCAACGTCCTTGAAAGGAACGTATTTCGCTGGTGGTTCCTCTAATTTATAGTAGTGGAACTCGTGTGTTACTGCATTTGCAGCAGGAAACAGAATCAATTAATAGAATACCTCTGTCTGACGATATTCATGTGCCTCTATAACAAATATTACTTTACCACCTCTCGATGATACTCCGTTTTCTATAAGTTTTATAGTGGTTGTTTTCCTTATATTTGCTGGGATGAGTATGGCATCTGCATCATTTTGTTGGACATTTGTGTGTCTAAAACTGCCTGAGCTGCTGCTGCAGCTCTATTCCTTTCGTCGTCACTCATTGTGTTAACCGATAGTTTGCAGAGCAAGTTTCAAGGAAACAAAGATTTAGGGCCAGATGTAGGTAGCCCTTTACCGGTCGTAATCGGCCGAAAATACCGATTTTCGGCCGTTTCCGACCGGTAAAGGGCTATGGAGATGTAGAGGGGAAAAAAACTGACATTTTCGGTAATTTTACCGAATCGGTAAATTTACCATTCGGTAAAAATACCGAAAATGTATTTTGGGATGTAGGTAGCACTTCTAACAGTGCTACAGGGCCTTTAGAATTCGGTATTTACCATGCAATACAATTGCATGGTAAATTACGAATTCTTGTGTACATGCACATCTGTGCATGTACACCTGTGCCATGTGGCACACAGACATGCCCTAAGGGCATGTATGTGTGCCACATGGCGCAAACACCAGTTACAGGGGTGCAACAGGGTATCAAAGTGACACCCTTTCCCCCTTAGCAATTCGGTATTTTTACCGATTCGGTAAATACCGAATCGGTATTTGCTATTGAATCCTATGGGCTTCAAGGCCCATAGGATTCAATAGCAAATACCGATTCGGTATTTACCGAATCGGTAAATACCGAATCTTACCGAATCGGTAAAAAATACCGATTTTTTACCTACATCTCATTTACCGATTCAGAAATACCGAATCGGTAAAATTCGGTATTTATGAATCGGTAAATGAGATTTACCTACATCTGGCCCTAGGTGCACAATATTTTTGGAACACTGTATCCTTCAACGTTAAACAAACTAAAAACTAATACATAGGATTTTTCCGTCCTACTTAGTTTAAAGCGGATATTTTATCCTTTAACCTACTCCAGACGTCTATTGGAGTATTTTTACGGGAAAAAAGGGGTCTGTGTGAAAAGCACGACTGAGTTACTCTAGTATCTAGCGTTAAATTTTCGCCTTACCAAACGTTGGGCACCATGTAGTGTAGTTCCTATATTCCCAATAGGCTTGGCGCATTGGGATAGTATATCCTGTAGTTTAGACGTAGGACTGAAGTCGACTAGGTCTCTACTGAATATACTAGACTTAATTGTGTGTGTGCCAGCTAGCTCAGAGGTCACTAGAAACTTTCTCGAATGAACAAGAAGGGATTAGTATCTGACAACCGCTTAAAACATGACACTTTGTTTCCCAAAAATAAGAAATATATCTCTAGAACCGCGGAAACAATAGATAGCTATTTCACTCAGACAATCGTGCATGCTTCGTTTCACCAGAAGTGCAGAGAAATAGAGAAACGGGCGTTTTCAATAAAAGGTATTTATTGAACAGTCTTCTTTCTCAAGCATAAGAAATGAACTGCTGCAATCGTAATACTTGCAGTAAAGTACAAAGCGTACAGTACGAAGAGTATTATAAAATAATATTGTAAAAGCATGATATGGTTTCTAAGCCATAAAATACCTACAATGCATAAAATACATACAGTGATAAATAATTACTAAAAGTACTCAACTGGTGCTTCTAAAATACGCCTACCCCGGTATACCTAACCTAGGTCTAGTACAAGGGAAGAAGTAAGTAAGGTGTAGCCTAGTTTTAGTATTCTTTGCCAAGAATCTAATCCAAGAATTCTCTTAGGGTCTAATCAGCTCCGTACCTTGGTTTTAGAATGTGGGAGGTCTGGTATCTCTCTCTCAGGACTCGAATTCCCAGCAACCCGCAAGGGTAGCCTGGAAACACCGGAGCTGGATTTCTCGGCTGGAGAAAGTACAGCGTCTCTCAGTGCGTCAGCTGGAGGGTCGGCTTCCTTCGGCACTTGCTGCGGCGAGCTGTGTCGTGTAGGTAGATAGTCTAACTGCTCCAAACCACTGTGTGTTTGTTTGGACAAGTGTGGGCATATTTATACCTTGAAGGTGCCGAGCTTGATATAAGATTGGACATAATAACGTCATTAGAGACTTAATTCTCTGAAAACTCCATGAGTTCTTCGATAAATTAATATTCATGCAGGGGGAAGTCCCTGACTGCTGAAGGCGGGTTTTTCCAAGAAATCATTGTAGATTTTCAGAACTAGTGGAAGTAGCCAAGCCGTATTAGACTACTTGAGCTTGGTCTTAATATGGTTATGATTTCTATGCCTATATAAGGATACAATATTTTATACCTATATAAGGGCATGAATCGGGAAAATTACACCAGCGTCCTAAAACGCTATGCAACAGAACCTGTAGCTTTGTTTATATTCCCTTCCTGCGGCAGGTCATGGGATGTTTCCAAGAATGGACATTTGCTCAATGAGGCACTGTATGCACAGAACAATTCCACAATGGGAAAAGGCACCTAGTTAAGCAACTGCACATTCTTACAATGTTTATCTACTTGGTGAAAATCTTCATGAAGAAACCCCTTCATTTTTAGGTGAATACATAAGCTCAGGAATGTAGAATCCTTGAGATCCATGTGTTTTATTATACAAATACAAAGCCTCCAATTACTCTGATTGTTAAAGCAGGCATGGCTGTCACAGGTAAGAGCGGTAGGGGCTGGGCAGGGGCCTAGCATGGTGGGGGAGAGTCGGCAGACAACAGGATAGGTAAAATTAGATACAAAAATAAATAAAAACACTTACCTTGCGCTCGCCACATTGCCGAATTGGCGACGCAGCGAGCGCAAGGTAACTGGTTTTATTTATTTTTTATTTCATTTTACCTATCCCATCTGTTGACTGCAATCCCGTCCCACCGCTCTTGCCTGTGCCGGCTGCGACTGTGTTAAATACAAATATATTTTTCCTGAAAAATCGTCATTTAGAAACTGATTTAAGGGTTCTGGCTCAGGCATGCAAAACCACAGTAATTCACCAGTTATGGCATGTGAAGCACACAGTACACACCTTGACCTGACATCTGGTATATTTGACTCTTACAAGACCACTTTTTTTACAGTGCCATTTACAAAAGGGTGTTTTGCGCAAAGCATGCGTCATGAGTTATAAAGTGCATTGAGTGTGTAAGAGTAGAAAGCCACTTACTGCTGTCCATGGCCTCTGGAGGTGCCCAGCAAGAATTGGCGAGAGGGCCGGGAGTTAGGCCAGGCCCTGTTCCCAACCTGCTGCTGGTGGCCAACACTGGAGCACGCAGCTTTGTTGACAAATAGCAATCAATTAAGTTCTATGCTTGTTTTTTTTGTTCATTTTTTGTTGGGTTTTGGAAACTTTTTGAGAGGTAACTACGCTTTACTTTAGGCTTCAGTAGAAGTCTGTATGGAGCTTCATTAGGTGTTGGTTGTTTCAGACGAAGTATGTTGTCAATATCTATAGTGGTGGATCAGATGACTCTTGACGCCATTGTGCAATTTCTGTAGCAACATTTTCCTCTTCTTCTTGCTGCTCTTACCTTCTTCTTTTGACCTTCTGCATAGGAGAATTCATTGCGGTGTTGTGCCCAAAGACGCTGGGGCATCCCTGTTGTGCCAAGGCAGTACCCGCCTGGATGCCATCTTTGAAGGACCTGCTCACACAGTGTGCAAGTAACCCTGCAGGCAATAAATTCTTTCACCCCACAGTCGTTGAAAAATTATCAGGCCAAGGATTCCTTTTGGAGATGCTCTCTTTGTCTCCAAGTTATGGACACTTTATTAAGTTGTTCATGTTGCTGGTCAGAGGATATATTCATATTTTTTTCAAATATGTCTTCAATATCCTTCTTTGTGTAGCATTGTCCTCAAAATTGTGTCCTTCATAAGGTTGGCTTCTTTATTTCTAGATGAATTTTTTGAGAGGTTACTTTTTCAAAATATGGTTTCTGTAACATTCAGATGTTTCATTTCTTTTTTGATACTAGAAGATTTGTGGATCCTCCACTGTTTCACCAATAAAGTACTTATTAACCATAAGTCTTTTTCAGGGGTTTGATGTCCCAGCCTGATCAATAAGTTGGAATTCTTTTACAATTCCTGCAAATCTAAAAAAGAATTTGGAAAACTCCATACATTTTTAAGAAGTTGTGTTTGCTATGAAAATGAATTGTAATATAATGTTTGAGGGTAGGGATTGCCCAAATGGAACTAAAAATGAATA
Organism: Lissotriton helveticus; assembly: GCF_964261635.1. Taxonomy (NCBI): domain Eukaryota; kingdom Metazoa; phylum Chordata; class Amphibia; order Caudata; family Salamandridae; genus Lissotriton; species Lissotriton helveticus. The sequence continues at coordinate 556,799,485 of NC_136073.1, forward strand.
CCTGTAGTCATATATTTCATTTTCTCACGTTTTAAGCCTTGTAAGATTTGGGATACCAGGAATGAGACACCATGTCCAGGGCATTCTGAATCCACCCATGAAAATTTACTAGAACCACTGAAGGACCTGTGAACCATTATGCTCCTTTCAAAGATTTGATTGTGTAATGAGAGAGTACTGCTCCACATTCTAATATTTCTTGACATTCTTGCACTCCTTGCCATAAGAGAGCTCTGCAGCAAGGATAACTAAATAGTATTTTTTAGCTGTGCTTTATTCTTTGGGGGCTGCTTTGGCCTGCCTAGGCAGATGCCAACACTCCCTGCGCATGGCCATCAGCTTTGTGCAACGTGGGTTGGCTGCAGGTCCTGGCCCTATTACCAAACCTCCATGGACACCAACCACCCTTTGAGGGCATCCTATGCCCAACCCTCAAAGAGCAGCTAAACCAGCTTTGTGCTTGGCCGCAGGGCCTGACCTCTGAAATGGTCCTGCACCCAAGCCTCTGCTGCTGCATATGGGAAAAGGCTGCACACAGAGCACTTTGATTGAATGGCTTTTCCTCTCTCTAAGCCCTGTGCCCAAACCGCTGGAGATGGCAAAGCTGGCCATGTGCATCAATGCATCCAAGCCTCCACAGGTCTTCAGCCATGCACCGCTGGCGGTGCCTGCAGGGCCTTGCTTCTGATCAGGTCCTGCATCTAAACATCTGCGGGTGCCTACCCCCACACCCTTTTTTGCACAGCCTATGGAGATGTGTAGTGGGTCCTTAGGCCTGGTATTTGGCCAGGTCGTCCATTCCAGCGGTCACAGATTTCAACTCGACTTCAGAGTTTGGCTGCACGTAAATCACTTAAGGCTATTAACACCTACTATGCATAGGGTTTGGATCATAAAGCTTACCTTTTGTCTAGCGGTATTTGATTTATTTTTTTGATTCACAGATCCTAAATTGGTACGGCAAATCTAGGTTAAGCTTCATTTCTAGGTACTTTGGACCCAAGCTTTACTGATCCATGCAGCGTCTTTCTTTGGTTTGAGACTCTGCCTGCATGCCAGCAAAACCTCAAAAGCCTTTTTTTAAAACTGCTTTTATTTATTTTAAAGAATTCAAAATAACAGAGACATACAGGCAGTGAAATAGTCATCAATGATAAAACAATCATGTGCTAACATACATATGTACTGCCGAAAGGGCCATCATAGTTTCACAGTGGTGAGGCATTATATAAAAAACAAAGGAGTAAGGAGTCAGATGCCATTTGTACATAGAACCGTAAGTGCCTGAAAAAGATACATTGTAATCAGTGGATGTCATCTGGTCTACACCAGGCGATCAAACTTAAAAAAGAGAAACAGCCCAAAAACAATCCATCTATTTCCTCAGTAGCAGATAGAAGGGGTTGCCTGGGCCATACTGCTGTAAGTAAATGATAGGATGGAAAAGTCAACATTTATGCCCTGGAGAAAGAGGGTCCAGGAAGAGGGGGAAAGGTAGAAGAGTAGGGAAATTGATGGGGGCGGAGGGGGTACCAGGGAGGGAGCCAGTTAGTGGGGTCCCTCTGTTCTATTCCAGGCACATCGTTTGTGAGGGGCTGCATAGGGGTTACGGAGTTGGCGACAACGAGAAAGTGAGTTACTGATTATGGTAGGAAGGCTCTGATATGATGGTGCAAGCTTCTTGGGACTGATCATCAATCGATAATAAATAATCACGTAAGGGTTGCCAAATATCCTTTGTCCAAAGAAGTTGGGTGTTGGAGCGAGGCATACAGTTCACTAGTAGTGTCACAGTGCGACATGCTAGTGAGCCAGTTGGCAGCGGTCAGGGGCTGGCACTCACCCCAGTGTATTGCAATTTCACATTTGGCTACAAGTAGCACCATAGCTGTGAACATTCTAGTGCTTTTGGGCAGATCTTGTACTTAACCCAGCAGGGCAATTAGGGGATCAGCGTCTCGGTCAATCTCCATCCTTAGGGTTAAACAGGAAAAAATATCACCCTAGTAATGTGCTATTTACCTACAGGTTCACGGCATGTTTCGAAAATCTGCTGCAGGGGTGTGGAATTTAGGACAAACTGAAGAGCCTGACAGGTCATATGTGTGTTGATCATTAGGAGCTATGTAGACACGTTGCAAAAATTTGAAATGAAGAAGTTTGTGACAATGGTTGGGCGAAACCATCTGGGTTTGGGCACAGCACACAGCCCATATCTTATCTGTGATGGACATCCCTAGGTCCTGTTCCCAATGATATCTGAGTTTTTCATCTTGAGATGGGAGCAGTGCAGTACTGGTGAGATATAGTTTGGAAACTAGTCATCCTCCATCTGAATTATTCATCACTAACTTTAGGGGAGGAAAGAAAAAGAGTTACTTACCTGTAACCTCAGTTATCCAGTATTGGTATCTTTCATAGATTCACATGCTTAGAATCATCTCCGCCGACGAAGTGGGAGTCTCGCGGTACAATAAAACATATACATTACAGTCATAATAACATTATACTATAGGCTACAGTAGATAGCAAAGTCACTACATTAGCCTATCTTAGTCCTTTTGCAAAAAGAACCAAACTTGGAAACCAGCAAATCAGACAGCAGCACCCTCTTAGAACCTTCCCCACAGAGAGGCAAACCCTCAGATTTTCTACCGCACCTCATGTGACAGGGAGTCTCCCTGAGCTCTGCTCAGTTTTTTCCTTACTTTTACTTCTTTGGGAGAAAAGATGTCTGATTCCTCTAAGAAAAGCTTGTTCCTGCCTTGTTCTTCATGTGGGAAGAAGAGGTTACACTTTGAGGATCCACATGAGGATCGACGAGAAATACAAGGCGCCAGATGATGCTCCTGCCTGCCTCTCAGGCCACCCTAGACCAGACTCCGTCATCTCTCAGGCGGCGCAGAGGAAGCCTCGAAATCCTTCTCCCCCAGTAATGGCACCACCAGACAAAGATGGTAGGCGCTAGACAACATTGACAAGCACTTTACTACTATGGCGGGCGCTACTGTTCGGGCCACAAATTGTTTAGCAATTTTAGGCAGATATGATCAGCAATTATGGTTGGACATTTCACCCTATATAGAGTATCTGCCTGAGGATAAGAAGATAGAAGCGAGAAAAATTCTCCTGGAGGGCGAAAGAGCTGCTTCTGAGATTATTGATATCTCAATGGATATGGCTTCTCTGGGGTTTCGCCAACTTGCCGGAGCAGCTACCCTCAGATGTCAGGGCTGGCTGAAATCCACTAACTTTCGCCCTGAGGTCCAAACGAAAATTCTGGACATGCCCTTTGACGGAGATCTGTTATTTAGCAAACACATAGATGAGGCATTGTAGGAAATAAAAAAGGACACCGATACTGCTAGGGTGTTGGGTACCTTGCAGTGTAGAAAAACGCCGTTTCGAGAAGCAAGGGGCAGAGGATCATACTCCTTTCGTGGAGGATACCAGAAGTACCAGCAACAAGGTGGCCAGGGTCGGTATGGATACCATCAACCGCGAAACCCCAACCTCGTAGGCGGGGATGATTCTAAGCATGTGAATCTATGAAAGATACCCCAATACTGGATAAGTTGTCTGGTGCTATCTGATAAGTCAATATGGTAGTTCTCAATGCATTGTGTACAAGGTGCATAATGAAACAGTCCATGAGCGAAGCTTCGTTAAAGCGTGGGTCCGTGGACTGTGTTAGTGCATATCCCTTTTGGAAGAGGTCACCAAAAGTGTGGCAACTGTATTGTGACAAAGTGTGTTTTACCAGAGTTTTGCAAGTTATGGGGAGCTAAGGGTTGTCCACCAAAGTCAACGCAGGAGAATAAAGGAGGGTGCCACCTAAGAGATGTTACAGTTTCCTTCGTGTCCAGCAGGTGATGGAGAGTGTTTGAAAATCTCAGGGGTCCACAGGGATCCTTTAAGGATTATGGAGGCAAGCAGAGTAGGTGCTGTCAGGTTTACCTTGGGCTTGGTGTACAGTAGTTTGGCATCAGCATGGTACCAATGATGAGTGCAGTGGCATTGCGCAGCCAGGTAATAAAGCTGGAGATGAGGTACTCCAAACCCGCCTCCCTCGTAGGGGAGCACTTGTGTGTCCCACCTAATTTGAGGTCGCTGGCCAGCCCAAATAAGTTTGAGGAGTAAGCCACGCAGGGTAAGGAAGAACGAATGGTGAGATTTCTCTATTTATTAAGTAATAGAGAAATCGAAGAAGGATCACCATTTTTATTATCGCGTCCTGCTGGCCATTGAAAGAGGCAAAAAAAAACAAGCGATCAATTTGCATCAATAGTGTATTGATGGTGGAACCGTAATTCAGCAGCACCACTTGTTCCTTGTCGGGGTGGAGTAGGATGCCAAGATATTTAACTGGCTCCTCGCACCAGGTTAATGGAAGGCACATGGGCTCTGTTTTGTGGCTTGAGTTATGGGAAAAGGTTCAAAATTGGACCAGTTGATCTGAAGACCAGAATGGATCCTAAATTGTGTAAATGTGTGTAGAATTGGAACTAGGTTCTCTTCCGGGTGTCAAGTGACTAGTAAGATGTCATCCACATAAAGTGAGATGGGGGCAGATTTAAATTGAAAGCCGCAGTGGAGGTGGCGCATATGAAGATGTCAGACCAGTGGGTCCATTGCTATTATAAAAAGTAAGGGTGACAGTGGGCTGCCTTGACGGGTACCTCTTGTAATAAAAAAGGAGGCTAAAACTGAGCCATTGACTCTGAGGCGGGCCGGGGGTTGCACATTCAGTAGATCTATCAAGGAAGAAAAACCAAGGGGAACGCCCAGTTTGCGAAGTACAGTGCGGAGAATAGGCCACTCCAATGAGTTGTACGCCTTCTTGGCATCCAATAGAGCTATTGCGGTGAGGACATATCGAGAAATTCTGTGGAGTTCAGAGAAGACTACAAACAAATTCAACAGCCACGGCCCGTGTAGGGCGTGCCATCGGGCTGTGAAGTCGGGCGGGGGAGGGGCAGGGTGGGGGATTGTACAATGCGGGAAACGGACGATTTCAGGTAAGTACCGAAAAAAGAAATAAAACGAATTTCGTTGCGCGCGCTGCATCGCCAAATGTGATGCAGAGAGCGCAACAATTATTATTTTTTTCGGTACTTACCTGAAATCGTTTGTTTCCCGCATTTTACAACCTCCCCACGTCACCGCCCGGTGGCACGCCCTACACAGGCCTTGGCTGAAATTCAACGATGTGGAGCGGTGGTGGACAAATCCCAACTGTGCAGTGAAGAGAGAGAGAGAGAGAGAGAGTGTGTGCGTGTCTCTCTCTCTCTCTCTCTCTCTCTCTCTCTCTCTCTCTCTCTCTCTCTCGGAATGGGGAGTCTGTCAATAGATGTTGAGCCACCACATGCACAAGGCATGCAACAAGAAAAATAGAATTAAAATAATATGGTCATTTACTTCTCACTTTGCACTAGGAGAATGAAAAAATGAAATTAGCAGCCACAGCTTCAGAGACAAAAAATCCCTTTTGAATGGCTGCTCTCAAATTAATTACTGAATAGTCACTTCTTTTTCTCTCATGAGTCTTTGTGCTGCTTCTGAATACAATTAGTTAGGACGACCATCTAAATGTTTCAAAATCAGACTACCATTGTCAGCCTTTAGCTTTCTTTACTGCATTTTATATTTCATAGATCAAGCTTTGCTTCAGGTAACACTGACCTTCATATAATACATCGTTTGCAAACCAAAAACAAGCATTGGCATAGCCAATAGGTCTTGCCTTTGGAACCTTATAAGTATTTAGTTATGCAGTACAATATTCTTGGTGCAACAACATCAACTGTTGCATGTCTAAACACGTATAAGGTCCCAAAGGCGAGAGCTATTGGCTATGCCAATGCTTGTTTTTCTTTGCACTTAGTAGCAGGCAAATACCAACAAATGCTGCTACCTACAGCCCTATCACTGTGGCAGGGGGAGGGGGTGGCGTTTCTAGCCTCTGGAACAGCTGAGTAAGAGTCTGCTTTCAATCCATCACTTACACGTTTCATATTTGGGAGTTAACAAAAGTTTTACTGTAAGCCTATGGTAAATGCATTGCGACTTAGACTGCCCAATACTGTAAGGGCTGTAGGGAGGGCTCCATGTGAGAGGGTAATCTCCTCAGTTTCCCCACCTGGCTCGTGAATGGACTCACCCAATCGGCGCTCTTAGCGTCTCTCTGCCGCAGGGACTTCTTCACTTTCTGACTGTCCGACTCCGAGCAGGGGAGCAGCAGGCAGGCGAGGAATAGAGCGCTGGCCAGGAGGGAGAGCAGCGTCATCCTGGGGGAGCGGAGGTGTGAGGAGACAGGGACGTGAGGTGGAGAGGTCCTGCAGAGATGGAGAGGTGACCCGCAGAAGACATCAGATGAAGTAGATAGGCACTGTGAGGTGATGCTATGGGTGGAGACTAGAGGTGCTGTGAGATGACCCTGCGGGAAGAGAGGCGCTGTGAGGTGACTCTGCAGGCGGCTCCAGAGGAGGTGGAGATGCATGCTCCACAGTTGGCGGAGAGTAGAGGCGCAGTAAGCCGGCCAGGCAGCCCCGGTGTCCTATGCTGCTGGCAACCAATGACTGAGTGGCGCAGTGTGGTTCAGGAGAGGCGAGGCATGTCCAGCCCCTGAACATGAGCTGTTCACCCCGGCCCGAGCAGAGCCAGGAATCCTCGCCCTCACTGCCAGGACACACAGCCATCGACGAAGACTGCACCAGGGCATCTAACAAATCTCAAAGCAGCCACCGAAGAGACGGCAAAGAGGTGCTGCTGAGGCACACGAGGCACACGAGGCAAACCAGACAAAAGGCTGCACAACTCTATGCTGAAATGAAACTAAACATGTAATCTGTTATCGACGAGGGCCAGTGCATCAGATGCAGAACAAATAGGAACAAAACAGCAAAAAAAGAACACGCGTGGCGAGTGGCTGAGGGGGCATAAAGTTCGCTAACACAAGCGCTGGTCACACACCGCTCCTGGCACGGCAGAGCGGCGAACACGCTAATTAAAAACCACGTGCAGGGTGTCATTTGTTTTGAATTAGCGTGGTTAAAGCGACCACGCAAATTCAAGCTTTTCAAGCACTCGTGCTTGTGCTCCACCTTGCGGGAGCGAGCAGCGGTGCACGGGCCCTCTGTTTTCAATTAGCGTGTGCACCGCTGCTCGCTCCCACAAGGTGAATGCCAGCACAAGCACGAGTGCTTGAAAAGAGCTAACCAATTTCAAAAGGTCATCTCCTAGAGTAGCGCATGCGCGCTGCCTAGGCGAGACCTAACTAGGTGCTCAAAAAACAAATAGAACATGCATTTTTAGCCTCCCTGGCATAAGTTGTGTAGCCCTTTGATTTAATCATCCTTGACATAGGTCCGTGTTCTTTTAAAAGATATTCTGTATCGGTTGTGTTGCTGATGGTGAGTGGTTATGTGCCTGGGATACCACCAGGGTGCTCTGTTTTGAGTGATAGTGCACTCTATAAGTACATTACCATTCATTCCTTCCTTCATTTATGTCATTATAATATCTTAATTAAACACATTTGAGGCCCTCATAATGGTAAATTCACACTATAATGGGAAAATGAGAGCATGCAAACAATTAAGTGTACTGTTTATCCCTCTCCCTCCTAAAAGGTACATCTACACTAAAAAGGAATAAGTAGTCCCAAAAGTTCAGTCATGGCTGCAAGAATGAGACTATTCACCATTATGTAATCCAATTTGCACCTTATTATACGTGCTTCAAGCTCCCATCAACCTAGTGGGGAATGCTTAATCACTGGGTTTTTTGTAACGTGGAATAGGGCCTCCACTCTCCAAAATACTTCTTTTAGTTTTTTGCCTTATATAGTGAGAGAGGTCCCATTGTACCCATTCTCTGTTAGTTTTAATAATATCGGGGTATTCTCCTAATGCATCCTTTATTTTTCTCCTCCCTGTGCTCTTTTGTGTTGCCCCCTATATCCCGGGAACCTTTATCTCGTCACATCCTGCTCTTGAAATCTTGTGTGTTCTCACAGTGGGAAGCAGGCTGGGAAAAAGCAGGAGGTTAGAGTACGGCACTACAGAGCAGTGGAGGCTCCTCCACTAAGGCGGAGGACCATCGCACCACTGCTTTTTTGCAGTGAAACAAAGGGAAAATAAAATTATATTAACTGTTGATATTATCATTTTATTCACTCCCATGTCGCGGGTTGATACGACCCGGGAGGGGAAGGAGCGAACAATGGACTGGTGGAATGTGACGCCTGCCAATCATCCTCTTATCTCCCTACAGCAGGACGAATGGAACTGTCCATTTAATCCAACGTATGAGGAAACGCGTGAAGATAGGTACGGCTCCTTTAACTGGGATTTCGATCCCAATGATACCGCCCCCAACGATGATGTCATGGTAGCCGGGCCAACAAGAATGCCGGAAACCAGGAAGAAGGGGTGTGACATCACCTGAGTGAGAGAGGACGAGGAGTTGGAGGAAGCTGTGCGTGGAGAGGAGTGGATACTGCCAAGTGGACACTTTACTGAGGAGCTGCCGAAGGACCTAAGAAAGCCAGGAGGGCAACGACATCGCGATTCGCCTGCCACGCTCCAGGAGGAGAGGGGCTCTCTCAGGTAGGAGAGCGGTTTGCTGGTTGGGTTGGACGGGGGGAGAGAGCCGACGTATAGGGTAACAACCTCCCTACCGGTTCCTGACTGGTTACCCCTCCCTGTACACTTCACGTTCCCATTTAGACGTGCGGTAACCACTGGTGATCCTTCACTCCCTTTCCTTGTTAAAGTGCTAGTTCCCCTCATTTACACCGTTTTCCGTATTTCTCTTTCTTTTGGCTGTCTATACCCCAGAACCCCTGCGCCTGCGAGATCTGACAAAGGTGGATGAGAAAGGTTTTAAGAGCACCGGAAGACCCGGAGTGCTGGGATAAGACGCCATTATCCCCAACTCTTAGTAAAAGACTGGCTACCCAAAGGAGATGAGTGTTACATAAAATAAAACTTCCATAACCTGACCTGGTCTCCTGCCCCCTCTTTTCGACCCGCTACATCCTACTTAAGTAGTTTTGCGTGTGGGTGCAGGGGTAAGGGAGGAGTGGTAGGCAGCACCCTCCTAAGTGCACAATGACTGCTTGGCCGGCCCTCTCGGACTGCAAAAAAAGTCTTACGCACTTAGCATGTTCTCCATGCAGGTTGCATCAGACTCAGCATCTGAGTGCCAAAACACGACACTCAGACCGATCACAACGCTGCTAAGGCAGCTTGTGATTGGCTGACTGGGAGCCTGGGTGTGCTTCTCGCTGAGGCCGAGTGAGGGAGGACTACAGAGGAGGGACACAGCGAGGAAGCGGCGGGAAGGTACGTTTTTATTTTATTTTTTTATGCCCGCTTTCCCGTGTCCTCCCCTCCGCCTGCTCCCTACCTCCGATCCGTGCCTGCCGCCGCTGCTACAGAGTCCATATACCAGTAACCATTATGTGATCAGCCAAATTATACAACAGCGGAATCCGCCATGGTGTACCAGCAACCACTGGCATGGTCATTAACAAACCAAACTGAGGTATGTGGTCTGAAAAGTTCACCCAGGGCAAAATGGAGTAACCCAGTGGAATAGTTACTCTACAACCTGTCAAAGTGTATGTTCTAAGGAGTTCATCCAGGAGTGGCAAAGGAGTAGCCATTAGGCAGCTAGCCACAGTAAAAGCTGTGAGAAGTCCAAAGAGGAGCAGTAAGTGGAACTTGCTATTCTAATCAGCCAAAGCTACATGAACTAAAGGGGTTCACAGAGAAGATGAATCCGAGCTACCTATAGGAGTGGGGAAACTGGTGTAGTGAAAAATAATAGGGCAACCCTGCCGAATGTGCTACTGAACCCCAAGACTCCAATAAATTGCAAATATTCATAGGTTTTTTGGCTGAAAGGTCAGTCTCTGAGAATTTGGTGACCCCCCCCAGCGCACAAGGGGCCTTTGTTACATCCCTGAGTGGGCACTATACACCAAGCAATGGTATATGTTCTGAGGCGTTAACAACACCCCACAGGAGGGGCCTATTCTGAGTTGGCACAATAGACCAAGCAATGGTATATATTCTGAGGAGTTAACAACACCCTTCTGTGTGGATGATGTAAATAAACTAAAAGTGAGGGCATCAATCAGTGATTCTGAGGGACAGGAGCTGGCGATCTAGGGTATTGGTCAAGGAGTATTTAAGGAATAGGTGGACAGGGATATAACTCTGTCTCATGACCCAATCTGAAGGAAGGAACAAATGCAGCTAGACTTCAAGGAAGAACGTGCTCTCTGCAGTTGGCAGAGGATAAAAGAGGACAAAATGGAAGAAGGCTGATCTCAAGCAAAGCAGGGTCATAAGCACACAATAAATTAAAACATGAAATGTAAGGCCCCAGGTATGGAACATCTAGTCACAAGCAATCTGAAAGGAAAAGCAAGAGAAAAAAACACAAACAATTGAGCACCGTTCATACAGGTGGCCATATTGCAATAAATAGAGCAGGAGAAGCAATAGCAGCCAGACTACAAGGGAGAAAGGACTATCTGTACTTAGGAGAGGAGAGGAAGGCGGGGAAGGGAGGGGAGAGGAGGGGAAGTGAGGGCAGATGAGGGCAGAGAAAAGATGGGAGGGGAGGATGGGGAGAGAAAGGGAAAGAGCTGGCCCCATGCAGGGTCTCAAGCACACAATAAAACAAGCGCTCCACTGTCTATTACAGGAACTGGCTGCCATGCAGGTGCCTACTGAAGTAACGAGCCACGCATAGAGAGTATGCGCATGCACAGTGTGGCGGGTGTAAGCCCTGCCCCACTCTTGAACGATCCTGTCAGGCGCTCTGATTCTACTAATGGATAGAGGGTTATCAGGATGAAACATGAGCGAAGAATTTTTACATCACAAGCCAACATTTTAAAAATAAAACTCTATGTTTAAAATAAAGTAAAAACAAAAACTACAACACATATTATAAAAAAATGCCAAATGTGTTAATAAACAGGAACAGAGCTTGAAGAGACATTTGTCACAACAAATATGATGAAAAACAGGAACAGAGAGACTCCAAACTCGAGTGCTCGTGTCAAATGTGGTAAATGTGACGATAAAGAGGAACGGAGCTTGGAGCAACATCTGTCCCAGCAAATGTGACTATGAACAGGAACGGAATGACTGAAAATGAGTGCGCTCATGTTATAGGGCAGAAACTAACGAAGAAAGTAGTGCTCTGAAAAAACAGAAATGGCTGATAGTGAAGGCCTACTAGTAATAAGGCTGTGCTCCGTGGGGGAGCAAGATTCCAAAAGGAGGGACAAAGAACACATATTAACCAGATGGAAGCAAGCCTTTTAGAAGGGCACTTCAAGAAACAAATAGAAAGTGATGGGCGGGCTGTAAGTCTACAGAGTAGATACAGCATGTCTTGAAGAGACCTAAAAATACAATAGTTAGGCGTCAGGGACAGAGTCCAAAGCTAGAAGCAGCCGAAGGCAAAGTGAATAAAAGAAAACACAAGCCATGTAGTAGGGATCAAAGAAGCAAACCTGCTACAATTACAGTGTTTTAAATAGTTAGAATGCACAAACTAACAGAGAAAATGCTGAAATATCAGCCCGAACAAGCCATCAGAGTGCTTTGAGGGGGATATATTCTGAGGACCAAGCTACCTGCAGGCACCTTGTCCCAATCCAAAGACTGCTGAATGGCAGACCTTAGCAGTAAAAGAAACCAAAATACAAAGGTGAGAGGACTCTGTATAGTTCAGATAGGAGGGAAGGGGATAGAAAGACCAGCATCAGCTGCAAGCAGGGCCAGAGGCACATAATAAGTTGAAAAAAACAACTGTAAAGCCCCCTGGACAGAGCTCTGGTTGGTGGATCCGAACAGCTAATCTAGGCCGAAAGTGAACCACCTGGTGTAAGCAAGAGGTGCAAAAGCAGCTGGACCTCAAGGAGGAACGGGACTCTGTGTATTTCAGAGGGGAGGGGATGGAAGAGAAAGAAAGAGAGCAAGATCGCCCCAAGCAGGAGCACAGGCACACAGTAATCTTCAGCTGAATTTGATAATGCAAAGAACGTAACAATCTTTGACAAGCAAAGACTAGTACAATACTTTATCCTCCACTAAACATATGTTACCCCTGATAAGGCAAACATCAAAATCTGATTTCCAAAAATACCCTCCTTGTCCTGATATGCTAAGATCTTCCCTTCATACAACCTTATAATAACTACAAATCTTTGAGTTATGATAAAAAATGGACACCCTTTGTGAGAGTTCTTTAAACCCAAACTAACAATATCTCAACTCAAATTCCTGTTGGGTTATAGCAGAACAGCAAGAATTTGAAAAATGTAGGGTTGGACTGGGAGCGAAAATAGACCTGGGCACCAAAGTGTCCCCAATTAGTGAATTAGACGTATAAAACGTGGTCCATGTTTGTGAATTGGGGCAGTTTTGAAATTGTCAAGACGCACTGTATAAGACTTTCGAAGGTATAGAAGACTGCAAGGATTTGAACTTGCTGCAGGCAATATTTATTTTATTATCAGGGAAATAAATGGTAAAAACTGGCACCCTAGGCCATAAAACAGGTCCACCAACAGCGAGGAGTCAAATCGTATGGGCACTGCTTGATTGCCCTATAGAGCAGTCTGATCCTGGAAAAGCGTTATCAGGATGCTTTTAACTTTTATGATTGTGAAACATTAGCTTATTGTAAAATCAATGTACATGGTTGATGCTCCACTTTATCATAAGGTTTCTTTTTTCTGCCAAGAAGAGTGTCACCTAATGTGTGGTGGGACCTTCTGGAATCCCTAAACACAGTAAATATGTCAATGTTTGAGAATGTGCCTAGGCCAGCACAAATAATGTATTAATCTGGTCACTTATTGTGGCCCTTGTTTGAGGTCTGTTGTTGGCTTTTTGATTGAGGAAAGATTCCACTTTACTGGGGTACTGTTGGCTCAAGACTGTCACAATGCTATTAATAATAGAAAGTATCATTGGGTACCACCAGTATAGAGGGTGTAGCAATTTGTCATATCAGGGAGCATTTAATAAAGCTTTCTTGCTTTCTCTCCAGTCAAAAGTACAGTCATAAACAAGGTTAAAAAATAGTCATCCACTGATAATAATGGTTTGCTCCTAAATTAAAGGTTCCCTCTCATTGCAAATGTAGCCAGTTCAATTTCTACCTCTTGTAAATTTTCCTTAGCAGCGTCTACCATCTAACCTCAGCAAAAGATGTTTCCCAAACTATCTCTTCTTTATGATGCACAGTATTTAAAATTGCCTCCATTATCCTCTTTCGTCAAGGGCCTGGAACAAACACCCTCTGGAACTGTGTGTTATCCCTGAGCATTCTGTTTTCAGGAAGAGATTAAAAACCTGGCTTTTCCAGCAAGTGGCTTGAACGTTCATTCTTTTAGTCTGCAGATGGCCTTTCTCTCTAGCGCCAGGAGACTCCTCGGAGTATGAATGCGCTCTACAAATGCCTTTTCATTCATTCATTCTTTTGTGCCCGTTGCCACCTGAAACGGCACTCCCACATATCTGCAGAGTCTTGCCAACACAGTTGTTCCCCTACTTCCATACTTGAAATTAGAACATTTTGAAAATTAAAAAAAAGTTTCATTTGCCTAATTTTTGAAAATTGACTCATTAACCATGAACGCCATAAAGAATTTCTTATTTTCATCACTTTTAACAGTATTTGTAATCAATATTAGTCGAAAAAGCATTTCAAGTAAGGATTGAAGAACAACTTTATGAGAGAAGCAAGGGTTACGCTGAGGAAGCGGAAATTGTAATGCTTCACTATTTATAGAAATCCATCACCCTCTCAATGTACATGATGAGTTCTCTAACATTCAGTTTTTTCTTGAAGGCACACATTTCTGTTACATTCAGTTTCTTTTATGCAGGTTAGCAATGTTTGGAAAGGATCACTCTTCTGATTACTCTCTGGTTGAGATCCAGAACAATACTTTAACTGCATTACACCTAACATTGAGTCCAATAAAACTACAGCATCAAAAAGGAATTCAAAAAGCAAGACAAAAGCTGAGCGGGTTTCAGATCACTGAAATCCAAGCCTATTCCTGCCATGTAAATGAATTAAAATAGATAATGGCAGAATGTACCATTTAGTGCAAGGCACAGAAAATGATCCATTAAGTATACAACTTAAAATTGAATAAAACATCTTTTGACTGCTTCCTTAATCCTCAATGCCAACTGCCATTATGTTTTACTAACAGTTCCTCAATCCAGATTCAGGATCATATTAATAAATCAGCTCCTCTTAACAGCAGGCCTTATCCCCTTGGCTCATTATTTGCCAGCCCTCTGACCTGATTGCGGTGGAGGATCCTGGAAGCGGCTCCCTGATCACACTTCATTAAGGGCCTTCGCTGTATTTCGAGGCATGGCTCTGTCTGTAATCAGGCTGGCAGTAATCACTTCTGACAGGTCTATCCATATTCATTGCGAGGTTGGCGCAGCTGAACGCCATGTACCTGCCGCACATTTCACCTGTCACAGAGAGGGCTTCGTGTCGGATACAGAAGAAATTCAAATCATCTGCTTTTTTTAGAAGGTTGAGAGGCAAGTGTCTTCTCTCCTTCTTGCAGGGTGTTCTTTGAGTTACCTGTGCAGCCAACCTCACCTTACTGCCTCCTCTACCTAGAGAGGAGTATTGCGCCTAGCATTAACCAGGACTCAGGCCATCATCAACTTGACGCTCAATATTTTCATAAAATATCCAATTTCAATCGCACATCAATAGGCATTTATTCAGCTTCATCACACAATGCTAGGCCCGAGTCAGAGATTTTTCTTAAAATGTAGCCAAATTACTCCCCACGGATTTATGTTATGATTTGTGCAGCTTTCAAATTTGCACCAGTTCCTAAAGCTGCCCTGAAGTATGCATGCGTACTGTTACTCCTGCAAGCATACTCCTGCAGACACTCTGCCTAGCTGACAATTAGCAAGTCAGGTATAAGCAGTAAGTTTCATGACTAGTGCAAAACTGATATTTGAACACACCAACTGGAGCAAAAAATGCCATTTTTGAAGTTGTCGGTTGGTGTAAAACACCAGTTGTGAGTGCACCTGCCATTATCGTACCGATTGTTCAGCGCAAATGTTTGCACACGCGCAAATGTTTGCACACGTTTGCATTGCACTGGAGTACATTTTATTTAATGTGCCCAATATTTCCAACAGCAGTAAGGAAGCCAAAATTTACAATGCAGTATTTTGGACGCAGTGCTGTAAGCCTCGTTCTTTCCGTTAAGCTGAACAATGTGTCTGCTATTTCAGGTGCAAGTTACTAACAGGTCTCACATATTCTTCAGACTTTTCATTAAGGAAGCCAAGCTTAAAATCCCAGGCATGGCTCAATGGTTTGGCCTCTCAATGTTAAAACAGGGTCCTTAACCCTTACCATTTGCCTATTTTAAATGAATGTTATGTTATGTTATGTTATAGATTATTTGTATAGCGTCTATCACCGCCGGTCTCTAAGCGCTTAACAGAAGAACATAGCATAACTGTAAACCCGAGCCCTCAGCTGTCCCCCAATTAAGCCGGAGTTATTGCCTTTCTGAATAGGTGAGTTTTCAGTTTTTTCCTGAAGGGTAGTAGCTGTGATTCTTCCTTCAGAATGCACAGTGCTGTTCTTGTTTACATGATAAGCACAATGATCCCCTTTCCCACACTTGAGAGCGCTTACCACATTGTTTCACTGGCAACCACCACACCGCTATTTTTACAGTACTTCAAAATTAAATTGCCATTTTGTTATAACTATGGTTTTGTACTTATGGTAATAGGGGCCATTGTTTTTTTGAGATACTAAAATAGTCGAAGTCACAAATGCAAGCCGACACTTCCTGTTTGATCATAAGCTTATTAAGTTCTGCATTCTCCATGTCCATATTTTACTGTAAACTCAGATCAATGCTGAACTCACTTGATACAATGTGATCACATGTTTCTATGTTGTCAAATGATTGAAACGAGCATGCTGCTGCAGACTAGCTTTTAAAATTGTAAATGCACTTTTCATGCCTATCAATCTTTGTAAATTGCAATCCTTTTTTCAGCATTCAGGGAGGCTGCCTAGGATCAGCAAAGTACTTTGGGATTCTACACATTTTCATATAAGATAATAGCTATTCTTTAAGTACAGGAGTTGTAAGATTGAAAACCCACTAAATTTCCTTTTGGAGGTGCCTCACATACGGAAATAAAAGTATGCCCCATAAAGTTCATCTCTCAATAGATAATATGCATTGGTCTCTTTTAGCCTGCAGGGGATTGAGTCAACTGGAATATAGCACTGGGAGCAGTGTGGGGGCACACGATCAGTGAAGGAGGATTCTGGAGTGGGAGGCATGGGGATGCTGTGCACAGGGACAACTTAAGGATATTTGGGGGCCTGGGCCAAACGTATTGTGGGGCTTCCTTTTGGAACAGCTGTGAATTTATGATCCAATTTCATCTCTTTCATGCCCTCTTTGGACAGGCCACTGACCGTGCACAGGCTAATATTCAGGGATAGTGTAACACAGCAGCAGCTCACAAATATTACTGCAAATAATCTCTGTAAACCCTCCAATTTCCCATATGTGAGGTCCTGCTTTGATGTAAAAGAAACTTTTTTATGGCGTTTGCTAGAAACAAACACATTTGTCTATAAAATGCATGTAGTAGACTCATCAGCCACATAAAACATAAATGAAAGGAAAACGGCATTAAAAACAATCGGTTTAAGAATTATTCAAGGTCATCAGAGCAAGCCTCTCTGCAGAACACAGCTGGCTCTATCAGTGGCCCCTCTTAAAGGCTGGGGTCCTGGGCCAGAGCCAATTACGCACATGCCTTTAAAACATCTCTGGGTGTGAATGGTCTCGACTTGTAAAGGTTAGTTCTCAGGGGAGTCAGGTATTTGACCTGCTGCACCTTGCTGGCCCACATACCAATTCCTCTACACTATCTCCATGAATGTGAAAGAGCTAGACAATGCTCGTATCTTGTATGAGCAAGACGTAACTGGCAGCTCATCAGATCACCTTTGCTTCTAGCACTAATGGAACCCCCGATGCCTTGAAGAAGCGACAGCCCGAGCATCTGGCCCTCGTGAGTAACACATCCTAGACTAAATTTACAGAATTATTAGTCAATCTATGCGCCTGAGAGAAACCGCAGTCAATTGTTAATGCATGGAAAGAGAATAAGGGGGAAGAAAACCGGAGAAAACATGGTGGGAGAGAATCAGGGAGGGATACTGAGCAGGCAGCAATCAACAAGCATTGGTAAAGGCAACAGATTTTGTCCCAGAAAGCTATTGCTATAACCACTGCTTTTTTTATACTTTTGTGATGCCACAAAAATGGTAAGAAAAAGAAGGCAGACCTTGTAGGTGATCTGACTTCCTTCAATATTCTGAAGGGCTTCAAGCTGGATCTATAAGCTCTGCTCTCAGAGCAGGAGAGGAGCTACAAGTACAGGCTTGTCTTTGACCAGACAACTGAACAGAAGTGATTGAAACTACTCAAGTCAACACAATGCCTTTACTCCAATCAAGGATTTCTGATCAGACCAGAAGCCTTAGTCCACCAGTAAAGTCACCAACTTCAAAGCTGCAGACAGATGCCGAAAAGGCTTTTGACTGGGTCGCAGGGGGGGTTTTGTGGGCAGTGTTACAGCGACGGGGCTTCACGCCTAATTTTATTCGAGCTATACAAACGCTCTATCGTCAACCTACAGCAAGAATCTGTTCTATGGGTTTAGAATCCAGACCGGTTCATATCACTCGTGGAACAAGGCAGGGATGTCCTTGTTCCCCTTTGTTATTCTCACTTTATATAGACCCATTTATAAAAATGCTTGAAGCTAGCCACAGGATTGAGCCCGTGATATGGCATCAAGAAAATTATCGGGTTCTGGCATGTGGAGAAGTGTGGCTCACTGGTTAGAGGAGGCAGACCCTGAAGCAGAGGTCAGACCCGGGACCAGGGTTCAATTCCCGACGCGGCAGGGTCTTGAGCCCAAATATCCACGGACTCGATAATTCTCGTTTCGGTGCCTACTCGAATCACGGGCTCACACTCTGCAGCTCTGGGCATTAGCTGCTTAATCTCCACTACGGCCCCCCCGCGGCGGGATGCCTGGCTTTCACCTTGGGGATGCCCAGTACGGGTATCTCACAGGGAAAAAGCCAGGATGGGTTCCCAAGGCAAGCGCCGAGATGCCTACGGGTAATCGAGCGCTATATAAGAACGCATAATAATAATAATAATAATAATATGCTGATGATGTGGCCGTTGTAAGTCCGAATCCTGCTACAGCTATGCCAGAAATAGAGTTGCTGGTTTCACAATTTGGAGCCATCTCTGGCTATAAACTTAACGCTGCCAAGACTCAAATATTATGTGTTAATATAACAACATGCACAGATCAAAGGGTTGTGAATGAAGTGACTTATTTAAGGATCCAATTGTGGGCCTGTTTAAATGCATTGGTCGAGGCTAATTGGTCATCTCTTTTAAGTGACGTAAAGAAGCAATTGGACAGATGTGAATGTTTACATCTATCTATGGTAGGGCGATGTAATGTCCTTAAAATGATAGTCCTACCTAAAGTTCTGTATTTTCTGAGAGCTGTTCCACTGGAGATATCTCGGGCTAATCTTGCGCGGTTACAATCTCTATGTGCTAGATTTGTGTGGGCACAAGGGAAATCACGGAGAGCTCTACGATTCATGATTTTACCACGTGAACAAGGTGGTTGGGCTGTCCCTGATTTCACCCTTTATTATTTTGTATATATTTTACAGCACATGAATATTTTACTTACTGGGATAGAAACATGCAATGTAGGAGAAGCTCCTTCTATTTTTCAAATGTTATTGGGCAGTGAAGCTAACAATCACCTATTTATCAATGTAGACATGAATTATTATAAGAGGACCCGGTTCAAGGTGTTGATAGCAGCTTTTAAGGTGTGGAGGTCTGTTAAAAAATATTATAATATTGGGAAGATATATGGATATACTGCCTTAACTGCTTTGGCACTTCTCCCGTCGATATTTTGGGATCGAATAATAGATAATTGGCGAATTAAAGGGGTTCAAAGAATTGGAGATCTATACTTTAACGGGGATTTGATGTCTTTTGAATTGCTAGTGGAGAAATTTCAAATTTGCCGCTCTGAATTCTTTAAATATCTTCAAATTTGTGACTATTTGTGTAAACATCACTGGAATGTAGATCAAAACCCAGTTATTGAAGCAGTGGGGAAGAAGTCCCGAATTGGTCACTTGTATTTGTTATTACTAAATACTATGGGCAATGATTTAGAGTCTCAGAATTTAAAATGGGACAGTCGGCTGGGTTGGGTTGGGACTCAGATTGAAACCTCTATTGACATGGCTGGAAGATTATTTATGGCCACTAATTTACGTGCACAACATTATAAGACCATCTTTAACTTATACTATACTCCAGTTAAAATGCTTAAATGGTGAGGGGCTAATGATGGGAAGTGTTTCAGATGTGGGTCTGATGAGGCCGATATACTACATATCTTTTATTTGTGAACGCATTTAAATAGTTTATTTGGGCACATTGAGACATTTTTGGAGGAGATATTGGGTGGAACGGTACGACTGTCCAACGCTCATGTATTATTGGGGATAGATGAAGAAATTGAGAGGGATTCAGTGATGTACAAACATAAGTATTTGATATTCATGGCTACCTCTGTAATAAGATTATGTATTGCCTCAATGTGGTTACAGAAGGATGCACCATCTTTTGAACTGTGGAGAGCCAGATTTTTGGCATCCTTCAACATTGAATACTGTTTATATGCTTTGAAAGGCAAACGGAAAAAGAAACTCGGCCTTGAAATTTGGGGACCAGTGGTGACCTGTATGAGCCTATAAATTCTAGTGTTTTGTGTACTGTCTCCTTTTCTCCTCCTATATGCTTTTCTTATTCTGTGTATTAATTTGGGAAATTATGTACCGCTGACTGATATCTTGTGTTAAGATTCTGTTTTGTTTGTTTTTTGTTTATTTGTACCATCATGGATTAACAATAATATCATTTAAAAAAAATGAAAGGGGATCTCTAATCCCCTTTAAAAATGCAGGCGTGTAAACACGGAGCGGTATTTTCACATGAATGCACTACCCCGGGGGCAGCACAAATTTGCGCCTGCCCTGGGATCACCGCATACATCGTAATAGGGCACATTGTCATTGTTTGCACCCGGCAAAACCTTTTAAAAGGTGCACCCGGCACAATCAATGACAATGCATGCATGGGGATGATTGTACCAGTGGAAGCTGGAGAAATAATAGCGAGTTTTCCTAATTATTTTAGAATGCCACACATTCTGTTTAGTGAGTATGTCTCCGTTTCTAAATGACTACCCTGTTCAGTGGCAGCCGACACAATGAAGAGGTGGTGTGACGGGTGGAGGGTGAGCGCTGGAGGGGGAACATGGGGGGGGGTTAATAATTAAAAGAAAAAAAACACTTATCTGAAGCTGCCGGCTGCATCGCTCCTCACACCTCAGTGTTCTGCTGCTTACTGGTCCCAGCAGACACTGGGACAGCAGCAGAGACTACATGTGCAATCCTCGTGCTGCTCTCATGTTATGAGAGCAGTGCGGGGATTGGCCTGAGCGGGCTTATTTGACGCTCAGCTCTGGCACAGGAGTCTGTGCTGTTTCTCCAACCCGGCTGTTCAATACAGCCCGGTTGGAGAAACCTAAGTGCATATGTGTGTTTGGCCGGCCTGAGAAGCCCGGCCAAAAACACATGCGCTCTTATAAGTGCACAAACCAGTCCTCCATTCCCCTACAATGGCCCCGGACCACCCCCCCGCTCACACTGGCTCAGAGCGGGCAAATGAAAAATAATCAATTATAGTATATAATTTTATTTTTCACCTGCTGGCTCTGAGCCAGTTGGCGACACTCCTCTGATCTACTGAACAGAGCCATAACAAAGAACTGGATACCCAAGGTATCTCACAGAATGTGGCAAGGACAGGCCCATGCTGATGGACAAAATTATTTTAAAAACATACGCTTTATTACCCAGCTGTGGAACCCATAAGCTTTTTCACTGTGTAAAAAATATGTTGTTTTTCAGATTTGCATTGGTGTGGTTGTGACCCAGTAGCAAAGATGTGGTTCTAAAAAATGTACTACTTTTTATAGGAACAATCAGATATTCTAATCAGAACGTTTTAAATTTCGGAAAGCAATATCAAGTATAATGAAAATTAACACTTCGTGGAACGTGGCTTATATTGTCATTAAATGAGAAAGCAGACAAAACAAGCACACACTGGATTATTCACTGCTTATATACAGGGAACCGTACATGGGCTTAGGACTGTTTAGAAAAGTACACAAATCCTCAGCCAACATGGAAGCGACGAAACTGCACAGCAGTGTAGCCAGTGGTCATGAGCCCTAATGCAAGGAAGGAAATGGGCCCCTGGCTGCTGTTTGAATTATATATAATACAGCAATAATCAGGGTTCAGTGGGCCGCTAGGCAGTGCTTAATTTGAGCCTGCGGTTTCAGGTGCTCAGCACTGGCCCTTTTCATGAGCACCTGTTAAGGACACATTCATTTACAGGAACAATACGTTATTTGCCTAGAATCAAGGGATATTGAGCCAACGCCTGAGACTCAAACCTGGTTCCCCACCTCTGAAGTCGGCAGCTCTGGCCATTACACCACATCCTCACTCCACTTTCATGGTTAGTAGTTGGTGCAAGCTGCCTCTTTACGAGAGCCTCAGCACTTATGTTTTTACAAATTAACCATTGCCTCTCTCGATACTGCTGCCACTGCACCTGCTACACCTATTGAAGCTATGCCCCTGAAACTGCACATCACAAGCATTTTTGTGTCCCAGCCATCATTTGTTCATTACCCCAACACTAAATACGATTTTGCAGGTTGTGTATTTCTTGTAGGAAGGTACAAAAGAAAAGACTACCAAGAGGGAAGAGGAGATGGATGAATATATCCAAATTATAGAACTTTTGCAGGTTCTGACTTGCTCACCAGAGTGCAAACCTGATTATTTTATGCATGTCTATCTCAATATAGCATCCTGATCTTCTATAAAAAAAACACCCAAGTGCACTGTTTTGGAAGGCTGGAAAATCTCCAGCTCTGTGACCAAAATGGCTACGTTCATGTTCAAATCTAGGAGGTAGGAAGCAACCTAGGAGGAAAGTTAATCTGAGGATGTAGTTGACGTAAGGGCATTTGGGAATCTCCAATTCATGACTTATGGCCATTTTAAATAGTTTAAAATGGCTACAAATAACTATGATCCCCCATCCCAAATATATTTAACAGCTCTTTCCATCACTATACCCTTAGTCTTCAAGTTACTGTTTTGCTTGATGCCTTATAAATGTAAATATATGGGCAATGTGGAAATAAGAAGTCCCTTTTCAGTTTCACACTGCAATGCGGTTGTGTGGATACTTACAGTGGAAGCAACGTATTTGTAGCTGATGTAATCAGGTATTTTCCATTGTGAATGTCAGATTCTTTTTTTCTGGATTCCTTATTTTGCACCTCCATGGGTAAAAGTGTAGTGGCTGAAAAATCCTGTTTTACGGTCAGTAACCAAAAGGAATTGATAGGATTTGGAATGAACTGAGGGACAGCAATTTCAATATCTCATTGGCAGGCTGAGGGAGGATACACTACAATGTTCGGTATTAAGTACATGCACAGCTAAATAAGCGAGAGGATTGATGATCTCTCTATATGGTTGACTGGGCTGTTTATATAGAACGGGTATTTCTAATCTGAAGAGAATGCAAGAGCATCTTTATAGTCCATTACTCATCATTTTACATAAGACCATCACATTCAGAGTATGTCAAATTTTCAGAAAAGTAGATGGAAGTATTACTTAACAATCCAGACAGTAAGTAATCAACCTCTTAAATTACAGCCTCCTGCTGTAACAGCTTATTGTAAAGCAACATTACCAGTGCAAAACAAAATAATGTGATAATGGATTCAACAGTTTTTAAAGCAATCACTTTTTACATACTGCTAAGTATTCAAATATCTTTGCTAACTTTTAGAAGCATGCAGAACGCTTCTCAGGTCTTATCCAAACTCTACAGCAGGGCGGCCAAGGGTAATTTTCACCAACAGGTTCGGCTTGTTGCATGGGAGAGTGAAGGATTACAAGGCTCATTTGTACTGCAGCACTGCATCCAGCGCTACGTTCTGGAAGCAGAGCTGGCACTCTAATTCTGAATTAAAACTCAGTGGTTTATACAGTCTTGTTGACTGTGTAGCAGGGGCGGCTTTATCATTAGGGTGGAGGAGCATCACCCCCACTGCTTCATCGCAGTGCGAGACGCAGAAACATAAAATAGTAAAACTGCAAGAAAGCAGAAGGGTTTGGTTTTGGGAGGAGTGGCTTTCCCAATGCTGCGGGCCCTGACTGTTTGGTCGGCCCTCTGGGCCGACCAAACCAGTCATGCGCAGTCTCCCTTTTCTCCATGTAGGATGCAGCCTACATGGAGAAAATGGCCGCCCCATAGACGCCTAGCTGGTCGGCATCCCCACCAATCACAACGCTGCCATTGCAGTGTTGTGATTGGCTTAGAGGAGGGGAGGGAGGCTTCCTGCTTCCTGTTTCTGCTGGTGGGAGGAGAGCAGGAAAACGCGGTACCCGGCCAGGAGCTGAGATGGCGCAGGACCCGTGAAGGCACGTTTATTTTATTTTTTTAATTAACCCCCCTTGCGCGGCCTCCACACCTTCAAGTCATGCCGGACACAACTGATGTGTAGACCTTCAATTGTAGGTGCATTCTGGACATGGAAGGCTCACCAATAAACCACAAGAGCAAGTGTAAAGAATGGAATTGATAATTTGTCGATGTAGGAGGATCCAGGATAGCTGGGCCCAGGCCACATTTTCAGGATACTGAGTATATAAATGAATTCCATTTACAATCCCTGTACATAAATGTATCTTTGGTGGCTAACCTGAACATATGGCATGGATCTTGGTTCCCAGGACCTAAGCTGGAAATCCTTGATGAAGAAGCAGTGCATGGTTCGTACAGGCTGTGCAACTGTACTGTAGGAGCCGAAGACACTCCTTTCCAATGTGTGAAGTGCACGTCTCATGCATAGAACATGAATGAAAGTGAAAGACACTCATTCTCTATATTCCTGCAGTTAATTTTAACATTTATCCGGGTTTCTAGATCACTAATAAGGCATACAAAGTCATCTCTGCACCATTCATAAAGGGAAGGTTTACCACTTGGGCATTAGGTGTCACTGAGGGGAGGAGGCCTGGATTGATGAAAAATGTCAGTGACCAGCATTATTTACTATGTACAAAATTGGAATATCGATAACCAGTCCATCTTGATAATGACTATTAGCAGAGCTGTCTCTTTAACTATTCCAGTGACTACTGAGTTACAATCTTTTGATGACGAGGCATCATCTTCTTGTTGATCATCATAGAGACCAGAATCTCATCAACTTTAAAATGCAGTAAGAAGAGAAGTGACCCTTCTTTCACTGTTTAGTGGCACCTTAAGGTAGGTTGGCTAGCACTTTCTAACTAGAACTGTATAGATTGCTCTCAGCTGCACTAAAACACCCTTAAAAGTGTTAGAATTAAGAGTGTGATGATCAGTACTCAACAACCATAAAGGTAAATTAAACTCAGTGCCCCTAACTATTCATAGGACCAATGGCACTTCAGTCCCTCCAGATTATTATATTTATGCCCCATCTGAGGTGCTGAAAATTGTCTACATTGGTAGAAAAAAGTTGGACCCAGTGGTAATCAATTGTACTGAAACATACAAAAGCAAACCTATTCATACGGTACCAATTGAACAATTTAAACATCACCATGAAAGATCCATGTAAATGTGATTTTATTTCATCACATATTTGGTATCACCATAATAAATCAAACCTCCAAGGCAAACAATGTCATACATTTCCTTTCGAATTAGTGCTCAAGAAGGGAATGGGAAAGTGCTTAAGAAGGATAATGTGATAGTGATGAGGGAGGGGAAGGTGACGTGCATTATATACATCAAAAGATTGTTGAATACCACGGAGCACAGCAGGTTCCAGGCCTGAACACCTAACACAGAGCAGAAGAGAGGAGTACTGTTACTGCAGAACATACCAGGTGCCAAGAGGAGGACGGGGGGAGAAAGCACACCACCCACCCTATCGGATGCCTTGGACACCCAGGGGAGAACTTGGGAAGGGGTCACCTGCATGGGTAGAACCAATAGAAGGAGCAGTACGGAGAACCAAAGGGTAAAGGGAAAGGCATTCGGGCCCTCCCCCAGTCTTGAATAGAAAGTGATTCAACCAGAGGTGCAAGGAAGTGAGAGGCCATGAGGCAAAAGTGGGGCTCCCCGAGCAGGAGACAATTGAAGCAGAAGTAGCATGGTGATGTGAAGGGGAAAGGGAGCAGCTCTTGGGTCCTCTTCCAGGAGTGCAGACTCCACAGACACAAGAGAGGTAGCTCATGTGAAAGCACCAATGGCAAAAAGGATTAACGAGCAACAAGATTCCAGTGGGTCAGTCCCTACCTTATAATTCGAAGAAACATGAGCAAATAAATTTAAGACGAGCATGTGGCTCTGCCTCTCTCTGTTGGGCCATAAGGTTCCTGGCAACCTGCTAACAGAGACAAAGCCTGAGAACAATAGGGCTGAGCACTGGGGGTGCAGAGACCAAGTTGCGAGGATACAAGCTCAAACGTCTTGACAGTCCCACCCATAGCAAGCCACAGGCAAGGGAACGAGGAATAACAGAAAGATCATCGATAAAAGCAAAGTTGGATGGAAGACAGGAGTGTGATCTCTCCTCTCACAGACAACAAACCTTTCACTCCAAGAAGTCTCGGACCTTGCTGAAAACCAAAGAGCAATGGCCTCTAATAAGAGTAGAAATTATCCAGAAAACACAACAAGACTGGGGTCAGAGCTATTTTCTACCTGCACACTGTTCCACTATGTATAGTCTATTTATCAGAAACTCAAGACCCTGTGCGTATTGGTCGAGGGCGTGACCCGTGAACACCCCCTAAACAGTGATGCAAAACATCACATACAATAAGAGAAACACAGTGACCCGCACAAAGGAAATTATACACAAATTGTAATTTTTTGCCAAATAGTGCAACAGTATTTTTCAGACATATGACATAAACACTTTCCAACAAAAATGTGAAGTGAAAGTCTTGAAAGTTGTGTAGAAAATCTTTTTATTGAAGAAAATTCGAAATTCAAACAATTGCTAGCTGCCAACGCGTTTCGTCACCAACGTGACTTCTTCAGGGCTCTAAGGTCGGTAGAACTGTAATCGATAGAGCTTGCGTCATTTGAGCAAAGATACACCATAAAAGGGGATACTTAAAAACGTGTTTCCTAGTCCCCCTCGAGTTCGATATGGTTTTCAGATTTGTTCTATATTATATAGCAGTTTTCAATGTTTATCCTCCGCATCAAAAAGGATATTGTCAAAGGTAATATGGTATATCCCCAATGATATCTCTCTCTTTTACGGTGTATCTTTGCTCAAATGACGCAAGCTCTATCGATTACAGTTCTACCGACCTTAGAGCCCTGAAGAAGTCACGTTGGTGACGAAACGCGTTGGCAGCTAGCAATTGTTTGAATTTCGAATTTTCTTCAATAAAAAGATTTTCTACACAACTTTCAAGACTTTCACTTCACATTTTTGTTGGAAAGTGTTTATGTCATATGTCTGAAAAATACTGTTGCACTATTTGGCAAAAAATTACAATTTGTGTATAATTTCCTTTGTGCGGGTCACTGTGTTTCTCTAAGAGTAAAAATTATGCTTAGGGACATACTAACGAGGTGTGTCTCATCAATAAGCCAGGCCAAGAGCCCAAGAAAGAGGGTGCACCATCACCCCAGGTGAGTTTCCCAATTAAGCTAAATTGGGAGGACACAGCCCCTGTCACCAGAGCATTATGGAAGACCTGTATTAGGGTCTGAGAGAATACATATCCTCTCTAAGAAAAGAAATATCGAACAGCATACAGATGGTCAAACAAGATATTATGAACCAGAGAGTCTACTCTATGGACGACTCAGGGGTCTCAAGGGACTCCAAGGGACTTCTGGTGATTTAGGACCAAAGTATACTCTGCAGGGGCACAGAGAAAACCTGGAGAACCACTCTAAGAGACAAAATATCCGAAACAGATATGTGCGAACAAAAGCACAGGGGACTTACATTGAGGTCTTGTACTACACATCACATTAAATCCAGATATTGTGGACATTAACCTGGACAGAATACAGAGAGTGGGGTCCCCCATGTACTTACTTGCGTGTATTACTTTAAATTTAAGGAAAATATTATGCAAGCTGCAGGAAAATGGACAAACTCAAACTGACACTGTTCAAGGACTAATCCATGGCCGGCCCATCAGTACTAACAACTGCCAACATTTATACACTAATGAAAGGCAGGAGAGATCTTTAAGGTAGGTCATGCCAGACATCATTCCATTGCCAGATCAAGCCATACAGATAGAGGGAGACATCAATTTAGTGATGAACAGCCAAGTAGACATGTCAGTACAGAAAATAGGACAGAGAAGCTCTACACCAAGAGAGGGTAAAACATGGCTGGGCGACATAGCCTTAGTGGATATCTGGTGTGTACAACATCCCAGAACAAAAGATTATACATACTCTGCTTCATGCTGCAGGTATGCAAAACTGGACCATTACCTTGGCTCCTCCCATCTGTTAGATTAGTCACAGAGATACAAACCATGGCCCTTTCAGATCATGCTCCTGTCACAGCGGTTCCTTAATTCTTAAAACACAAGAAATCAATAAATCCATGGAGAATGAGATACCAGTTTACATAAAATGCACATAACTGGAAAATGTGCAAGACACACACCACACACTATCTACCAGAGAACAACACAGATAATGTTACCGTTCAGACACTTTGGGAGGCCATGAAGGCAGTGGCTCAAGAATAACTGATAGCAATCTCAGCTACAATAAATAGAAAAAGAAAGGAAAACAAGAAGTACTCAAGGCAATATTTGAAGACTCAGGAGAGTTAGACAAAAGAACAGAAATGGCCAAAAGGTGGTGCCACTTTTCTCCTAAATAGCGCCAAGTTTTGTGAGCAGGGTGGTCTTACCCCCAAAATGCGTCAGGAGCCTTCTGTGAAATGTATATATGCATATATATATATATATATATATATAGCTTGGCCTATTTCTGAGTTTTTATTTATTGTCATGGTAACTCGACTTGGATATAAAGGAAATACTTTAAAACCCTTGCGTGTTACTGGCACAAGACAATAATTATAATATATCAAGGTAAATTAAATGAAATCTCATTTCATTATTCAATTAGCCTTCTCACATTGAATATGCAAGTGCATGTAGAAAGAAAAATATGCAAGTGCATGTAGAAAGAAAACAGAAAATAATAGGTTTTGATCCTAAGTGGGCAGTTGCAGGCTGGTTCATTTTTCTACGTAGGGGTCGATTACGATCTTGTACAGAAAGGATTCGAACAGCATTCGATTAGTCCAAATCCGATTCGCAACCTGCCTTGGCGACCGATTCGGACATTTTTCTGAAGGACCGAGTATGATGGCGGGAAACCATTCGGACTTTCCGACTCGGTTCCATAAGGCATTCAGAGTAACCGAGTCGGTCGGAGCCGAATCGTAGCAGTCTACGGACCACATTTCCAGCCGAGCGATTAGGATGTCAGATTTAGACATCCTTTCTGAATCGGTTGTTCCAACACGGGTCGGCTGTCGGAATCTGACTTTGGGGGCCTGAGGCAGGCTTCCCTTCACCCGGGCCCCTCCGAATCGGGCCCGTGGGAGTCACCATTGGTCCCCCCTTTCCATGCATGCACAGTGTGGCAGGCACCATGAGGTGCCCGCCACAAGGTGCAAGGTTTTCCCCAACCACCCCTTTTGTCATGGGGAGCCTGTGTTCTCATTCAGCACATAGGCTCCCATTGAAGTCAATGCGAGTCCGGCCGAACGATGTCCGGAAGCATCGTAATCGGTTGGTCTAACTTGCAGAACCTGAGTCGGTCGGAAAGGCTTCTGAAACTGAATTAGTCAGAAGAGTTTCTGAATGACATCGTAATCGACCCCATAGTTGCTACCCATCACCAAATCCTGCACTGTGATGAATAATACAACATGCTATGTATATACACAGATAAATTTGGGTAGTGATCACCCTTCTTAGAATAGATGTTTTGTCTTGTTCATACATTCTAACTATTGCTAATTTACACTGTCTCAGAATCATGAAAATTGTGTGTTACAGCACTATATAGGCATAGTGTCTAATCACAGAATCGCACACAGGAATATTTGATAAAACCTAAAAATCTATCAAAATTAAACTAAATCAACCGTGTCAATGAATAATAAAAATAAACTTAAGGCAAACTTTTCACGGTTACTATCGAGAGGTGAGAATATTCATAAATGCAAATATAAGTCTTCATCTGAATTTAATCCATGCAGAATTGTACTATTCAACATTAGTATGTAACGTGATTCAAGTCTCTTAAATTGTAGCTCCCTATTTACCCCTCTGGGATTCTTTGAGATTGCTTCTATAACATAATAGACCAATTCGTTGGCATTGCCCCTGTGATGTTCATGAATATGCCTTGCAACGGGATAACTCTTATCGTCATTGGCTATGGCCCGAAGATGTTAGATGTTGTATTATTCTCACATTAAACATGTGAATGGTGCTCCCTACGTACAATTTTGGACATGTGCATTGTAACACATAGACCACATACTCACTTCTACAATTGAAAACCCCACGTATGGTTATTTGTGTTTTGCGTAGAGGTGTCTGGATGATCTTAGTGTTACGCCCATGGCAGCAGGCTTTACGTCTGTGACATTTTTGAAAACCTCAACAGCCTCTTAACCAATCAACTCTCATATTGCTCTGCGAGCAATTCTGCACTAATTCATTGCGCATTGATTTTGTCTGTCTGAATGACATTAAAGGGTTTGGTGTATATTCTGTCCAATAACTGGGTCATTTTTAATACATTTTCTATGTCTGTGCAAAATGCTCCTCATTCTCTCATTATAAATTGAGTAGCCTGTGATTAAATGAATCTGGCTGGTGTCTCCTGCTTGTGGCTTCTTTTTGTGAGTGCTAAATTGTAATTCTTCTCTCTTTTTTGCATTCGGCTTCTCTTTGGCTGTGTCTAGAACTGCCTCACTATAAAGTCTCACCTGGAGTCTTTTATTTAGATCCTTCTGTACCCCTTTCATTGCTTCCTAATTGCTACAATTGGGCTTCATGCGAAGATTTTCTGC
Organism: Lissotriton helveticus; assembly: GCF_964261635.1. Lineage (NCBI taxonomy): Eukaryota > Metazoa > Chordata > Amphibia > Caudata > Salamandridae > Lissotriton > Lissotriton helveticus. The sequence continues at coordinate 556,829,937 of NC_136073.1, forward strand.
ATAGGGAATGCTGGTTTTTAATTTGGTCGGGTGGAAGCTACTAGCATGTAGCATGGAGTTACCTGATGTAGGTTTTCTAAATGTCTTTGTGTGTATTTTGTTGTCCTTCACATACACAACTAGATCTAAAAAGTGTACCTCCTCCTTACTTATGGTGTTCGTGAAAGTAAAGTTCAGATCTTTAGTGTTAAGTTTCTCTGCAAATGATCTTGAGGATTCTAATGATCCCTTCCATAAAATAAGCAGGTTATCTCTGGCCTCTGGCTCACCCAAGCCTCCTCCCCAAATCACGACGACTAGTCAACCTCCCTCTCGGCACTCCACCATTCCTGTGATTCTGGGGATAAGCCGCTCTCCTGCCACCCCGGCTCGCCAAGGCCTCCCCTCAACTCACTACTATCCACTCTGGATTCTCCCCTGTGACCAACCACAAACCTCTCAACTGCATGCTGGTCAACTGCCGATCGGCGGCTCGTCATGCCACAGAAATCGCAGAGACGATCCTCAGTGAAGCTATTTACATCACCTTTCTCACGGAACGCTGACTTAAGGCTCACTCCTCATCTACTCTTGACATGCTCCCCCGGGTTACTCTATCCTCAGGAAAGATAGACTCGACAAAATCGGTGGGGGCCTAGCCATAATATATAAGAATGAACTCCCACTCTCCCTTGTTAAGAACTCCGATCTAACCACTTGCGAATACATGGTAGCCGAACTTAAAGTCCAGGGGGCACCTGCTATTCGACTACATAACATTTACCATCCCCTGGGCGACCCTTTACCCTTTGTTGAAGAACTGTCTGACCAACTTTCCCTAGCCTCAATGCCCAACCCCAAAAACATCTTCCTTGGTGACTTCAACATTCACTGAAACAATAAGACTGATCCCTCTGTTTGTATCCTAAATGACCTCCTCGACGTTACAGACATGATTCAACTTTGCCTCTCCCCAACACATGATAAAGGAGCCACTCTTGACGCCATCATCTCTAACAAAGATTTGGCTTCCCTCTCGCACATTGTCCCGATTGACTTGTCGGACCATCACCATATCCTCTTCACGATCAACAGCGTCACTCCTCCCCACCCCCCCAATAACTCTAAACATAAGAAATTAACCAGAAACCTTCACCGTATCCCTCCAGGCGTATTGGAGTCTAAACTCAAAGAGAAACTTCAACTCCCACCTCCCTCACAAAATGCTAATGATCTCACTGAGCACTACAATAAATCCATCATTGCGGTCCTTGACCAAATTGCCCCAGCCAAACTAAAACCACAAAAAAAATCCCCTCCAAATCCTGGTTCAACGCGAATCTCAACAGTGAGAGACGCGCGCTTAGGATGACAGAACGTGCATGGAGAATTCATCCCTCTCCCTCAAACCTTGCCCTCCTCAGAACCGCCATAGGTAATTACAAAAAACACATCCACAATAAAAAGGCCTCCTTCTTTCACGCTCAACTCGATCGGGCTAAGAATAGACCTAGGGAACTTTTCAACATCATCAAAAATCAAACTGCGTCTGCTCCCCCAAAATTGATCGTCACTACCAAAAGATGTGAAGAAATTGCCAATTTCTTTTCCAAGACAATTGGCATAATTGATCTATCCTTCGCGTCAAATACCTCACCCCAGAGCTCATCCCCCCTTTATGACCTTCCTCAAAAGTTGCTTTTATCTCCCGCCCCCAACTACACCCTGTTCTACCCCCGCATGAAGTCGCTCCCCTGGATGACTGCCTCCGCAATCCGCAGCTCAAAAATAACGCCTCTTGGCTTCACTTCAGCCCTGTTACCGAGCTTGAAGTCTGTATCATTATCACTAAGCTTAAACCCTCTTCACATACCTTTGACCCGCTCCCTGCCAACCTTGTTCAAGAATTAAAGCATATCATTACACCTTTTTGGACTACCATCATCAACTCCTCCTTGGCCTCTGGTAGCGTCCCAATTTCCCTCCAGCATGGCCAAATCTCGCCCATCCTCAAAAATGCCACTGCTGACCCCAATGACCTTAACAATCTGCGTCCTATCTCTAACTTGCCTCTTCTTTCCAAGGCCCTTGAAAAATGTGTTTTGCTACAAATGGATAAACACATTGACTCATTCAACCTTTTGGACACACTTCAGTCAGGCTTCCGAAAGGGCTGTAGCACGGAAAAAGCGATGCTCAACATTGTGGATGATATCCATCACTCCCTAGACAAGGTGGAGACTTCCCTTCTCATCCTTATTGACCTCTGTGCTGCTTTCGATACTGTCAGCCACGCTACCCTACTCAACACCCTCAAAGACCGATTCGGCTTCAATGGTCCAGTCCTTGAATGGTTCACCTCCTTCTTTCAGCTCAGAACTCAACAAATTAAAATCAGCAACTGCCTCTCCAAACCCATGCCGGTCTCCTTGGGTGTCCCCCAGGGGTCCATTCTCTCCCCTTCTTTATGTAACCTCTTCATGGAGCCCCTCACCCTCATTCTAAAGAATGCAGGTATCAACTACCACCTCTATGCGGACGATACCCAACTTTACTATAAAATCAAATCCCATGCTGACATTCTGCACCTCAATGATCCCCTGACTAAGATTCAACGTTGGTTTCATCACAATCACCTGAAACTCAACCCCAAAAAAACTGAAGTCATTATCTTCGCCCCTAAAAACAACCGGCTTCCCATTCAACACTGGCTCGCCGACATCAAAGCTCTCAACTGCTCCTCGGTCCCCCCTAGCACAGTCAAATCCCTCGGAATAAGCATTGACCAAAACATTAGCCTTTCTCCCCACATTAAAAATTCAGCAAAAGGCGCTCTCTTTTCCCTACTTCACCTCAACAAAATCAAACTGTTCATTCCTGCTGACGATTTCAAATCTGTTGTTCAATCATTAGTACTCTCCAGATTAGACTACGGAAACGCCTTACTCTTTGGAACACGTAAAGCCCACCTTGCCCCAATCAAGTCTATCCTGAACCTCACGGCCACGGCTATTTCTGATTGAAAAAAGTTTGGTCACATCTCCCCCATCCTCAATGATCTCCAATGGTTTCCCTTAGAAGGCAGATCCATCTACAAGAATGCGTGCATTATGCACAAAGCTT